>NC_081558.1:39839264-39969568 GCF_022355385.1 Mustela nigripes
TATATATATATATATATATATATATATATATGGAAATCGCCTCATAACAGAAGCTCTGCCCATTTCCAGGCATTCCTGCTTCTGTGTCTTCAGCCCTTTGCAGGGCTATGGGAGGTGGGCAGGCCTGGAGTCAGAGTGCACCCCCAGGATCAACCAGTGAGGGACACATATCAGTGGAGAAAAGCCCCCCAGGTGCGATAACTCTGAGGGCTGTACTCCCCAGAGGTCCCAAACAGGCCGGAGCCCCAGCTGTCCACAGAGCTAACCTATTCATTACCAGCTGCTCTTCCTGGCCCATCCCGTTTCCTCCATCGTCCATCCATGCTTGCTGGCATTACCTCCCACTATAGGGTGACCAGTTCTTTCATCCTGGGAACCCCCCCTAGTCCCAGATAAACCAGGACAGTTGGATATGTTAACCAACCCCCCACCCCCACCCCCGCCCCACCAAAAACCATTTGCACTCAAATCCTAGTCCCAGGGCTGGCTTTGGGAGTACCTGAACCCAAAGCAATCCATACAGACAGAAGAGTCTGGAATGGTGTGCCTCTTATCTGGGTGTTCTTTGTGAATAGAGCCCTCCAGGGCTGGGCAGTGCTGAGTTCCTTAGATATGGGGGTGGGGGGGATTTTTGACATTGGGTTTTTCACCAAACCTGTATTTGGTGTTTTTACAAAGAACACATATCATTTGTCTACATTTTTAAAAATACATAATAAAAACTTGCTTTTTTAAAAATAATTAGCAAATGTTTGCCTTAGAATTTTTTTTAATTTAATTTATTTATTTGACAGAGAGAGAGAGAGATCACAAGTAGGCAGAGAGGCAGGGGGAAGCAGGCGCCTCGCTGAGCAGAGAGCCCGATGTGAGGTTCGATCCCAGGACCCTGAGATCATGACCCGAGCTGAAGGCAGTGGCTTAACCCACTGAGCCACCCAGGTGCCCCTGTCTTAGAATTTTTAAGGAGTCATTTTCATTTAAGTTTTTTCAAAGAAGGAAAAAAACCCAGATTTTTAAAGAGTGTTTTATGATGACTTAGGGCAGTGGTTTTCACATTTTTTAAGCCCCCAGATCTTTTTGTGATGCAATCCTATAAGGCTCCTCCAGTTACAACCAGACACAAGTGGAGCTGTGGGGACTAACACAGGGCTCTGGTGCTAGAGCCCTGCTCAGTTGCTCCCTCTGGTCCCCCAACCCCTCCCCCACCTCATGTAACCACTAAGCACTTCCTAAGAACCCTGAGGTTTTTGTTGGACCCCAGACAGTGAAAACCACTATCGTAGGGGATTATTTAATGGCATGACAAAATATCACTAGCTTTTTACTTTAAAACATGTTATAACATAAGGGGCGCCCGGGTGGCTCAGTCATTCAAGCATCCGACTTTTGGTTTCAGCTCAGGTGGATCTCGAGGGTCATGAGATCGGAGCCCTGCATTGGGCTCTGTGCTCAGTGGGATTCTGTCAGCGAGAATCTGCTTGAAGATTCTCTCCCTCTGTCCCTTTCCCCACTAGCTCTCTTTCTCTCTCTAAAATTTAAACAATAATAATAATTTTTTTTAAAAAAAACATGTTATAATATGAGAAAGGCAGATCAAAAAACAGCACACACAGGCGACCTTGAGTTTGTGGGGGGGAAAATAACACCTGTATTCATATACATTTAGAAAAGACTGGAAGGATGTACACCAAAGATATCCATGGGGATTCATCTTCCAGGGACTGGATCCCCAGGATCTTTTCACGTTTTATCCTGTGCCAATGCTATATTACCTCCATTTTCCACAGTGCGTAGGAATTATTTTTTAGGCAAATGGAGGCACAACACATGGTTTTAAGGAGGGGAGGAAAGTAGAAAATACGATTCCAAAGTCACAGGCAGACAAGGGGAGCATTGGACTAGATTTTCATTATTCTTAGACACTGATCTGAAGAGCAGGGCCTTATTCCGGGTTAGAGGGTTTAGCCAGTGAAGACTAAATAATGCAAGTTATGGCCTGTCAATTCCATGCTCAGCAAAGTCTTTGAAGTTTCTGATAATGATACATGAGCACTACCTATAAAATAAGCAAAACAAGGGGTAACTTCTCCTGTCCCATTGCAATAGAATGGTTCAAGCTGTGAAGTAGGCAAGGCCTCCCACAAATGCAGGTGCAGTCAAGTCAGACACATGGCCAAGGAGCCTTTGAAAGGAGACTGAAACTTTGCCAAACGTGAGGTTATAGTAGAGAATTAATGGTTAAGTGTGTATTTCCCCACCTGGCTGCCCATCAGAGTCACCCAGGAAGCTTCATAAAATTGGGTTCCTGGGGGTGGGGGGCACCTGGGTGGCTCAGTCAAGTTAAGCATCTGCTTTGGCTCAGGTCATGGTCTCAGGGTCGTGGGATGGAGCCCCCTATCAGGCTCTCTGCTCAGTGGGGCGTCTGCTTCTCTCTTCCTCTCCTTCTGTCCCTCCCCACTGCACATGCTCTCTATCTCAAATAAAGAAATAAAATCTTTTTTAAAAAATTGGGTTCCTGGGGCACCTGGGTGGTTCAGTGGGTTAAACACCAACTCTCAATTTCCACTCATGGTCTCTGGGTTGGTAGATCAAGCCCGGGGCTGGGCTCTGTGCTGAGTGTGGAGCGTGCTAGGGATTCTCTCCCTCTCCCTCTGCCTCTCCCCGCTCAAAAGAATAGGGCTCCTGGCCCCACCCACAGATCTCCTCGTATCTCCTGAACCATACTTAGGACCTGCATTTTTAAGACACACCAGGGGATTCTCATGGGATGCCTCCATGAAGTTCATCATCACAGCTAGGTCGTGTGTTCTAGGAAACTTGTATGCCTGTTTGCTGCTATAACCTCTTCTCTGTATGCACGACCCCTGATTCTCTAACCATCCAGGGAGGCAACATTTATCAAAAGCTCACTCTGTGCCTAACATTTTGCTAAGAGGTTTCAAGTCCATTTACCTTAAGTACAACCAACCCAAAGTATACTTCTATCCGTTTTGTCAATGAGGAAGCAGATTCAGTGGGGTTAAGAAGCTTCTTGCCCAAGATCATTTAGAAAGGAAGAGAGGCAGCATTGCAATCCTGGTCTGAGGCCCAAATGCTAGCTCATCTCAATCAGCTAAGCCACTTCTAGAAAGTTCCACAGCTTTTTCTTCCTTGTCCTGGGAGGAAAATGGCACCAGAATTCCCCACTCAACTTCCTCATCTCCTATCCTCTACCTGCTCCTCCATTGGTCTACACATGCATGCATGTGCGCAGGCACACACACACACACACACACACACACATACCCTCTCTTAAGTTTTACCTGCGTCTAAAACAGTACCAGAATTCTACCCCCAGGACAATCTATACAGAGGTTTATTCTCACAATTCTCCAACTTCTTGTTATAACATGTCTTTCCTAAGCTACAGGAAACCAGTGTTCCTTGATTCCATTATAATTCTCTTACTTATTTTGAGAGCAATCTTTGCAAACCATCCTAAGCAATTTGGCTGTTCAAGTTAGAGGTGTTTGATGGTGATGTCCCCATCCTCCACTAGTCAGAAGTCCACAGAGGCTACAGATTTCCTCCAGACTTCCTAATTAAATGGGGTGAAGCAAGCAGAGCCCATCTCAGCCCAAATTCCACCAAAAAGGGAACAGTGATTAACAAGCAGACACATACACAGCCCTTTGAGCCATTCTGTGAGCCTGGGGACATCTCAGGGAGCTGTCCTTTGAGACACTTCAACAGCCTCCTACATGAAAAGTTCATTTGAGGCAGATGTGACAATACTGTCAGTGCAGCATTTAGCTAACCTACTCAGGCATGTGATAAAATCAACCTTTTAACATCCAGACACTGGACTGGTTGGACATCCGAACTCGGTGCTTTTCCAAGAGAACAAGCAACTGGTCTTGCTAGATTCATTTGCAAAGCTCAGGCAGAGCAGACGCACCGTGGAACATTTCCAGCCATCTACCTTTCCAGCATACCATTATTTTCATCAATGAAAGACCATTTTAGAAATCCATTATGCTAATTAACACACCCGTGGGTGCAGAGCTAAGACAGATAATTGGAGCACTTAAGGTAACTTCCTCTGGAGTGTGGGACTGTGATCTTTCAAATGTTAGCTAACTGCCCCTACAGTGTGAATGGAAGCTAACACGCACATGGACACACATATATATACATGCATGTGCGTGCACACTCGAGCACAGGTAACATATTATCTATGCTTCGGCTTTAGAAATAAATCATGGACAACAGATCAGCCTAATAACCACCACTGAATAAGAACTCACTGTATGCCAGGTACTGTGCTAAATGTTTGACCAGAGAGAAAACTGATCTCATGTAATCATCACTGAGGAAATTGAGGCCCCAGGAAACCCAACTAGAAAGGATGAGCCGGACTTACACTCTGGCTCACTTGACAGCTATAAATCTTAACCACTCCAGGAGACTGGTTGCCTGTAAGTTCTTCCAGGCCTCCTGGGAATTCTTCAGTCATCATCAACAATAATTTTTCATTCTTGGCTCAAAATATTGAACAATAAATAAAATCCCAATCCCTGGGAAATACTCCACAGCATGACTTCCGAGCATAATTGGTTCTGAAGCAGGCTTGGGAACTCCTCTGGGGTGATAACTGTGTTCTACCCAGAAATGTGCAGGGCAGCCGGCCCTGACAGCTCCCAAGGCCAAGGGTGGCCAGAGTTTGAATCCCACCCCTGGCCTTTTCCTGGTAGGCCTCAGCATGGAAGCCTCCTCTTCTGCTGCCCTCCTCTTACTGTCTGTTTGAATACAGGTGCCGCAGGGGTGGGGCCCTGACGCTGAGTGGGAGGGGAGCCAGGCACAGCCCAGGGGCACCCTCCCTGCCAGCAGCTATAATAAATCTGGGAGCCGCCAGGGCTGAGTTAAGACAGCACACTGGGAGTGGTGAGGCACGGTCCAAGGCTGGAGCCTTCATACAAAGAGAGTTGAAAGAATTTGCTGATGGATCCACACAGGGTCTCCGAGAAGAGAGGAGTCAAAACAGACTTTAAGATTTGGAGCCTGAGCCAAGAAGAAGCCAGTTGTTGTCAACCAGATGAGGAAGATGGAGAAGAGCAGGTGGGAATGGGTAGACCTGTGGGGTTTGAGAAGCCTGTTAAGGATCCCAGGTGTACTGGTTTTCTATTGCTGTATAACAAATTACCACGAACTGAGCAGCTTGGAACAACCCCATCAGCGGACAGTTCTGTAGGTCACGGTCCAGGGGCACTCGCTGGGTTTGCTGCTCAGCCTGTCGGAAAGCTGAAGTCAGGGTGCCCACAGGACTGAGCCTTTGTCTGAGGCTCTGAGGAAGAATCCACCTGCAAGCTCATGTTCGTCGTTGGGAGAATTCAACTCCTTGCCATCATGGGCCTGAAGTCCCTGGCTCTTTGCTGAATGTGGGCTGATGGCCACTCTTAACTTCTAGAAGCTGCCGGCATTCCTTGCTACCGGATTCCCTCCATCTTCAAGCCAGACAGGGGGGGGTCAAACCCTCCAGCCTGGAACCTCTCACGTGCTCTTCTGAGCCAGAGAAAACTCTGCCTTTAAAGGGCTCTCACCAGAGAGCCAGGATCAGACCGCCAGGATCATCTCCTTTTCTCTAGGCCAACTGTATTGTGCGCCACCGTCTAATCATGGCGGTGCGGTCCGTTACAGTCCCAGGGATCCTGTGAGGAGTGCACACCAGTGGGGGTGGGGGAAGAAGATCATGGGGGCTTTTCTAGAATCTTGCCTGCCATCCAAATGGAAATGAGGAGACAGTCTCCTCCAGAAACTTCCAAGGCCGCAGGATAGAGCAGGACGGGGAGGGGATGAGCCCATCTGGATCTCTTTAGCCTCTGGAACTTGAAGCCCTCGGGAAAGAAGGCCTGGCTCTTTGGAGGGCCCCACAGAGCCGTGTCCCAGAGCCCTACCACGGGCTTGCCCTGCCAATCCTCCTGCACAGGGCCTGAGGCATCTTGGCTGCAATGTCCCCGTGTCTGGCAGGTGAGTCAACATTTGGCTTCTCTCCTGGGCTTTCTTGGAAAGGGCTAAGTTCCAGGTTGGCAGCTGTGCTGGCTGGGAAGGAGGAAAGAGAAAAGCCAAGTTCTGGGGGCCTTGCTGCCAGGCAGGACACCTGGGCCTTCTCCCCCTCAGCCACCGCGAATGATGGGAGGAAATTTCACTGTCACTGCAGGGAAGCCGGAGTGACAACCAGGCAGGGTGTAAAACTCTCCGGCCTTGTCAGCACAACAATGACCTAGCCTCTCAATTTCACCATCCATAAAATGGGGATGGTCGTTACTAGCTACCCCATAGGGGTTTGTGACAGTTAAACAGCAGGGTATCTCTAAATCATCTACCACAGTGGCGGGCATGTGGGAAGTATGGACAAAAACACACAAGGAATACTATTAACTGAAGGGTAAAGGATAGGTAGAGAGAAGCTGTTCAACCAAGAGATTAAAAGGAGGAAGGGAGCAGATAAAGCGGTCAGGGGGACAGCCAACCCCCTTGATAAGAAACTTTCACAATATTGAAGTGCAAGTTAGTTGTGTCTATAAAGACCTATGAATATACAAAGGACAACTGCTAACGCCCAAGGCAGGATGGATTTTGACTGAGCCGGGTGGTAAATCTGGATAGGATGTTCCCAAGGTTCCTGGGTAGCCAGATAGGGCTTCTGCTTCCCGTAGAAATTCAGGAGGGAAGAGAGGGACAAGCAAAGCACAGACTACTATGCTGGTATGCTGCATGCCACCTTTGGTCGCCAGTAACAGAAATCCACCCACGCTTAGGGGGTGGGATAACATTCGAGGCATTAACTGTGGGTTCACCCAACTCTTCTCTGTACGCAACAGATTTCCCTGCTGCATCCTGAGGACTTCATTCCCTCCCTCCACCCCTCAAATCCAAACTGAGTTGCTTACTCCAGGAGGAAACAAAGCAAAGTGAAACCCCTTATTCTCACGGCAGCACCATGGGAAGATGAAGATCACAGCCTCCATCAGCTTTGCTCCAAAGAGCTGGGAGTTCCTTGAGTTGACATCAAGGCATTTCTCTTACCTGACAAAGACCACCAAACCCTATGAATCATCCAGTTTGCAAGGATCTGTCCCAGGGACAACACCCTTTCCCCAACCAATGGCCAGGACAAAAGCCTCCCAGGACAGAGAGGGCCCCAGAGCCCTCCACATCCATTGAAAGCAGACAGGGGCATAAAAATCGGTCTCACCCCGACCAAGGTGGATAAGCTGGGAATCCCTGCTGAGTGGGAACTTTGAATGCTCATGCTAAAACTGCAATAGGCAGTCCTGTGGACAGAAACCCAACAACAAGAAACGAAGGAAGCCAGGCCCTGCCACTGCTTGGGTGTCAGCTTCTTCCCCCTTTGCCTTTACAGGCTGGTGTGCTCTCGTCCTGCCTTCTTAAGAAACTGCTCATGGCTTTAGAGTCCCTCAACCCAGCTCTGCACAATCTCTTACTAGCTAACTGGAGTTGTGTGTCTCTAGTTCACATGTTTAAAGGGCAGAAGCTGGCTTGAGTCTATGGATTAATACTGGTTCACTTTACCCAGGATCCAACTAGAGGTAAGGGGTGGGTGTGGCAGTCACATGGTATAGACATGGCTGCTTAGACACCCCCCCCCCCCTTTCTTCCAGTGGGGTTGAGCAACTACATACTCAGAGGAGAGACAGGACATGTCAGGTTCCCAGAATGTACCCACCACAAATCACCCTCAGCCTAATCCAGATTTCACAAGTTCCCTCTGATAGATCATTACAAAGTTCTCAAAATCTAATCTGTTCCAGAACATTCTCAGACCAGGAGGGAACGAATGCATTTTTGTATGTTCCCTTTCTTCCGGAATCAAATTTTCGGTATTTATTTGGAAAATAGCTATACAGAAATCCCATTCTGCAAAACCAAGTCTCTTGTAGTTAATTAAATGATGATCTCCCACTTTTCTTTTCACCAGGTCTGTTGTCGTAGGTGGGCTTGTTTAATGTGGGGTACACCCATACATGCCAGGGTATTTTCCTGGCAACAGGATGTCATGGAAGAAGCCAGTTAATGACAGGAGAGTTCATGGCCTTGTCCAGGTTAATAGTGGAGCCAAGTGCCACTTGCTGAGCCTTCAACTTTTCATTAACTCAAATCCTGGTTGTAACTTTCTGCTAGGGCCCGGAGTTCTGAGTTTCCTTAATCCACCAGATAGAAGCCACACAACAGCAGAGACTGTAAATACTCTGTCGGGGCATGAAGAATAACAACAATAAGACATTCATATTAGGAGAGGAGATTCATTCATCACGGTTTGTTTACCCTCTCAACAACCCAGTAGATTTGCTGTTGCTGTCTCTGGGGAAGCAGCTGGTGCAAGGAAATCAGATTGCAGAGAAAAGAATGTGAGCTTTGCAGTCATACGGGCTTCATTTCAAATCCTGGCCAAGGCCCTTCACTTCTTGGCGGGGACAAACCTGTACGGCGGCTCTGATTGGCCAGCGCCCCTGCTCTGACCCTCATTAGAGAGCCTGAATGTCAACCTGCTTCTCTGGTCCTCAGTTTGTCATCCGCAAAATGGGGGAATAATAATACTGATTTCATAGGATAGTTGTGAAGGTTACTTGAGATCACATATGTGAAAGCCCCTTGTATCTGGTAGGGGCTGATTATGTTTGCTTCTTTTATATTATAATAGACTTTTTCCTTGTAGGGCTAATTTTCTATTAAGGTTTCAGAGAGGTTTCTTCTACTAAGGTTTCATGACTGACCAAGGCAAAACAAAGAGAGCTCATGAGGAAAGCCAGACTTTTCTCATTCTTGTAGAGAAAAAATTTCTCTCAGGGAGCTCCTACCTCAGGCTTGAAACCCATCCTCTTTTCTAGACCCTTCCCTCATTGTGGCAGAGGCTTCTCCCTGTTCCCTAATATCAGCCCTTCCCTAATTCTATGATAACACAAATTCTCACAAACACGCCAAGTTGAAACTGAACATATGGCCAATGAGAGAGAAAGACAGAGAGAGACAACATTTCTTAAATTTTAGATCTGTTGTCCACATTTCTAAAATCTCACCAATGGGATAAGAGAGGAAGTGAACTGTGCACTTACCAAGACTGACTGAGCTTCTCTTTTCCCTTCTGTTCTAGCTGGAATGTGAATAAGGAGCTGGGTCACTGGCTTTTGACCACAAAGATGAAGATAACATGCTGAGCAACAAGATAGAAGGAACCTGGGTCCCTGACATGCAACACAGCTGACCTGGACCACCCACCTACCTCCAGACTGTTGCATGAGAAAGAAACACACTTCTGTCTGGTTCCAAACCCCCTACGGGGGGAAGCGGGGGTGGGGAGGAGTCTCTTACTATATCAATCTACCCCCTAATATATCTACCTTACCTTCTCAGAATTCATCTTCACAGCTTACCTTGAGCAAGAACCGACAGGAGCCAAGATCTGATGTACCTCTAGGACAGACCAGACTTCATAATCTGGCCACTGGTAAACCAGATTCAGCCACAAGTATGCTTTGGTTGATCCCATAGTGTATTTTTTTAAAATTTAGATCTGTTGTCCACATTTCTAAAATTGAGAAGTTTCGCCTAAACATCTAAACATTCAGCTTTTCCTGAGAAATCGGAAGGTCTGGCAACCCTGGGCCACATTCTTGCTTGGAAAAATCCAGCTGCCAGCCTGCTTCGGTTCATCATGGTCCATGCCTGTCACAGACATTGTTGTGCCCTTGGGTCTTGCCAGGTTGGGGGCCAATGACCTGACTTCCAAGACCTAGAACCTTTGTCCCTTTGCCTGTCCCTTTCTCTGATCTCCTGGAGCCTGCCTAGCCCAAGAGGCTAGAAAGTGAAAGCACTACCACCCCCAGAAGGCCCCAAGCAACAATGGATGGGAATTGATATGTAAATATCACAGCTCCCTATTCCTCAGGTCGGATACCTGGATGACACCTGTTACACTGGCCTCCAGAGTTTGCATCCCAGCTGTCCAGAGTGGAACTCACTCCATTATGCAGCTTTTATCAGCAGGCTGCTTTCCCTTCCCTGTCCTGGTTCCCAGGTCCCGCCCAACATTTCCCAGGCTCACTTTCACAATAAACTACCTGCACTCAGCTCCTCCTCTCAGAATCTGCATCTGGGGCAGCCGAAGTCACCAGCTCCTTTAGTCTTCCACGCAATAGTAAGCCTTTATCAACATGCACTATCATTTTTCTTCTGGCAAAGAAATGTCTAACTGTATTTGAGCTTTATTAAAAGTGAAAAGAAAAGGAAAGATAGTTCTGGAAGACAGTGTGTTTCAGAAAAACATAGGTGAGTGTCTATTTTTGTGAGAGTAAAGAATATTCCTTCATGTTTAACATGCAAATACTGGCCTGCTTAGTTCACTGACGTTATCTGCCCGACCCTCAGCCGTTCATGTTTGTGATCCCTGGTTTACAGCACTGAGAACTCTTGTTAAAATTCAGGAGTCATTAGCCACTGACTTTGAATGAGGCCCTGAGATGAACTAAGCAGCCACGTGGGAGCATACTGAGGGAAGAGGCAGGGAGACCCAGAATTGTAAGGACCACGGTTTGGAGGAAGGGCCAAAGGAAACTGTGGCACTTGGGCCAGGCAAAGAGGGCCCAACATGGCATCAGGGTAGGGGGCCAGAAGACAGCTGAAACCTCTTCCCCAATCCTGTGAAAATCCCTTCCCCCATAACATCCAAGGGGCTCTGTGTCCACACACCGTCCACCAGAGCTCAGCTCTCTTTATTCCAACACAACTTCTGGGTATGTCTCTCCTGACTTTGCAGGAATTCCTGGGAGGTGGAAGCTATAGGTATTCTCTCTTTATCCCCCAGTGCCCAACAGAGGGCTTGCCTTCCTGTGGGTGCCTAATCAATGTTTTGTTTTAAATTTCTGTGGACAAGCTTGACCCTAGAGAGAGCAATCAGAATTGCTATGTAAGCCAGGGGGCGCTGTGATTCAATGCTCATTTCTCAGCTGGGGAGCTGAAAAGGTTTTTTGGCTACCCTGCAGTGATAAAGAATGAACTAGAGGGCCCATACTTTTTAAAGCCAGGAACATGGGCTTTTTGGAAAACTAGCTGTCTCTTACCTAGTTTACAATCTAGAGGTTTAAGAATGTGGGTTCTAGAGTCAGACTGTCCAGGTTCATATCCCAGTTCTATTACTTACTAGCTGTGTGACCTTGGGCAAGTCACTGAACCTCTCTGTTTCTCCTTAAACGATGGGAATTAAAGGAACTAATGCACGTAGAAGGTTTTGGAATATCCCTGCACAGAGAAGCACTTAAAATCTGTTAGCTCTTATTAGCTCGGACTAGGGACAACAGGATCCTGGTTGAAAAGAAAGCCGGGGCAGGAGGCGTGCCTGGGTGGCCCAGTGGGTTAAAGCATCTGCTTTCAGCTCAGGTCATGGTCCCAGGGTCCTGGGATCGAGCCCCACATCAGGCTCTCTGCTCAGCATGGAGCCTGCTTCTCCCCCCACTCCTCTCTGCCTGCCTCTCTGTCTACTTGTGAGCTCTCTCTGTCAAATAAACAAATAAAATCTTTAAAAAAAAAAAGAAAAAGAAAAAGAAAAAAAGAAAGAAAAGAAAGCCAGGGTAGAAAATTATCTAGAAGGATATGTGAGTTCTAACATTCAAAGCCCCAGAGCTAGACATTAGGCACAAAGAACACATATTCCAGAGCAGGGCCTCTGGCCTTTCCTGTGTTGGCATCCATGGAAATGATGGTCCCTTTGCAGAATACTGGTTTTTAAATGCACAAAATAAAATACATAGGATTATGGAGAAAACCAGTTATATGGCTATCAAAATATTGAACAAATCTGTGATATAGTGATACTGGTGCTACTTTATTAACACATTAAAAAACAAGATCCAGCAGCAGATCTAATTACTACTGTAATTTTTAAATAGAAATGAACACAAAATGTCATTTTCAGATCTCTATGACACCTGTAATGTGATATGGAAAGATCACTGATTTCAATGTATCACCAAGTCAGAGGCATGACCAATATAATTTTGAACAGAAAGAAATGCTGACTTCCATTTCTAGATTAGTAAATATAAAAAATAAGGCTTTTTCTCGCCTAAGGTAAGAACCTCTTTCCCAGGCAGAGCCAGAAAGAGCAAGCCCAGGAGTGCATCCAGGCTTCTCTCTACCTTGTACAAACAGACATAGGAGATCCAAGCTGGACTGTGACTTCTGGAGGTGGGGTGGAGGGAGTGTGTCTCCATCACGTCAAGGGAGGAACGTTCCAGGCGAGTAGCTTATAGAGACTAAGAGGGTACTTGCAAGGGGAGCTGGGGGCCTCACTTCCTGGTTGGACTGCCATGAACAGAAGGAATTTCAGACCTATTCAAGTAGGGCCAGGAGAGAACTAGAGACAATGAGACAGAGAAAGGGTGCAGCCAACCCTCCCACCACTAAGGGGGATGAGCCAGGGAATCTCCTGTGAAGAGGACCCCACAGGCTTGAGTCTCAACCAGGAAGGAGGCCCAAAGCAAGACCCCAGAAGCCAGTGGCTAGGGATGGAAGAGGGGTTCCTGCTGAAGGGAAAGTAGGAGAAGGTCAAGCGAGAGTGGTTTTCTTTTTTTTTCTTTTTAAAGATTTTATTTATTTATTTGACAGAGAGAGATCACAAGTAGGCAGAGAGGCAGGCAGAGAGAGAGAGAGGGAAGCAGGCTCCCTGCTGAGCAGAGAGCCCAATGTGGGGCTCGATTCCAGGACTCTGAGATCATGACCTGAGCTGAAGGCAATGGCTTAACCCACTGAGCCACCCAGGCGCCCAAGAGTGGTTTTCTGATGCTGGTGAACGGCGCATTGATGAGAGGCTCCCCATATCCCACTCTGCCCACAAACACACAAACGCACCTCAAAAAAGTCTCAAATGGAGTCATTTGGAGCTCACCGTGCAGGCAGGCGAACCAGTGTTGGCTGAGAGAAGACAAATGTGTTTCTTTTCTCCAGTCCCTTTTCCCTGTCCCAGCACACAGACCCCAGGGAGTATCTTTCACAGAGTCTTCTGGGTGAAGGCTGTCGCAGGGCCGGCCACCGTGTCAGCGATGCTCCCGAGTTGCCTGATGAGAGAGGAGGGGGAGGAGGTGAAGGGATCCTTTGGGCAGACCAAGCTCTCTCTCCCCTTCAGACCCCCTCAGGCTGAGCCAAACCAGGGCAGGGCAGCAGGGAGGAAAGGAGACTAGAAATTTAAGCTGGACCTTTCCAAAGAGAGCAGAGGCCTATGGGATCCATCCAGGGTGTCATTAAGGGACATGGGAAGAAGTCAGATCAGTTGAAGAAAAATTGTCAAATTCATGTTTATGCTTCATCATCTTCAGACTCGGCAGGACATGGAGTACTGGACCTTTCATCAATTTTGCAATTTGGCCCCCACCCAAATGCTGTCAGGTGCCCTGGGACTCATGGGGAGAGAGGTTCCTTCATCTCCTCTGAAAACATCAACACTTTCCTCTCCAGAGCCAGATCCCCAAATTCAATGGAGATCCCCAGAGATGGAAACACTGTTAGAACTGCCTGGCTGAACGGCCTTCCCTACCCGGGTCCCAGCCATCCCCCTGCGAGGGCAGCAGCTGGCTGGAGTCTGCCCTGATCACGGCGATCAGGGCCTTCCAAGGAAGATGGAGGAATGAAGGAGTCCACACTTCAAGAGACACTCCCAACCCCAGGAGTTGAGGTCACAGGCACAGAAAGAAGTTCAGGAAAGTACATTTTTCCAGAGATAACCCTCCAATGGGGGCTGGGAGGGGTGCAGCCAGTCTCCCCTCCCTCTTGTGGGACGATGCAAAGGAACATTCCTCGTCTACAGTTCCCCTGTGCGGTACCCAGTAGGTCACGAGAAAATAAAGCATATTCTCTTCTCCCTTCCCTATCGCATTCCCCCTCCTTCCTGCTTCCTGGATCACTTCCCAAATAAACTATTGCAACCATGCCTTCATCTCAGGACCAGTTTTTGGAGGGACCCCAACTAAGACGGTCATCCTCCCTCTAGCTGGACAAAAAAAAAAAAAAAAAAATCAGGCTTCCTTCAAGGGGCCCCCCCCCCCCCCCACACACACACCTGCAAGGTTTTAGGGCTGAGAAAATGCAAGTCATGGGAAATAAGCCAAGGAGTGGGGCTGGAGAAGAATCGTGGCAGGTGAGGAACATCATTTGGAAATTATAAAATTAAGTAGCTTTAAAAAGAGCAGAAACCTGCTTGGGAAATCACCGAAAGAGCACACATTGAAATATGTGCTCAAGACAGTGGAGAATCTGTCAACTGACAAGAGACAGCTTTGGGAAGAAAGCGAACCAGAGCGGGGTGTCAGGCAGACAGATTGGTCCAATTAAGGACGGAGAGGCTAGGGAGGCGGAGTGAGTTATCGCGTGCCCTGTGGGGGGTCTAGGAAAGCTATTCCCAGCAGGATAGATGGGCCCTGAGAGGAGGCCGGCGAGAGTCTCTGGAGTGTCCCTGTGCTCTGTCCCCAGCGCCGGGAGACCCAGGGATGAGGAGGGACGAGAGGCTGTGTCTCTATGGCCTTGGAGGCTGGACTGCTGGTCGCTCCTGATTCTCTGGAATAAAAGGGGGACAGGGCGGGTGTCTCTGCAGGAAGCCTCCCCTTGGAGATGCGTTCATTCAGCAAGTGTTCACGGGGTTGGCTGTCTACAGTCAGGACCGCAGCATGTTAGGGACGGCACTCCTGCCCCAGGAGCACTGTGGTCCTTCCTAAGAAGCTAGCATCAAATACATCCGCTAACACCCACTACATGGTGGGGGCTAGTCATCCTTATTTAATTCTTACAGCCACCTGTGAGGTAGGAACAACATGATCGTTGTGTCAGAGACGAGGAAACAGAGACACAGAAAGGGTAGGAAAATGAGGTGACAATACTGGTAAGGAGTGGGACCAGAACTCAAACCCAGACAGTCTAGCTCAAAAGTCAGCACTCTGACCCACCACAATTTATTCTCCCTTCTACTTAAAGATCTGACAAGTTCTGCAGGCAGGACCAGCTACAGAATGTGCAGGACCCAGAGCAAAGTGAGAATGCACAGCCCTGGCTGGTGGGGGGGGGGGGGGAGTGGATCTCCTCTTCCCATGGTGCTCCAACACAGAGCAGATGGGTGAGCCCTGAGGAATTACAACCTCCTTGGTACCTAGGTCAGAAATCGGTGACAGGCCCCCACTGAGAGGCCTGCTAACTGTGCCGGGGTTCTGCCAGCCCAGCCCTGAGAGAGCCGCCTCCTTGCCCGGCCCTGTGATGCCGTGGGGCAGGCACTGACTCTAACCCTCCCTTCCCATGGGCCCAGTCCCCCTGGGACAGGGAGGGTAGCAGCAGAATAGGGCTTCCCTCCCAGGACTCTGCCAATGCAAGCCAGTTGCTCTCCTGAGCCCCATGACCTGGGTACCCTGGGGACACAGTTTCTGGGCAGGGCAGAGAAGCCGGCAACCAAAAGCTCACCGTAAGAAGGCAGGAGAGAGACACTCTTGTGAGCTGAGACACCAAGCCGCGGGCACATGCTCTCTTGTCCCATCAAATTTCACTTACAAAACACATCTTCAAACACAAAATTATTAAGAATTTCAAGACATGAAACCCTAAGCGTAAGGTCCTTCTTAATAAGCGGCCCAGTATGGCTGCTTGGGCAACAGCCATGGGGCTGTCCCTACCTGCAGTTGTGAAAAATGGAAAACAGTTGGACTTTACACAGTTTTCCATACTCACTTCAGCACGAACCCCTTTGCCCCATGGTGCTAGTGTCCCAGGGACCTCCCTCTTAGAAATGCTATATCAGCTCATTCAAACCTTGTAATAGTCACGTGACTCACAGAGAAACATCACCACGTTTCCCAGAAGGAGAAACTGAGGCATAGAAAGGAAAGTGTTTTGCTTGAAGTATGATAGGCATTGGTAGAGCTGGCAGGTATTATGGTGAGTAAGGGGCAGCGCTGACTCTCAGACCCCAATATCCGGCCTCTGGATCCTGTGCTCTATCCCTGCAATGCGCCAAACTTCCCAACCCTCCAAGATGCTTTACACATCCTTGTTTGTCACTCAGGGGAAGGCCATAACACTGGCAGATAGCCAACCTGAAGCCAGTATTTATTAGGAAATCTCCAGACGTGCCAGGAAATTACAGACCAGCAAATTAGTTTAGTCATTTCACTAGTTTAAGGAGCTCTTTGCAAGCTCTGGAAAAAAAAAAAAAAAAAAAAAAAGCTCTTTCAAACACAGGTTATTGGAAGGAGTGTTTTTGGTGCCTTGAAGATACCATGTTATCTTGTGCATCCAAAGGCCTCCTTGAGGAAGACAATTCCCATGAGGCTAAGAAGAAACATTAGTGACACTTAAAAATACCACCAGAGCCTTTGAGATGGCCCCCAATGACCCCAGCCTTCCAGTATTCACAACTTCGTGTGCCCTCTCCCACACTGCATACAGCTGAACTGTATAATCAACAGAATGTTGCAGAAATGATGTTCATGGTTTCAAAGATGAGGTCAAATGAATGTTGCTTCCATCTTCCTCCTTCTTGGGCCACCCACTCTAGGGGAAGCTGGGGACTGTATCATAAGGACACTCAAGCAACTCTGTGCAGAGGTTCATGTAGCCAGGAGCTAAAGTCTTCCTCCAACAGCCATGTGAGTATGCCATCTTGTAAGAGGCTCCTCTAGCCCCACTCAAGCCTTCAGATGACGGCAGCCTGGGGCCAGTGTTCTCACTTCTGCTTCATGAGCAGAAGCACCCAGCAAAGCTGTTCCTGCATCCCTCATCCCCAGAAGCCAGTAGATAATAAATCTCTGCTTGCTTTTAGCCAGGAAGTTTGGGTTGATCACACAGCGATAGGTAACTAATACACTTCATTATAAAGATGACGGGAAACCAGCTGGTCTGAAGTAGAAGGGGAATGGTCTAAACACAGTCACATCTTCCAGGTCATTGTGTTCTCTTGTTGCTGCCACTGTCACTTTAAGAAAGCCCAAGGCACAAAGGAGTCAGCAATTTTGGGGGAGAAGGGGAGGTCGGGAAGAGGAACTCAGGTCATTATCTGAGGCTTTCACATAGGGTTGCTAAAGCGGCACATAGCATTTTGTGGGGCAGTATGAAACCACACGCCAGAGGGAGAAGCAGGATACACTCTAGTTATGTATCTTACAGCTATGAATTATTATCCAAACAAAACCCCTGGCTAGTGATGACTGAGCACTCTGCATGCTAGGCCCTTTAGTTTTGCTTTAGGTTCTTTAGCTAAATTAACACTCACGAAAACGCAGTGACACGGCGCCTTGGTCATAACACATCCACTGTGAGTGACAAAACCCAACTCAAACTGGCTTAAGCCAGAATGGGCACTGATGGGCTCATTAACTGGGAAGTGCAAAGGGTGTCCAGGCTTCATGAGCTGTGGCATCCAGAGTGTGAAAGTCCTTCCTTTCTCTCTCTCTCATTCTCTTCCCTCACTTATTCTCTCTCTCTCTCTTCCTCTCCCTCCCCTACTCATTTCCCTGATTTTCTTTCCAGGAAAAGTGGACAAGCCTATGCTCTTATAGCTCATTATTTTATTTTATTTTATTTTATTTTATTTTATTTTATTTGGAGGGGTTTTTATAAATAGAGAGAGGCAGGGCTGGAGAGAGAGGGGGAGAGAGAGAGGGAATCTTAAGCAGGCTCCACACCCAGTGCAGAACTCGGATGTGGGGCTTGATCTCACAACCCTGAAATCATACCTGAGCCCAAACCTAGAGTTGGATGCTTACCCAAATGAGCCACCCAGGCACCTCATCTTATAGCTTATAATCTAAAACCAAGAGAGACCCTCTGTTCCCAACAGCCCCAGATCAGATCCCCTGGTAGGTCTCTGATAGGCCCTACTTGGGCTACACCCTTAGACCAATGCCTGGGGACAGGGAGATAGGGCACCCTGATTGGTTGGGTATGGATCATGTATCCAAAGGGTAAATGGGGCACAGTGATTACCAGTGCCACCAGAACCACATGCAATGTTAATTTCCTAATTAACATGAAAAAGGGATGATAGGCAGACAAAACCAACACATTTATTACTATTATTACCCTTGTTTTACAGAAGAGGAAACAGTCTCCATAAAGATGTAAACCTGTCCAGGGTCTCATAGCTGATAAACAGCAAAGCCAGATCTGGCTGACTCCAGGTCCAAAGTTCTTAGCTGTGTTCCTTCCACCTTCCTCATCAGATAGGGTCCTGTGACTCACCAGGAGGTCTGCAGGCAGAATAATCTCCCTTTGGGGAAGGCAGACCAGTTATTCGACTCCAGTCCAAGCCCCGGGACACTAATGTTGTGTCTGGCCTAACCTGCTTCTTCCCCGCTTACTGAGATCACCTAAGACTAGAGAAGGCTCACCCAAAGAATCTGTCCTGAGCTTGACTACACCAGCAGCCAAAGCCATTATGACATCTCTGCCTCCAGATGGAACTCTTCAATAACAGCACCTTGCTTTTGGAGCTAAGACCCAAACTCTCACCTCAGATAAGAGCTGTGAACATCTGACCACTGCTGACCCCTGGCTCATTTATTCCACTCTCTGTCCCAGCCACACTAACTCTTGTCAAATTTTGTGAAAGTGACATAGAATGTTTTCTCTCACTTGCTTCCTCTCACCCCAGGACATTTGTATATTCCGTTCTCTTTACCGGCATTTGTATTCCTTTATCTCTGCCCAGAGAATTCATCCTTCCAATCAGCTCCTCAAGGAAGCTTCCACACCTCCATGATCAGGGTCACTCCATCCACTTGGATCCCCATGGAAATTCAGAACTTTCACTGAAACTATGAGAATACATTCATTTGTGATCTATGGTGAAAATCTGCCTCTCACACTAGACTGTAAACACATCAGAGCAGAGATAATGTCCTTTTTTTCTATTTACTATAAACAGCTCTTAGCCCAGGGCTTGATGTGGATAGACCCTCAAAAAATAATCATTAAATAAGTGGTAGAAAGGAAGGAAGGGAGGGAGGGAGGGAGGGAGGGAGAGAGGAAGGAAGAAAGAGGAGGAGGAGGGAGGGCGGAAGACAGGGAGGGACTCGCCATGCCTCAAATTAGAGCTCACGGAGTAAATCACGAGTATTTCCAAGATGTTGATTAAACTCTTAAACTAGGATGAACGCGAAGAACATGAAACTATTACAAGCATTAGAGGATTTATTGGCTGAGCCTGGCTGCTTCTCAGTGTTATTCCCTTCGTTCACATTTCACTGAAGCCCCAGGGTGAAAGCTGTCGGGGGAGGGGGCAAGGGGATGAAAAGGAACAAGAAGGATGGAAAGAAGGAAAGAGAGAAGGAGGATGGAGGGAGGAAGAGAGAAAGCCGTAAGAGGAGGTGGACGGGAGAAGGAGAAAGGGAGAGGAAGCAGGAGGGCAAAGAGACGGAGCCGGAGGAGGTAAGTAGAGTGAGTCAGAGGGAGGCAAGAAAGGAGGGAGGAGCGGGAAACCCACCTAAGCCTGAGAATTCCAAATGAGCAGGGCTGGGAAATGATGCCCGGTGGTTCTGGCAAGCGCTGAGCTGTGACACGCAAGCCCCGCCCTCCAGGAGATGCCATGCTACGGGCCCATGCCAACAGCGAGCCCTCTAACTGGAGGCTGGACAGAAAACGTGATCCACGCAACTGAAGCCTTTAGGTAGGAAGCTTACTCAGAAGCAAAAAAAAAAAAAGAAAAGAAAAGAAAAAAAAATAAGGAAACCGAGATCACAGCTGATATGGGGAGGGAGGAGGAAAAACAAAGAATGTGTCACTTCCTCTCGCCGTGGGTGACCCATGGAGTCCCCTCGTTGCCTCTGAGACTTCTGGACCTCTGTTTTCCCTTCAGGTGGTGGTGACCGGATGAAGGGATGTTTATTGCTAACACAGCAAAGCCTGGTCCAGCGGCCAGGAATCGCGCTAGCATGACTAATTCATGTTCTGAACAAATGAACACGAGTTTGTACCGGTGGAGTGGTTGTTGCGCACAGCGGGGTGGTGGGGCCAGAGGGAGGAGGATCTGGAATCGGGCACTGGCTGTCAGCAAGTCACTGGAGGCACAGACACTGGACACCGGGGATCCCTGCAAACGCCCCGTCTCCCAGCGTGGGCTCTGGGAGCTTCTCCTATGAACGATAATAAGCACGTGTGTTGCCTCTGGGCGGTGAGAGAGGGCCTGCCTTTGGCACAGCATCTGTGCACCCCAGGTACTGTTTTTGAGCAAGGATGGGTTGTGCAAAAAGGTAAGAATACAAGTTGAAACAATGAGCGGGCTGACAGTGAAAAGGAGGGGAGGATTCCTAAGGTGGGGGCATCTTGGTGAGTGAAATGTCCAGTGAAATGCCTGAGAAAATCAAGTAAACTTCCTCCACCAATCCCACCCTGAGGCCCCATGTCTTGGCAGTTGCTCCTCTTGGGATGGCTCATTCAGTACTGGAATTCATACAGCCTTTCTGACAAGAGAGAAAGAAAGAGAGAAAGAGAGAAAGAAAGAAAGAAAGAAAGAAAGAGAAAGAAAGAAAAAGAAAGAGAGAAAGGGGGAGCTAGAGAAAGGAAGAGAGGGAGGGAGAGAGGGAGGAAGAAAGGAGGGAGAGAATTTGCTGGCTCAGGTAACTGAAAAATCCAAGGATTAAGTGTCTTCAGGCAAGGCTGGATCCAGGAGTTCAAGAATTGTCATTAGAACTGTTTTTCTCCCTGTCCCTGATTTGGTTTCCTAGGTGCAGGCAGGCTATCTCTATGTGAAAGCCACCCCTGCCTAAAGAGTGCCTCTCCTTCCCAATAGTTTCCAAAAATCCTCAGTCCTGAGTCTTATTGATTGGGCTTGGGACAGGTGCCACCGGTGGAACCAACAAAAAGGGTTCAGCCCGCCCCAGACTGGGATGCTATTAGCCAAATGCTGATAAATGGCTCTTGTGCAGACAAAAACAACAGATGTGACCACAGAACTGTGTTGATGGCTGAAAAATGAGAACGCCCCTCCCCCAAGAATTTAAATACAAATGCTGGTTGCTAGGGAGGGATGCAGAAGATAGCCCACACATAGGTTATTTTCTGGGACTGAGAGAGCGGAGTGGGAAAGGTCCCTCCTGGCTGCTCTTGGGGAGTTTATTGGACAAATCTATTCCAGTGTTTCCAGAATTACCAGACCTGGAAGGAGGCAAGTCAAGACTTCACTAGAACGCTATTCATTCATGCTTTGAATTCATCACGTTCACCTCTTTATCCCTCGACTCTGTCATCTGGCATCTTCCTGTCTCTCTCAGGGGAGCTGTCCTTGTGAGGGCTGCCAATGACTTTTCTTTTGTTCAGTCCTGTGGACAATGTTGCTCCTTTCCTTCTGTCATTTCTCAGATCACTGGGTACCACTGACTGCCTCCCTCTTTGAAAACTGCTTTCTCCATGGCTCTCTGCCCCTCTGTTGTGCTCATTCTCCCACTGAGAGCCCATGCAATTCCGCTGGCTTCGGTTTACATCTCTCCCTCAGTCCCCAGGCCAGATACAGAGCTCAGACCACTCTGCTGAGTTTTGGTTTTGTGAATTCAAGTGCCTCCTGGAACCTTCACTCAGGCAATCACCCTGGAGTCTTGGACTCATCATGCCCCAAATACTGAACTCCTCACAGTGCCCTCCCCACCCCAAGGCTACTTCTTCCCTAGGGTTTCTTGGCTTGGGGCCCAGTACTGCCAGCCAACACACTTGACTAACCCAGAGACCAAGAATTGGCCCAGCCTCTCTCTCACATCCATTTCATCATTTGGGCCTCCTTAGAAACACCCCTATTTCTCACCATCCCCACTATAGCTCTGACCCCCATCATCTCATGTCTGGATTTCTGCCAACCATGCCCCAGCGAGCCTCCCACCTCGTTCCACTCCAATCCATCACCCATTGTGCAGACATGCCCTTCTAAGCACAAATTTTGTTGGGCTGCTTCCTACTGATTTTAATGGATTAGTCAGACTCCTTGGGGTGGCCCTGAAGGCTTGGTTACAACCCAGGCCCTGCTTGCCCCTCTAGCTTCACTCACCTCTAGCCATTATTTCCTCAAACTCTACACACCTGCCACACCGAATGATTGTCTCCAATTCGCATAGACTGTTCCCTCTGCCTGGAGTGCCCTTCCTCCTGCCTCTTCACTCAGCTTCCTTTTGTTCATCCTCTAGTTCTCCTCTTACAACCATCACTCCCCCCAGCACAATTTCTCTGCCCTCTCCAAGACTTGGTTAAATGCCTCTTCCATGTGTCAACCATGAATGAATGAATGAATCAATCAATCAATCAACTCTCTAGAGAAGATGATGGAGGTATTCAAGGTCTTTTTTTTTTTTTTTAAGATTTTCTTTATCCATTTGACAGAGAGAGAGAGAGAGAGAGAGCGAGCACAACCATGGGGAGAAGCGGGCAGAGGGATAGGGAGAAGCAGGCTCCCCACGCAGCAGGCAGCCCGATGCAGGGCTCGATCCCAGGATGACCCAAGCTGAAGCCAGACACCAATCTGACTAAGCCACCCAGGTGTCCCTAGTATTCAAGTTCTCAATGACAAGGAAAGGTCACAAAAGTATAAAGGAAATCTATGAGTCTATTTTTAGCCAAAAAATACTTTCTTTTTGACACGTATTTTCCAAACAAAAATGTGCTAAGTTCTTACCCTGAGTCAGCTGCAGCTGTGCTGGACACTAAGGCCTATTAGCAAACAAGACAGACACATATCTTGCCCTTTAGGAAATTATAATCTGGCAGAAAAGATAGAAACTAAATAAACAATTCAGCAAAACTTAATGGGAACTAGGTCTAAGCCCCTTGTAGCAGAGTGAATTCTCCAAAGGTGGACGCACGAATATATATACACAATTCAGTATGTTCTCTCACGATGTAACTGACACTCCTCCATTGAAATATGGGGTCTACCATCCTTCCTCTTCAAACCAGCTGGACTTCGTAAAAGCTTTGGCCAACAGAACTTTGGGCGAGTAATACAGTGTGACTTTCAGTCTATAACAAGTGATACAATTTCCACTAATTCATCAATCTATGGATCTCTCTCCCCATTCCCTCATCTTCCTCTCTCAACTCTTCCTTTGGAACCCAGCCCGCCATGCTTGTTAAGAAGCCCAGACCACATGGAGAGACCCCACATGGACATTCCAGCCAGCAGCAGGTCTCAGCCAACAGACAGCAAGAACCTCTGCTCATGTGAATGAACTCAAGACTTTAGATGAACACAGTCTCAAGCCTTTGGCGCTTCCAGCTGAGTGCCTAGACACCACGGAGCAGAAAGAAGCCATCCTCGTTGTGTTCTATCAAATTCCCAATCCACAGACTAGGAGCATAGTGAGGGATTGCTTTATGCCACTAGGTTTCAGAGCAATTTTTCCTGCAGCCATGGCAACTATATTACTTGCAGTAAAGAATACTGAGCTAGAAATAAAAAGAGGGTAAAATACACCACCATTTCTATCTTTTAATAGCTATTGACTCTCACTGGCTGTGTGATCTTGGGCATGTCATTTTCCATCTCTGGGCTCTTGGTCTTTCCATGTATAAAGTCAGAGGATGGCGCCGGAGGATTTCTAACACCCTAGGAAGCTTGAAAACTCTACTAACAGAGATGCATTTATGGGATGACCCAATCAAAACCATGTCAACTGATACGGCAAGAGGTGAACTCTTTAATTGAAATCCCTGATTTTGTTTAAAAATCTTTCTAGAGGGTGAACTCAACTCAAGCCATTAGAAAAACAAAAGGAGTCCTCTCATGTATAATTCATGAAAGAAGAGTGGGTATGACCCAGCAGGTCATTTGGAATAAAAATGCCATAAAAATAAAATATGTTATCCCTCCCCTTCTGCCTCCCTCATCCCTTACACTAGCTAATGGAGGGGAAAGAGTGAATTAAACTGGAGTTCAGGTCAAAGGTTTAGTTGATTCATTCCAGAATGGTCATTCCCTCCAGCCGCTCCCGTAACAGACAGACACTGCAGATGTTGGGGCAGGGTTTGTCCCCGCCCCAGGCCCCTCGTCCTGAGTGATAAGGCCTCTCCTCCTTCCCTGGGGGAGATGACCTCACCTTCTAATGGACTGCCCAATTAGGAAGCACACGAGATGGTTTAGAAGACACCCTGTCTGCTTCAAAAGCGTTGGGGAAATTCCCCAAGGGGCCAACCTGTTTCACAGAGCAAAGGGAAAAAAAAGTAGACAGCCTGTAATTAGTATAATAACCTGTTCGGATTCCACCTGCCTGCGATTTCCCCAGCTTGTTCATCCATTCATGTATTCATTCACTCAGGCAACAAATATTTACAGAGCAGCTGGGATGTGCAAGCCCCGGAGATACTACAGGTCCCCCAGAAGGAGCTAACGATTTGTGTGCAAGCGATTGATTAAGGAACCGCTCCCAGGGGGCATCTGGTGGGGAGATGAGGGAGGGTGGGACAGGGAAGAAGAAGATGCCAAGTGAGGTTGATGTCAAACAAGTCCAAGGCTTGGCTTGATCCTGCAGGGAACTCTGGAGTGAAAAGTACACCTCAGAATTTGTTCCAGGTCAAACCCAAGGAGCTGGGCTTTCACACCTGTGCATCTGTTCTTGGTATGGGTTACTCCCCTAGGAACCAAAATCTAAGGGAATCTGGTGCTCTACATGTGCAGGCAAAGCGGCTCCAAGAGCCTGTGGACAGTCCTTCAGAAGAAGTCACAGGTGCAGGCCAGTAGAAAGGAAACATCACAGAAGCCAAGAGCAACATTTTCCACTCTGCCATCCCCAGTACATCACAGCAATATCTCACCTCATGGTTGCAAAATGGCTGTAGCAGCCCCGAACTTCCCACCTGCTCTCAACAATATCCAAAGGCAAAACAGATGTGACTTGTCAGAGGAAGGAAGATTTCTCCTGGAAGCCTCCAACTTGGCATCATGTCCTATTTGCCAGAAGTGGATCAGTGCACACTTCTAAACCAATCACTGCCAAGAAGACAGGATTACTGTAAATGGTTATCTGGATTGAGGAGGAGTCATTTTTCCTGAGCATCTTTCCCACCTGCTTGATAACTGATGAGTTTCTGTTAGCAAGGAAGAAGAAGGAATGGCTTTGGGGTGGACGATGAGCTGTGTGTGTGATGCTAGCCAGTCAATACGAAGCTCTCTGGACGACAGTGACTGGTTCACAGGCGGGCATATTACTCAAGCCAAGCCTATCCGAGTTAATCCTAAGAATACTGCTTTGGTTACCAGGAAGGGGTGCTTACTCCTGAAAACATCCTAGGCCAGAGTTGTGACAGCTGTCTTAGCATCATGAGGAGCCTGAAAATAAAACTATCCTAAAGAGGAAAATGAAGTGGAATAGAGAGGTTGAGAGATCAAATATGGCAGAATCTGTGAATCCAGGCTTTCCCAAAGCCAGCTCTAAACTTGGGCAGAAAAAAAAAAAATGTCATCTTTTGCTTAATCCAGGTTAGGTTGGGTCTTCTTCTTCTACTTTTTTTTTTTTTTTAAGATTTTATTAATTTATTTGACAGAGAGAGATCACAAGTAGGCAGAGAGGCAGAGGGGAAGAAGGCTCCCCACTGAGCAGAGAGCCCAATGTGGGCTTTGATCCCAGGACCCTGAGATCATGACCTGAGCCCAAGGTAGAGGCTTACCCACTGAGCCATCCAGGCACCCACGGGTTGGGTCTTCTGTCCTCTGCAACCAAAAGATTCTCAAGTGATAAAAGTGGTGAACAAGGAAGACCCACCCTCTGCCCTCATGGAGTTCAAAGTCAAATGGGGGAGGCAGGTGCTGAACAAAAATTACAAGTAAAATCTGGGTTAAAAAGATCAGGTGCAGAGGACTGGCAGACCACATGAGATGGAGGGACCAGTCTGGTCTAGAGTCAAAGGAGCCCCCCTGGGGTGGTGTGGTTCCAACTGAGATGGGAAAGGAAATGGCTATGTTTTCCAAGTGGACTCCTCCACTACCCCTCGACTTCCCAGACAGATCAGGCAGAGGGCACTCGCTCGGGGAGCTCGCAGATTTCCTTTCCTCTGACACACCCCTCACTCTTTCAGCCATTCTTTCAGTTCACTAATTTGTTCAAAAGCTGCCAAGAACAATCAGGGTCTTTTGGTTTTTTGGTTGTTGTTGTTTGCTTTTTTTTTTTCCCCCTGTACTCCTGTAAAAGCCTTTAGTTCTGGAGAAACACTGACTTCTTTCGTGTTTAAGAGGGTTTTCTTTTTAATTCCTTTACTCCCTGTGTAAATTGGAGCAGCTGAGTCAGGTCTTGAGGTAGGGGAGGGATATAGAGAATTCTCAGCCCGGTACAGATCATCAGTGCAGCGGGGAGATGCTGTATGTCGGGGAAACCTTCCAGGAAATGTAGAACTAACACCTCCTCAGGGAGAAAAAGCCACTCTTTGCTGTCTTCTGATCCAGCCCAGAAATGTTTGTTCTCCGGCATCATTCACTGACTCAGAAGGAAGAAAACCTCTAGGTTCAAATGTCCCAGTGGTACTGTTTCTTCTTAGCTGTGTGGTCACAAACAAGGCTCTGAGTCTCAGCTCCCTAACCTATGAAATGAGAATAATAAAATCTGACAAATTTTAATAACGTCTGCCTGAGCGAATGACCTCAGAGGGCTCAGGGGAGACCCAGAGGTGATCCAGTCAGCGAAAATGTCAACAGGCACGTTCCATCAAGTCCTGACCTGCGGTGGCACACCTTTTCTCAACAGTAGCCCTCGGGCCCGTTCTCCAGCCCCAAGCAAAGGCACTGACTCTCCTCACGCTCTCTGTGTGCTGACCCCACTGCCTGTGCCCTGATCTTGCGTCCAGCGCTGCAGCTGCCATCGCAGGCACCGGGTGAATGTGGCAAAGCGGAAGGGCCATTGCTGTGGTTCGCCACCTCAGGTTGGGGAGACTTGCCTTTCGGGGTGATCATTTCCACTGCTTGAAGCTGATTTGTTCCTTTGGGAGCAACTTCACCTTGATTCCAAAATGGAGGAGCCTTGGGCAGATCCTTGGTGCTTCACCAGCCACTTTGTAATATATGCGAACCGCGTCCAAAGGCCAGCTCCATTCACAGGATGTGAGTGGGGCCTCTGGAACTGTGTTATTGGGCTTAGGGCTGATACTAGAACACAGCCACTCTGCCACGTTTTACAGCCACCGTTTGAGCCAGTGGGTATTTTAACACATCAGGACAACCTCAAAGAGCCACACTAGGTTGGTCTTTGAAAGTAGGAGTCAGGAAACCAAGTCTGAGGGCCCACGGGCAATCTTGGCCTCCACTCTCCAGCCATCCCTGGCTTTCCAGATGGCGTTTCCAAGGTTATGTCAGAGTCCCCATAGAGAGGGAGGGCATCCAGGTGGGCCCTGCCTACCAGCCCCCTCCACATCCTAACTCCAGGGAGGGCAGTCTAGCTCCTCAACATTTAAGAGATGGAATTCTAAATAAGGATGTGTTTGGAAGAGAGGAAGTGGGGTGGTTGTTAAAGCTCGTCTACCTTTCATGTTTGATGACTCTCCCATAGCCAAGAACCTGTGACTGGCATTTTTGTTCTAATGGCTTCAAGGAGAGAAAGTCCTTTCACAGCTGACATAGGGTAAATGGATCAGCTGTTTCTTAATCCTAAACAATGCAGGTGGTTCTGAGGTAAAAGACTCTTTAGAGTGGGGTGCCTGGGTGGTGCAGGTGGTTAATCGCCCCACTCCTGGTTTCAGCTCAGGCTGTGATCTCAGGACGGTGAGGTCGAGGCCCGAGTTGGGCTTTGCGCTCAGTACTCATCAGGGAGTCTGCTTAAGATTCCCTCCCTCTCCCTCTGCCCCACCCACTCTCATTCTCTCTCTCTCCCAAATAAATAAATAAATCTTTAACATAAAAAGATACTTCAGAGCAGTGTTACACACTTTAGTGTGTACCCATATCCTTTGGTAGCTTATTAAAAATCCAGATTCCTGAAGTCCCACACTCCTAGGGTAGTAACTTTGAGTTGGGGCCTGGGGACAAGAACAGGGCCTGGTGTCCCTTCTGCCACCAGCAGCTTTGTAACTGAGACCACACCCATTAATTCTGTGCCTCAGCCTTCTCATCAGGGAAGTGGATATAATTGTGTACATACCATAGGGTTTGTGAGGATGAAATGAGTTAGTGAGTATGAAGCAAGCACCTAGAACAGTGGCCAGCACATGATACGTGTTCAATCAATGAGACCTATTATTAATATCACAGTGGAGTCCAGGAAGCCCTGGGGGACAGACAAGCAGCCCTAAGTGATTCTGAAGCAGGAGATCCACAGGCCACAGCTAGAGGACCAGAGATCTACCAACACGTGGACCAGCCTTCCTCACCTGCAGGCCACTCCTTTCCATTTGGTAAATAAGGAATAAAACACTTGTGTGCCACCACGCCATGTGTGTGTCCGAAGATGCTGCAGCTATCTGGCCCTCAGATGGAAATAGCTTGGTATTCCAATTCGATGTGTAAAACATGCTCATTACCCACCCCCCGAATCAGAAAGATCGGGGATGGAAAGAAAAAAAAAAAAAACACAAAACTATAAATAATCTCCAAACCCAGAGAAAATCTAGTAATGTGTTGTTCCTATGCCTACACACACACACACACACACACACACACACACACACACACACAGGGCTTTTTTGCCCCTTTTACCATAATCACCATTTTCTCTTTAATAATGTGACAGGAGCATCTTGCCATGTGAATAAACATCGCCCTGCAACATTCATTTTAATGCTACTCAGTGTTCCAAAGTATAACCATAATGTGATCTAGCCAAGCCCTAATCGTCAGACGTTCAGGTTATTTCCTTTCTTGCAGGCTGATGATCAACGGCTACAGGAAGATTCCAGCTGCCTGTCTCTGTGGGGTCCTGTGCTTTTCTCTCAGTGACAATGACCACAGGGAGGGGGGCTGTGTCAGCCTCCCCTGCAGGGCTGAATCTCAGAGACCAAATGGCACAGAGTTTATCCTCCCAAGTCCACTCCACGGGCTTCACATCCCCCTCATTAGCTCATTAACTGCCAAAGGCCTCAGTCTTCTGTCTGTACAATGGGGACCCTGAGCAGGGTCTGAGGAAATGTGTGAAGTCCCAGCAGGGGGCCTGGCATCTGGTAGGGCTCAGTCACTTCCCAGGCACTTACAAAATATTTAGTGAACAGAAATGTCACTAAATATTGCTATACGTTATTCAAAAACTTAGGGTAAATTCCTAAGGCCGGAAGGGCTACACTTTTTTTTTTTTTTTTTTAAGATTTTATTTATTTATTTGACAGAGAGAAATCACAAGCAGACGGAGAGGCAGGCAGAGAGAGAGAGAGGAGGAAGCAGGCTCCCCGCTGAGCAGAGAGCCCGATGCGGGACTCGATCCCAGGACCCTGAGATCATGACCCGAGCCAAAGGCAGCGGCTTAACGCACTAAGCCACCCAGGCGCCCCAGGGCTACACTTTTTAAAGACTTAATTCGTACTATTGCATTGGCCTCCAGAAATGCCATACCACCCACAAGATGGGAGAATTCTGGTTTCTCTTGGCCCTCACAAACACAGTTAGGCACTCTCTGAGCTAATCGGTCTCGCCTTTGGTAGGGAGGGCCTGGAACTGTCAAAGCTATTCCCTGAGGCCACAAGGGTGAGGCCTCTGGAGTCTCATCTCTGTAAGGAAGAGCTGGATGACCGGTGTCCCGTGGGGGCAGGAAAGCCTCCACCCTCTCTCAGTCTGTGACCAAGCCACATTAACCTTGCCTGGATACTGGAGTCACATCTGTCCAAGTGTAGAAGCGGAATATTCAGGCATCTCTACCCTGGACCCTGCAGGCCACCCCCGCTCCCAGGTTGGCTCTCTCTCTCGGGGCATCTGGAACAGAGCAAGGATTGTGGTCAAGCCTTGATGCTTCCTCGGGTCTCCCGGCGCTGCAGCCCAGGCCTCCTTCCATGGCCTTCTTCCTCCCTCAGCTGGGACCAGCTGCTCTGTTTTTCAGCCGCCAAAGGCTAATTCCAGGATTACACTTTCTAAGTTGATGAAATGTAATATCCACGGGTGTAAAAGCTTTAGACTTGCTCCCAGCAATGAAGCATGGGGCATTTCTCCAGGGGCTGAAGATCGCGTTTAGGACATGGTAAGCATGGTCTCCATTGCTAAACCCTTTCAAGACACACGGTCCTGTGAAAGTGAGGGAAAATTCTGGCCGAGAGGGATGAACTTTATTACGACATGTTCTTGGTTCCTGAGGAATTGGAGAATCTGCTCTGGGTCACGTTTTCTAAAAGTGTGGAGAAAAGGCAGGGAGGAAATTTCTTCCAGGTGGTATGACTTTCTCTCCCAAAAGTTTTACCCTCAGAGAACATTTAGGAAAGGGGATTTGAAGAACACAGAAAGAAAATGAGCATTTTCAAAAGAGGGAGCTATTTTTCATTTTCTGCAGGGACTTGACACCTATCATGAAACAACTTCAACCCACAGAAAGACCTTGTTTAAAGCTGTTTTTTAAAAATTTCTTCCTCTGCTGAAGAACAATGACATTTTTCCCCAGATTGTGAAAACAAACAAACAATAAACAACAAAAAACAACAACAAAAACCACAGGCATTCAGAGAGATCGAAGATAAAGAGATTGCTAGTAACAAAAATAACAATAATGACAGCCATTGTTCATTTTTAGGTAATTCCTATCCTTTTCACCTTCATGAAGTCTCTGTAGAGCTAAGATGAAGGCTGTGTTATCCATATTTTATAGATAAGGAAACCGAGATTAAGAGGCAAAACAGTTTGATCAACGTTGGCTATTGTGTTCCTAACCTTTTATAAAAGTCTACATTTTAAAAAGCATACATTATAAAGGTACACATTACCCGCTGGATCGATTTCGCCAGATGAACACATCCATGGGACCAACAGCTCAACCGCAGATCTCAAGACACAGACCATCCTGATCAGCGCCCCGGGAGCTCCTGTCCTGTCCCTGCTACTCACTAACCCCCAAAGGCAACCATGGCTCGGACTCACACCATAAACTAGTTTTGCCTGTTCTTAAATGCTCATAAATGGGATCCTGCGGGACTTACTGCTCTGTCCATAACTTGTGCCCCGCAACACTGCACCTGCAGGATTCGCCCAGGTTGCTGCATGTGTTTCCAGTGTGTTCAGGCTAGTCACAGCATAGTACTCTGGAGTGGCTCTCTGTTGTGGAACTGAGCCTCTGGCTGGTTGCCAGCTGGCAGCTCTTACAAATGGTGCGGCTAGGAACATTCCGGAGTGTATCTTCTGGTGCATGGGCATGGGCACGTATCCATTTCTGCTTTCCAAAGTGTCTAGACCCATTGACACTCCCACCGCCGAGTAGGGATGTTCAATGTGCTTTACTGCCTCAGTGAGACCGGGGATTGGCTCTCGTTTTTGTTCTAGACATTCTGCTGGGTGGATGTCAGATAACTTTTAGGGACAGGGGCAGAGCATCAGACCCAAACATGTCTAGAACCATGCCTAGCCTAGAGCTGGGCACTTGGAGGGTGCTGAAGGGATAGCTGTTGAATTAAGGAATGACCCCAAAATGCTAGTGGTGGATTTTTTTTAAGAAGTTTTTAAAAATATTTTATTTCTTTATTTTTATGAGAAAGGGAGAGTGTGAGCCCGAGTACAAGCAGGGACAGAGGGAGAAGAGACACAGGCTCTCCACTGAACAGGGAGCCCAACGAAAGGCTCAGCTGGATCCCAGGACCCTGAGGTCATGACCTGAGCCAAAGGCAGACACTTAACTGACTGAGCCGCCCTGGCGCCCTTGTGGTCTTTTTCCAACAGTATTCTGCTGCTGCCTCTCCCTCAGGCCCTGCCTTCTCTGAAACTACCCAGCAAAACAGCCTGCCAGAACACCTTCCTAGAGATTTAGTCAGTAGTAAAAGGAGGCCAAGGCAGGTTGTGAGTTGCCTCAGGAGGACTCAGGCACAGTCTCGGGGATAGGGTCCCAGGTCACAGAGCCAGACAAACATCCTAGGTCCTCACCTATAGCCAGAAGTCAGCAGCAACAGTTTCCCTCCAAGAACAGTCCCTGGAGGAAAGATAGAAAGAAAACCAAGAAGGCAACTGTGCCGACAGCACAGCACGGGCCCCGACAGCATGGGCACTAACACATCGGGGTGGGGGAGGGGGCTGAGTTCTGTGAGCTAAGGATATGAGAAGGGTCTCTTCATTCCCTAGCAAATGACGTGGGTTCATTAGGGCAACTCTCTCAGAGGAGACCAAATAAATGACAGTTCCAATTTTAAATACCTTCCTGAGAACAGGATTAAGTATGATTATGACAGTTCTATTTATTGGGAAAAATAGACAGCTGCCCAGGACCACTGCCCTCAAATGCACGTAGGCTGAGCTCTTTCCCTTGGCCACTGCTGTGTTGTCCCGCTGGCAATGTCTGGGAAGGGAACAGTACCAGAGAAAGCATTTGTGAGTGTTTACTAGATCCTAGACCCTGCCCCAAGCCCCTTGCCAGAGTTGCCTCAGTGAACATTGGCTAAGCTCCTACAGGGCAGGGATGTTCCTGTCCGCATTTGAAGTCGAGGGCATGGAAGCTTGGGGAGGTGATAGCTGAAGATCAAACTGCTGGTTATCAAGTGATGAAGGAGGGACGTGAACCCCGATGCTCCAGCTATCCGCTTCTGTGTAACAAATTACCCCCAAAATGTAACAGCTTAAAACAACCACCATGCGGGCAGGGCATTGCTCCATGCAGTGTGGACTGGGGTCACTTTGGGTATCTAGCTGGGTTCTGAGATGGTTTATCTCGCACTGGTGCCTTGGCAGGGAGGGAGGCTGGGCGGCTCAGTGAGGACTGTCACCGGAGGGAAGAGGTGTGCTGCCACCTGCAAAGCCATCTCAGGGTAACAGTGCTCTAACAGGGCAGCTCTGGGCTCCACATGGAAGCTGCCTGAGCCCACAGCGGGCACAGCATTGCTTCAAGCCTGTCAGAGAGCCTAGTCAGATGCAGGGCAGGGACAAAGATGTGACCTCTCAGGGGGAGGAATATCATAGAGTTTCTTCTACCATATTTTTGTCTTTGTTGGGTTCCAGAGCCCTGAGCCATATCCATGAGCATATGCTGTTTTACTGGTTATTGTTGGCTGTTTCCTTTGTGTGTGGCATTTTACTCACTTCCTAAAAGAGAGAAAAAGAGGAAGGAGGAGGAGAAGAAGAAGGAGGGGGGAGGGGGAGGAAAAAGAAGACGGAAGAGGAGAAGAAGAAGGGAGGGGAGAGAAGAAAGAGGGGGTGGAAGAGGAGGAACAAAGAGGAGGAGAAGAGGCAGAGGGGAGGAGAGGAAGGAGGAGGAGGAAGGAAGGCAGGGAAGAGGTAAGTACAGAAGAAGCCACAGGAAGGGAAGTTATGATACAAGCATTTCCTTCATTCTATAGATGAAGAAACTGGAGGTCAAAGAAGTGTCTTGTCCAAGGTCACAAGGCTCATGAAGGTGAAAGCCAGGATTTGAAGAACCCCTTTTTTCCCTCCTTCACACTTTCTTTCTTCTGGGCACATGAATGCTCCCCTCTGGCAAGCCTGCAGCCGTACATTTCCCAGTTCCTAAATATAGCCCTTGACCCTTCACTTCTGACTGAAGAAACCCCGGTTTCCAGAAGAGGCTGCCCTGAACGGGGCGTTAACAGAGTGGCCTTCCCTCCATGGCCGCTCTGGTTTGTTCAAGGGGAGACGAAGTCATCACAGGGATCAGCCCCGATGGCAGAGAGGACTTTCCTCCATCTGTCCACCCTTCAAGCCCAATCCCTCCGAGCTGCTTCAGGAAGATTCCAGAACTACAGATGCCATCCAGAGACAAAAAATGCATGTATCCAGATGGATCTCCAGCACCGTGGGCCACTTTAAGGATGTGCATGTGGGACCCAGAAAACTGCTGACAAATCCAGGGAGCTGCCTGGGCGAGATCTCTCATCCTTCACACACTGACATAACACAGGAGCCTCCGTGACGCTCAGACGCTGTTTATTGCTATAATATGTCAGCGTGGGTAACAGAAAGCAGGCAAGGAAGGCTTAATTACAAAAAGGAATCTTTTCAAGACACTTTAATTCCCTCATTTTTTTTTTTGGTCCTGACATGAGCTCACACATATACACAAAAATGTGAATCTAGTTTAATTTAGGGCTCTCAAAATTATTGTTAATGGGATTTCTTAATACCCCTTGGTTTGATCATAGAATTCCAAAAATTTCTGGCTGAGATTTTGTTTTACTGGAAGCAATGTAGCAAGGAGGTTGAACGTGGGGGTTCTAGAGACATCCTGTCTGCCTTCGCGTCCTACCCCACCCCTCAGGGCTGGGTAACTCAGGCTCATCCTCAGTTAAATCAGGTCTAGAAAGGGAGAGAAAAGCAGAACCTCCCTCCTGGGGCTGCTATGAAGTTACAAGAGGCAAATATGAAAACAGCTTAATATAATACCTGGTACTTATCTATTTAGTGTTCATCTTTATCAAATCTTTATCAAATATTAGATATTTCCATATTGTTATTAAGAGTTCAAACATCTAAGGAGTCACATACACTATGTGGACAGGTGTATATCTAGGTGTAAAATGACCAGGTATATATATCCCTGCCCATCACTCTTAAACACGTGAATTATTATAAGAGTAATTTGTTTATTCTAGAAGAAATTTTAATATAGAATAGTAGAAGGGAAAAAATATCCATACCTGTTTTCTAAGGACCTACAGGAAAACATTTTTCAACATTTTGGCCAATGTACTTCTAGGACTGTTTAGTGCACATAAATATATTTAATTCTTTTTTTCCTAAAGTACTTGCTTTCTGGTAAGTTGCTGTACTTACTGGTGATATATCATAAATACAGTCACATGTCATCCCTAGACAAGATCCCATGAAATCTCTGTGCAGTTTTCCATGTCCTGAATATACTGCTGTTCATTTAACTGATACCCTGCTGTTGGACATGTTGGTTACTTTCATTATTTTTGCAATATTAAAAACAACACTGAAATGAACATTCTTGAAATATTATGCACTTCCGTGGTCTATTTCCTTTGGATAAACTCCTAGAAATAGAATTTCTAGGTCAAAAGTTCTACACATTTTTAAGGATTTATGTAGGACCATTGCATCCTCCAGAAAAGGTACACCACTCCCCACAGTGGTGAACGGATAGTTCTTTCCCTGTATTTGCCACCGCTGAGCATTCCTTGTTCAATTCTTCCAATAATTTTTTATTGAGCACCTACTGTTTTCCAAGCACTGCCCAAAATTACTAAAACAAATATTTTTCTCCCTATGTTCCATCTTCACAGATTTCATATATGTGCCTCTGAGGATCTGGTTTCAGTGTGGCCCCTTTCTCTCTCTACTTGCCTGCCAGAGAAATGGGTTGTCTGGCAAGTGGAGCAGGGTTGGAGACAGAGCTTCAGTCTCTGGGAATGTGAAGAGCCCATTCTTCTATCCTTCCGTCAGGAACCCACCAGTTCTAACACCTCTTACTTACTACCGCTCTTGTGTCTTCTGTGCCTCGGTCTGCTCTTTGAATCTAAGCTTTCCCCCTAAATGTGAGGCAAGAACTTACAACCCAGACAGGAAGAGGTTTCAATGCAAACAGCGACTCCAGTGGATGAGTCGTGATAACCTGGCTCTCTGAGTGAGGATGCTGAAGCTGGGTTTCAGATCATTTGAAAGAATGCTGTGATCAATTAGTGATGTCTGCTGCAGACATAGAAACAGAAAAATGGGGCGCCTGGGTGGCTCAGTGGATTAAGCCGCTGCCTTCGGCTCGGGTCATGATCTCAGGGTCCTGGGATCGAGTCCCGTATCGGGCTCTCTGCTCAGCAGGGAGCTTGCTTCTCTCTCTCTCTCTCTGGCTGCCTCTCTGTCTACTTGTGATTTCTCTCTGTCAAAATAAATAAATCTTTAAAAAAAAAAAAAAAAGAAACAGAAAAATGGTATGTATGCCTATCAATTCTGTTATTTATTCCATTTCCGGGCTTTGGCTGTCCTTAGGTGAGATCCTGCTGAATTCATGTGCCCTCTTCCTGTACTTCTGTTATCTTCTGCTCCTTTCTTCTTCACATTCTCCCTGGTTCACTTTCTCTTTCTTTGTTTCATATTTCACATACATTACTCGTCTCTGTAAATAGTTTCCTACAGACGACATCCTCGTTGTACTTAGCTTGCCAAGAGAGCTCTCTACTGCTCTCTCTCACTCCTTTGGTCTCTCTTTCTTCTTCTGCCTCTCTGTTCTACGGATCCTCCAAGTTTACCTCTGTGTTACCAGAAGCTGTTGGTGGTAAAAAGTACATCCCAGGCCAACAGTATATAATTGACAGACTGACCACAGGAGGGATCAGTTTCCCTCAGGAAGCCCACTGTTTGGGAAGGAGGGGACGGGGCCCTGAGAGAGGCATTAGAAGCCACCTCACAGGAAACCAAGCACATCATGTATGCTGCCTTGTTCACAACAAAGCACTGCCCAACTACCTTACAAGTTCCCAGAGACTGGTAAAATGTCGTAGAATCAACTCCATGCTGCCCCAGGCCTGTGGCTAGCACTGAAACACAGGCTGTTGGGGTTAACAGTCTCTTGGCATAGTATTACAGTATTACATGTCCCATAAATAGGATCCCCTTACGGAGCTCTAACTGTGGATCAGACATGCTGAAAGGTCTGCACGCATTATCTTATTGACTCTTCACATTAATCGGGAAGGTGGTTCCCAGCATTATCCCTATTTTACAGATGAGAAAACTGAGGCTCGGGAGTCTAAGTAACTTACCCAAATCGCTCTGCCAGGGAACTGAGGGGCCTCCAACTGGGTCTGTGCAGCTCCACATCATCTATTAATCAATCCTGTATACACTGATACCTGGGTGGGGTGTGGGAGGGGAGCAGGGGATAGATGTCCCACCTATCCGTTCCAGTGCCCCAGAGAACTTGGAAATGAGGAAGACAGAATCACTGTCCGGGAGTTAAACCACATAGTCATCCCAAACAACATCAGATCAGCAAACTGCAAGGTGTTTCTAAAGGATACTATCACATCTAAGTCTGTAGGAATGAAAGTATTTGCATATTTCAAGAAAAATTTAAAGAAAAGGAAATTGTGTCTCTTTGAAGGAAGCTTAGCTGCCACTAGTGGAAGCCTTCAAAAAGAGGATTTGAAAAAAAAGAGGATTTAAAGGATGCTCATCCAAGCACCATCCAGGGGAGGGGTGGGTACACCGAGTCTGCTCGGCCCAGTGGCATACCCTGGTAGGCTACTCGTTCACTAGCCCTCTATTCACAGAGCACCGGCTATGGGCCAGCCGCGGAGCTGAGCCCTGTCTGGCACTCACAGAGCTGAGGTCCTCCTCAGGGGGCAGCTTTGCTGTGAACTAATGAAGTCTGAGCAGGGGGACCCTCCAAGAGTCGCCACATGCGTTAGTGTGACCACACGATTTTGTGAAATGTGCCAGTGTAAAACACGGCAACAGCCATCAGGGAAGGCCACCATCTCCACTTCGATTTCCTCTCTGTACTGAACATGAACATTCCCATCTGTGCCGACTTGGTTTGGTTCCCCGGGAAGCAAATCCCGGGACAAGGATGAAGGCACACTTGGGTTCCCTGGGAGGGACAGGAAACTGTGGCCGGCAAGTGGGAAGGGAGACCAGCGAGGGCAGTTGGCCAACACAGGCCAGCGCCCTGGGTGAGCACCTGGAGCTTAATTCTATGGGGGCCTTTGTGGGGACGGGGTGATTTAAAATATAGGTTTTATTATTATTTAGGTATGGAAAGGACAGCAGATCAGTGGACGACTGCCATTAAAAAGACAGCTTGTCACCCATGGTTCACAAGAGGACAGGGCATGTCACGTTGTGATGGGCCATAGGAGGAAGCTCCGTTTCCAAGTAGGAAGCAGAGGATGGGGGGAGTGTGGACGGCCTTTACTGTGGTTTCTGCAGGAAAGAAAGGGGGAGGGAAGGTTTTTATTGTTTTTTTTTTTTTTTTCTTTTTAAGATTTTATTTATTTATTTGACAGACAGAGATCACAGGTAGGCCGAGAGGCAGGCAGAGAGAGAGGAAGGGAAGTAGGCTCCCCGCCGAGCAGAGAGCCTGAGGCGGGGCTGGATCCCAGGGCCCTTGGATCATGACCTGAGCTAAAGGCAGAGGCTTTAACCCATTGAGCTACCCAGTTGCCCCAAGAAAGGGAGAGGGAAGTTGAGCAGGCTTCTGCTGGGCCGGTTTGAACAATCCCAAAGGGCTCTAGGACATAGGGTTGTCCCTGGTTGTCCATACCTGGCCCTCAGAGGGTGAGGGCACATGGAGAGCGGACAGTGGCCTGGAGTTTCAGAACCCAATAAAGGAGGTGGTGGGGTATAAGCTCTAGAGCGGTTGGTGTGCATTTGGAAAGACACACTCCAGGGTGAGTTTTTTTTTCACTATTTGACTAACCCTGGGAGGGCGGTTCCCACCAGGGTCAGCAAGGTCCCAGAAGTCAAAACAATGGCAGCACAGACAATAAAGACACGGTTAATGCACAGGGTACAAACCGGACCACAGAGCCATCCCACCTCAGGGGCGAGGTCGCCACTGGCTGAGGGCTTTCAGGGGTAGTGGTGGTGGTGGGAGCTACTTCCCCAGCACTCCTGTGGGCAAGAAGTGGCTTTGGAGAAAGAAAGAGGTCCTGGCAGTGGAAATGGCTAGAACATATGGAAATGCCAGGGAGGTCGTGGGCAGGACACCAGCAGCTCTGCTCCTGGCACCTAATTTTACATTCATAACTGTATATTCTTCGTTATCAAGAAGACCTCCGACGTGGTCTGAACATTGGACTCTACAAAAGCAGGACTGTCCCTGTGGGAGACAATCGCTATCCGATTGTCATGGGCTGGATTGTGTCCCCACACAAATTTGAATATTGAAGGCCTAACCTGCCGCACCTCAGAATGTAACTGTTTGGAGAGAGGGTCTTTAAGGAGGCGATCAAGTTAATGTAAGGTCATTAGGGCAGGCCTTAATCCAATATGACCCGGAGTCCTTATAAGAGATGAACATAGAGACACACACACAGAGGAAAGGCCATGTGAAGACACAGGGAGGAGACAGCCATCTGCAACCCAAGCAGAGACCTCACAAGAAACCAACCCTGCCAGCACCCTGATCTTGGCCTTCTAGCAGCCCCCCAGAACTGAGAGGAAATACATTTCTACCGTTTAAGTCACCCAGCCTGTGGTATGTGGTTACGGCAGCCCAAGCAAACCAACATACTCATGAAGACGAGACAGGCTGGTAACTGTATGCGTTGGTATCCAATACCCTCCCTCTACTAGATATGGCCTTCCGTGGAGCTGTGGAGTTAGTTGACTTCCTGTGGGGCAGGCCCAGGTGGGGTGCAGGTTAGGGCACTCTGGAAGGCTCTAGTTCCTTCTACAGAGGGCAACTGTCTTCAGATCCAGCAGATTGTTCCCATACCTGCTTTAGCAAGAGAAGCTAGAAATCTGCATTCTGTATGAAAACTCCCTATCTCTAAAAGTTAGCAATGAATCCAAACATTTAAAAAAACAACAAAAAACTAAAACCCTCTTTAGGCCCAACAAAACACCTCTGAGGGCAGATTAGACACACATCCTCAGTTTGCGACTCTAGGCTGTATTTCATCCTCACAGGGAGCTACAAGTTCCCATCCACTGGACATTTCTATTTCTTCTTGTACCAAATCACTTGGCATTGGCCTGGGGGCAAGATCAGCTGGGTTAAAAATCCCAAATCTGCCACTGCCCACTTGTGGAAGCTTGAGCAGGTCACATCACCTCTTGTGCCTCAGTGTCTCATAGGGAAAGTGCCTGTCACCAGCGTAGTTGGGCAGTAAGGGTCAGAGACATGGCCAATGAATGGCAGGGTGTGCAGCAGGTATCCAGGAAGTGAAAGCTCTGTAAGCCACACTCATCGGTTCTCTTGGTTAGCTGTTGTCAGCCTCCCAGAAACACTGCAATAGGCAGGACGGAGTTCTGAGCCCATGGGGCCTGTGATAACTGAATCCCAAGGTAAACATCTCCTGGTCATGACCTTGTCAAGCTGTGTGCTGTCCTTTCCTGAGGATGACCTGACCTTGAGAGACTCTCCTTTCCGGTGTCTGCATGCTGAAATAAAGCACTGCTTGTTTGGTCTTAAAGGGTCCATAAAGCTGAGGGCTCGAAGCAGGCCCTTTGTCACTGATAAAATATCATTCTTTAGAATAGACACCTTGACCACTCACTTGCCCAGCATTGGATCACGGTGTCAAGGGGCTCCATCACTGTATCACACACATTCATTTTTAATTCCCACCAAGATATGTAAAGATGGGAAGATACTGCCACACATCAGTCTTGAGAAATGAGACACAAATGAAGCTAACATCCACCCAGACCCATTCCCGCAGGTGGGCTAGAACAGCTGACAGAGCCTGTGCCTTCCTTCTTTTGTAATTTCCATAGAGCAAAGCTGACCCTTGGCCTATGGGTCAATCTGAGAACACAGACAACGCTGCAGCTTCAACCAGCAAGTTTTTACATGAATCTGCAGAATATTCTTGTTGGACATTTTGTCTGCTAGAAAGGGAGATAGCATAGCCAGGCTTTGGGACTCAGTGGCAATCCTAGCTTGATTATATCCTAGCTGGGTGGGGACTTTCAGCCAACTACTTAACTCTGAACCTTGGTTTTCTTATCTGTGAAACGGGCCAACAGCAATACCTATCTCATCCATAAGGTAAGCGGAATAAACAAAAGAATGTGAAATACTTAACACGGGGCTGCTGTTAGTTGCTAAAATGCGCGCTCCCTGGAGCCAAGCACTTTACATGGATTAACTCATTTAATCCTCTCAACACCCTGTGTGTACGTACATTCATTAGCCTCATTTTGCCACTGAGAGAAGGAAGGCAGCACAGAGAGGTAAAGCAAGTCACACAGCAACCAGATGGGCAAGCCAGGATTTGCACCTCGGGTCAGGTCTCAGCGTGTATACTCTTTTTTTTTTTTTTCCATTTATTTATTTTCAGCATAACAGTATCATTATTTTTTCACCACACCCAGTGGCTCCATGCAATCCATGCCCTCTATAATACCCACCACCTGGTACCCCCGCCCCCCCCCCCCCCAACCACTTCAAACCCCTCAGATTGTTTTTCAGAGTCCATAGCCTCTCCTGATTCACCTCCCCTTCCAATTTACCCCAACCCCCTTCTCTCTATCAGCGTGTATACTCTTAACCATAATGGAAAGCTATTGTTTCCATAAATAACCACAGATTTATTTATTTGTTCAGCAAGTAGTAAAATAAGAAATAACTGAAAGTGTGCTGAATATTTTTTAAAAATTTAAATCCTAGGGGCGCCTGGGTGGCTCAGTGGGTTAAAACCTCTGCCTTTGGCTCAGGTCATGATCTCAGGGTCCTGGGATCGAGTCCCACATCGGGCTCTCTGCTCAGCAGGGAGCCTGCTTCCTCCTCTCTCTCTGCCTGCCTCTCTGCCTACTTGTGATCTCTGCCTGTCAAATAAATAAATAAAATCTTTTTTAAAAAAAAATTTAAATCCTAGATGTGCTGTGGGCAGAACGAAGAGATCTGAGTATGGCCTGAGAGGCTAGGAAACACCTTTTTGGTCACCTAACTGGCGCAGCCGCAGCCGAGATGGGAATACAGAGATTTAGCTAGGATGATGCTGCCACACTGATGTTATCAGAATCCCCCTGAGAGCCTGTTGAACTCAGCCCTACAGTGTGCCATGCAGTAGAGCTGGGGTGGGGTCCCTGCGTTTGCATCTCTCCCTCTGCCCCCAACAAGCTCCCTGCAGCAGCTTGCGGCTGCTGGTCTAGGGAGCACGCTGTGAGCGGAAGAAGCAAAGAAGGGGAGGAAGATAGAAACACTTGGGCAGAGGAGACTGCAAGGCCAGAGTTCTCATTTCCTAAGTGACCCCGACGCCTGACAGTGTTCTCATTTGGCAAGTGAGAAAATCAGGGCTTCGAGCAATGAATTCTCTTGTCACAAAACTTCGTAGTGGGAAAGGCAGGATGCAGAGCCGGGTCCTGGAGGGACAGACAGCCACCTCCAGGTGCCGCCAGGGAAGCCACGGAGAAAGAGGACTGTGGCACTCTGCTCAGCATCTGTGGCAGTCCACGACCCAAACAGCCTCACACAGACTTCCTGGGGACCCTAGAGAAGCAGGGCAGCGGGGGCGGAGCTGAGGAGGAGAACAGGATCCCTCCATGCTGCTTCTCCAGCTTGTAGGTGCTGCTCCTGCCCAGGGCTTTCCCCCCCAGGGGTGGTGTTTGGAAACAGGATGCTCTGACCCTTGGGATTCTTTTCCTGCCCCTTTCTGGCTCATGAAGCCATACAGCCTAGGACAGATCCATTAAGTGTTTTCAGAGTAGGGCAGATCCATTAAGTGTTTTCCAGGAGCAACAAAAATTTGGGGAGAGGACAGGGTCAGGGATCATTGCCTCTGATCCCTCTGATCCCAAGGATCCCTCTAATCTTTGCAGCTTTTAATTTGAAGCTTCCAGAGAGGAGGCCAGTCTTGCTAAAATCAGTACAATAACTCAAAAATTTCAGTCTCCTTCAGTAAAAACAACACAAGATAAAACATTCACGTTGTAATCAGACACTAATGGGTGCTGCGGGGGTTCCAAGTCAATAACAGTACTTACTGGGTTGGCGGTGGGTGGGAGAGAGCTTCCTAAATGCAGTGCCGAACATTTTTTCTTCGTTATCTTGTGTAAATCTCATGATCATTCTTGGGGGTGGATGCTTCATTATCCCCATTTTACAGGGGGAGAAACTGAGGCTCCAAGGGAGAGGGTACCTTGTGAGAGACACAGTTCACAGTTCACAACAAGTCCCTGCTCTAGTTTCCCAAAGCGGCCGAATATTTCCAAGTTTCCACCCTCCTGTACCCCACAGACACCCCTCCTTCTCTCCTCCTTTAGAGTTCAATGGCCAAAAGAGCGGGCACAGTAGAATGAGACCTGGGCTTGAACCCACACTCCTTGGACACATATTAGCCGTGTGACCTTGAATATACACCCTTGAATTAAGCAAAAAAGGGCATATACGGGCGGTGTAACTGAAGAATCCAGGAATAGACCAGTATTCAATCCAGGAGCTCAGGTCTGTTCTCTCCTTCTCCATCTCTTACGGCTCTGCTTCCAGACCACTGGGTCCATCCTTGATGCAGTCTCCCTTCATGGAGGCAACGCATCTGCCATAGTGCCGCACATGCTCCCAGGATCCCGTGCATGGGAAGGTGTCTCAGCCCTAGCAGTCCCAGTAGTTGTGTTATGTTTCAGTGGCTCTGTTGGGGTCTCTGCGGAACCCTGAGCCAATCCCTGGGGTCAGAGGATCCTGATGAGCTGATGAGCTTGGGTCAAGCCATGAGCTTTAAGTGTCAGTTGGGGATAGAACCACCTCCTAAGCACAGTCACTGACAGTGGGGAAAGGGGTGGTTCTTCAAGGAAACTAGGGAACAGTTAGCACAAGTCTGGATAGATTCCAGATGTGCTTGACCAAAGAGCAACTTCTCTGTGCCTCAATTTCTCGTTCTGTAAAATGGGAATTATTGTAGTCTTAGCTCAAGCTGTCATAACAGGATTCCTTTACATTCTATAATAGGTAGCTTAAATAAGAGAAATTTATTTTCTCACAGTTCTGGAGGCTGGAAGTCCAAGATCAGGGTGTCTGCCCGCCTGGCCGGGTTCTGGTGAGACCTCTCTTCCTGGCTCAAAGATGACATCCTTCTTGCTGTGTCCTCACATGACCTTTCCTATGTGCATGCATGTGGAGAGAAGATTTTTTTCCTTCCTCTTCTTAGAAGGGCACTAATCTCGGGACGCCTGGGTGACTCAGTGGGTTAAGCCTCTGCTTTCAGCTCACATCATGATCTCAGGGTCCTGGGATCGAGCCCCGCATTGGGCTCTCTGCTCAGCAGGGAACCTGCTTCCCTTCCTCTCTCTCTGCCTCTCTGCCTACTTGTGATCTCTGTCTGTCAAATAAATAATAAATAAAATCTTAAAAAAAAAATAAAGAAGGGCACTAATCTCATATGGGCACCCCAATCTCATAACCTAACTGAACCCTAATTCCTTCCCACAGTCTCCATATCTGAATACCATTGGAGGTTATATCAACAAATGAATTTGGCGGGGGGGACACAATTTGATCCATAGCTGCTAGCATCTACCTTATTCAGTTAATATGAGAATTAAAAGATAATGCTGTAACGTTCTTATAGTATTTGGCCCTTATTAAGTACCAGTTAATAAATAGTAGCTTATAGGTTATACATTATTTATTATTATTTTTTATTATTATTATTGTCATAAATTTACTTTCTTTTTTATTTAAGTACAATGAGATTCACCTATTTTAAGTATTGCGTGTGATGAATTTCGGTAATTCTGTGCACCAGTGTCATCCCCACCACAATCAGGATAGAGAGAGCACCACAGAAGCACCTTCAAGGCCCTTGGTATTTGGGCTTCTCCCAGGACTCCCAGCCTCAGGCAACCACTAATCCGCTTCATGTCACTAAAGCTCTGCCTTTCTTAAGAAGCTCGTACAAATGGAATCACACGGTGTTTGACTTCTTACACTTGGCATAAGGATTTTGAAATTCATTCGTGTTGTTATCGTGTATTGATATTTTGTTCCTTTATCTTTTTTTTTTTTAAGATTTTATTTATTTATTTGACAGACGGAGATCACAAGCAGGCAGAGAAGCAGGCGCAGAGAGAGGAGGAAGCAGGCTCTCTGCTGAGCAGAGAGCCTGATGTGGGGCTCGATCCCAGGACCCTGGGATCATGACCTGAGCCGAAGGCAGAGGCTTTAACCCACTGAGCCACCCAGGCGCCCCTGTTCCTTTATCTTGATGAGCAGATTCTGTTGCATGGATAGACCACAGTTTGTTTAACCATTTTTCACTGATGCGACTGTTTCTAGTTTTTTGATATTAGGAACCAGCTGCTAAGAGCAATCATGTACAGTTCTGTATCTGAACATATGTCTTCTCTTTTTAAATTTTTTTAAAGATTTTATTTATTTACTTATTTTAGAGAGAGATTGACAGCAAGCGTGGGGAGAGGCAGAGGCAGAGGGAGAAAGAACCTCCAGCAGCTCCATACTGAGCACAATCTCACAACCCTGAGATCATGACCCGAGCCAAAAGCGAGACTCACTCAACCGACCAAGCCACCAGGTGCCTCTGAACATGAGTCTCCTGGACAATAAGATTTTTATGGCAGATTCTCTGGTGTATCTCACAGTATTTTGAAGACGTTTAAAAATCATTTGTACCAATACCTACTAAAACATAAAAACCACACTCTACACAATCCTACCTGTATGGAATGTTGAGAATAGGCAAAGGCAGAAAGTCGATGGGTGATTGCCTGGGCCTGGGACACTGGGAGAAGATGATGCCTGCTCATAGGTTTTAGGTTTCTTTTCAAAGTCATGAAATGTTCTAAAACTGGTGATGGTTATGGATGCACAACTCTGAATATGCCAAAAACCACCGAATTGCACACTTCAAATGGGTGAATTGTATGCTGTGTGAATTCTATTTCAATAAAGCTGTTAAAAATTATTGGTTAAATGAATAAATGATTAAATAATTGGATGATTCCACATATGAATGAATATTCTTGTTTCCTGACTGTTTAATCACTCCAGTACCCTTTGGTATTTATTTGTAATTCAGCACATGTATTGGGTATTTAGTAAGTGCCAGATATTGGGCTAGGGGCAGAGGGTTCAGAGGCAGATGAGACAAGGGATCCATCCTCTCAAAGACACACACTTGAGAGAGGGAAACGGACTCTAATTGCAGCTGTGATTGCTAACCCCGATATATCACTCACAATGCTATGTTCACTAAGAGCTAAAGTCTATATTCTAGTTGTAAATATATCTCTTTCTTTATCTACTCTTCATAGCCACCCTGGAGGAATGTACTAGCATTACTTGCACTCTTTAGATGGAAACACTGATACAGAGAGGGTCAGTCACTTGCCCACCATTACCCAGCTGGTAAATGGTGCAACTGGGACTTGAAGCCCAGGAAGCTTGGCTCAGTGTCCATGGCCCTGACCGCTATTCTCCACTCCCATTCAGGGCAACAGGGCTCCAATGGCAAGGGTCTTAACTATGGCACAGTGGGAGAGCCAAGGGCACTACCCCATCTCCCTCAGGCTTGGGTTCTCAGTCTTGCCTTGGTCTTGGTACACTCTCTCCCTCAGCCAAGCCTCTGGTCCTGACCATGCTCCACAGACCCCAAGAAAGGAGCTCCCCAGACCTACCTCTGGTATTAAGTACTGCCTCATTACCTCTCTGCTTCTATTCCTCTCCCCCAGCAGAATGGAAACCACTTATTAGGGATTGAATTGTTTGCCACATAACTTCATATGTTGAAGCCCTCACCTCCGAGGACACTATGTTTGGAGATTGGGCCTTTAAAGTCCTAATTAAGGTTAAGTGAAGTCATCAGGGTGGGGTCCTGATTCAACAGGACTAGTGTCCTTCCTAGAAGAGGAAGAGAGATGCAGGAGTGTGGTGCACAGGAGAAAGGCCAAGTAAAGACACAGCAGGAAGGCAGCCGTCTGCAAGCCAGGAGGGGAGGCCTCCCCAGAAACCAATGCTACAAGCACCTTGACCTTGGACTTATAGCCTCCAGGACTGAAAAATAAATTCCTGTTATTTAAATAACCCCGTCTGTGGTCTTGTGTTATGGCAGCCCAAGAAGACTAATACCTCACTATGTTCCTGCTCCTCCCAGAATGGGAGTAGGCCTGGCCCTAGCAGGGAGAGACAGACTCTGGAGAGGAAAAGTCTGAAACATGAATGCTTCTTGGAAATCTCACCTGAGAGCAAATACTGGATTGGATCTCCTGTGCTGCATGGCCACTGGCTCATACATATCTGAGAGCTGACTATAAAATGGTCAATAAGCACCATCATTATCATAACGTAAATTACCTAAACTTTTATTAAATAAATTATGTCAAAAATAAAGGCGATAAATACTCAAAGCCACCCCTTTCTAAGTATTTTACTACAATCATGTATCTACATAGTAGATAAATCACAGAGTGGTGCACAACTGCATGTCTCGTCCCAAATCCCCATTCAGTGACATCACGCTGGTAGCATAAGTTAGGTCAAGGCAGGTGTATTTACACCATAGACATTGGCAAACACTCTGACTCAGGGCTTGATCCATTGTTGTGTTGATGGTCTAGACGTATGTAAGCGATTGAGAAAATGTCAATAATTATATAGATACATAGATGTGTGTATATATATATATAGTATATATAGATGTCACATTGTGAATAGCACAAAAACCAAGGACAGGTTCTTGCAGTATTCAAACACTGCTATCCAGCTCAGCAAGGAAGTCACTCATGCCACTGATGAAAACAAATGTCTTCACTGCTTCACTTCCATCTTACTCTTCAACATAAGCAAAATTATCAACCCATATTCATGTTGGAGCTGCATCTGTTTGCCAGTTGCAACTCCTGGTGGGATACTGAGGTGGGAGTTAGGCAAACATCACCAAAAGCATTTTGTGAAAATCATCAGGCTATGTGGAATATATGATAGTATCTGTTTAATTTATGTTAAACTGTGAAGTATATTTATACACCATAATTGCATAGAATATTATATTTATTTGTACTAAATTGCTTAGTATACATCACTAATATTAGTAAAATGTATAATAAATAGGCACTATGTGTGAGTGTATATATACATATCTATGTACTTTGGTGGGGAGAGACATGTATTAGGCATTGAACGTTCAGTAGCACATTGCTGTGTCAAATCCTCCCTATATAAAGAGATGGGGGCACAGGGAGTGGAGGGTCTGCCCCACATCCCACACCAGGGCTCCCGAGCCCCTACCCATACTGCTGCGTCCAGCCCATCACAGCACCCCACACTGGTGTGGAAGGGCAATCTAGCGAGACAGGAGTAGTCCCTGGGATTCCATCATTCCTATTTGTTCCTGAAATCCTCTTGGTGCCATACAAATAGCTAAGCCATAAATCCTAGGAGGTGCATAATTTCATTATTCTTATTATGCTTAATTAAAATAACGCTGAGCCTGGGTTAGTGATTAACTTTCTCTCTACCTCCCTCAGCCTCCTATTAAGGTAATTTGTTTCTGAACTCTCAGCACAAACACAGGCCAAGATTTTGTTTTTCCTCTAGCTATTTTGGTTATTTTTTACTATTTCTTTTTTCTTTTTCTTTTTCTTTTTCTTTTTGTTACCCCTCAAGGGTGGCAAATTTAATTGTTAAACTTGTCCATCTTATTCCTCGAGATGAACCTCACTTGAGAAAATGGGAAGGAAGGAAGGGTGGACAGACTTTAGTTCAAAAGCAGTTCTGACACCATTTAGGAAATGAAGAGGCCAGCCACGCAGCAGAAAAATAAAAAGCCACACACATTACATATGTATAACAAAAACAATTAGCTTATGAAAAGAATTCTTTAATCTCAAAATTAATAAGACAATCAACTAATTAATGACTAGAAAAAATTAATAAACAGACAATCTCAAAATTAATAATAAGACAATTCAATTAAAAATGGGCAAAAGATTTGAACAAACACTTCACCAAAGAAAATGTACTATTGGCCAAGAGGCACATGAAAAGTGTTTGATATCATTAATCATTTGGAAAATGATAAATCAAGCCATGGTGAGACCACGCTGGATACCCACTTCAATGTTTGAAGTTAAAGAATTTAATTTAAGGTAAAATGACCAACCATACTAAATGCCAGTGAGGATGGGGAACAAAAAAACCCTCCTGTATTGTTGGTGAGAATGCAAAGTGGTACAACACTTTGGGAGACCATGTGGCCATTTCTGATCACGTTAAACAGACAGTGAGCATACAGTATAGCAATTTCACTTCTAGGTGTTGACCCAAGAGAAATGAAGACATATGTTCGTCCACACGAAACATACCTCAATGTTCACAGAAGCTTTATTTCTGAGAGCCACAACAGCACATGCGTTCATTAACAAGCAAACGGAGGAAGAATTTGTGGTATAATCATTCAATCGTATACTAATAAACTGTTGATCCACACAGCAACACGGATGTATCTCTAATAATTATTATGCTAAGCAACGACCATAATTAAGTACCTGCTGTATGATTCCATTTTATACCACATTCTAGAAAAAGCAAAAGGATAAGGACATAAAACATGAGGGGCTCTCAGGGGCTGGGGGAACGGACTGCAGAGCAGCACAGGATAGCAGTTCCAGATGCAGGGAAGGTGGCCCACCTCGCCTGGGTGATGGGTACATGGGTGGATCCCCCTGTCCACTGGACGTCAAGTTTGGGCGTATTTTGTTATATGAGATTTATCCCTCAACAAAATGGATTTAAAAGTACTAGCTGGGTGACCTTGGGCAAGTTATTTTACTCTTCCAGGCCTCAGTATCCTCATCTTTAAAATGGTGATAATGACAATTGTTATAAAAATTAAAGAAAATATATGCAAACACTTAGAACATGGGTGTGCATAACAATATTGTTTATATTGTTTGCTTTATTCATTGGATTTGATTTTCATTAAATTATAAAAGGCCATATAGTAGGTATTCATTCATCCATTCATTCATCCACTCAATAAATATTTAATAAGTACCTACTATATTCTAAGTGTTGTTCTAAGCACTAGAAATATGCCAGTAAATAAAGTGAAGATCCTTGCCTTCTTGATATTTAAATTTTATTAAGGGAAGACAAATAATAAAAAATAAGATAACAAATAAATTATCTATTAAGTTAGAAGTTAGTAAATGCTGTGGGGGGAAAAAGAAAAAAATAGAATAGGGTGATAGACAAGAATACTGAGTCAGAGCTCAGGCAATTTGCAATATTTTTAAGATTGATTTATGTATTTGAAAGAAAGAGAGAAAGGGAAAGATACAGCATGCGCAGGAGGAGCAAAGGGAGAGGGAGAGAGAATCTCAAGCACATACCACACTGAGCCCAGGGCCAGACATGGGGCTCGATCTCACGAACCCCAAGCCAAAATCGAGTCAGATGCTTAACCATCTGCACCACCCAGGCGCCCCACAGGCTGAGATTTTAAGTGTTAGAGCCAGCGGAGATTTTCCTGAGTAGATGATGTTGGAGGAAAAACTTGAAGGATACATACTTACAAGACAAAGGAAGAAATATCACCAGAGAGGCAGGGAAGGAGGGATCATAATTTCCCCATGTAATTATTTGTCAGTTGCCTAAAACTGATGAGCATTCATTCTGCGGGGTAGGGCTGGCTATGGGGAGGCCATGCTCTTTCTACTGTATTGGTTTGATCACGCTGCAGTATAAACACTGAGAAGGCAACAACAGAAGTGAAGAATTTTTACAAATCACAGGCAGGCCTGTGGGCACATTGACATTGACTCCCAAACATCTAAATTCAAAAGTCACCTTGGCCATCTACTACTACTGACTCTGGCTGGGCCTTTCAACTCTAGAGAGATAATGGTCCCAGAGGAGTGCAAGAAGGACTAAAGAAGATAGAACAGGTAAGGTCCTAGTCTCACTGCTGGTACCTTTCCTCCTGAGAACCCCTTTGGATCTGTGTTGCTGCCCTATCTTGCACGGCGCCGCCCCCCCCCCCCCCCGCCACCGCATCTGACCACCAACGCTCCAGAAACAATTACTCTTCTGCTCTCTGCGGCGCCAACACCACTTCCCCGACTTGCCAATTAGCATGTGTAATTTCAACACTTCTCCAACTAGATGATTTTAAATTCATATTCAATAATTTATGGAAATGAATGCTGGTATTTTCCCCTCCTTTTTTTTTTTTTTTTTTTTTAAAGCACTTTAAAGAGATGGCCCCATCTTCTGACACTTGACACAGTTGATGAACAACGTGCCCGGTGGCAGAGTGGTTCCACTGCTGCCAGAGCTCGGCCTCCTGGGGAGACCCCGGAGAAAAGAAAGCTTTCTAAAACATTTCAATTGTAAGTGGAGTTCATTAGTTTAGATCCCATTACAATAAATTATTATCCACGGCTTTAAATCTTAACCAAATGGACATCACAATGATTAGCATCTCCTCTGTCTGTAGAAGGGCTCTAGAATAAACCTGCGCTGGATGATAAAGACAGCAGACTGGTCTTCAACCAAAACAGTTATTTGTCCCGAGAGGGAAAGCTCCCATCTGACAAAAAAGTAGGAGTCTGGTCTCTTAATTTTCTCAGAAGAACATTAACACAGCGTCCCCAGGCAAATGTGACCTTGGCAGTTGCTGGCTTCAAATCCTCCAGGTTCTCATCACTCGTAGGAGAAAGTTCTTTCAAAGAATAGTGTTCCAAGGAGAAAAACCCAACTCCTTTTTTTTTTTTTCCAGTTTTACTGAGAGGTAGTAGACATAGAACACTGTATTAGTTAAGGTATATGACATACTGATTCAGTATCTGTAAATGCTACAAAATCGTGCCCACAGTAAGCGGACATAACATCATCCAGACCTTGTGCATCTTATAACCCAGAATTTGTGTCTCCTCAACACCTTCATCTACTTCACTCGCCCTTACGACCTGCGTGGGCAACCATCATGGGTCTGGTCACTGTTTCCGTAAGTTTGCTTCTTTAAGATTCCACATGTAAGAGGGGTCATGCAGTATGTGTCTTTCTCTGTCTGAATGATTTCACTTAGCATAATGCCCTCAAGGTCCATGCATGTTGTCACAGATGGGAGCATTTTCTTCTGTTATGGGGCTGTGCCATATTCCGTTGTGTGTGTGTAATTCAGTTGTGTGCGTGTATATACACATATGGTACATATATAGTATATAAACATATATAACAGATTCGCTTTATCCATCCATAAGTGGATGGATCCATAAAGAATAAATATGTGGCAAACATTTATTTAACTCATTCATGAGAGAACGAGGGATATGGTAGATCTGGTTCAAACAGCATTTGATGACAGGGGGTTACAGAAAAGGTGGACAGAAGAAAGGTTTAACTCACTTGCTCATCTTTCAACTTAGAAACAACACCGACTAAAGTCCTTCAGGGTGGTGAAGTGATATCCGCTCAGCTTACCTTCTCCACCAGACAGAAACCTCTGGCTTCCCTGCAGGGCAACAGCCACTTATGCATATATGTGTGACCTCCCAGAGATCAGCCCAAATCAGTACACAGCAAAATCAAAGGCACGGTCCCACAAAGAATGGAGTCATCCTTGTGTGGGCCTGGTAGATGATGCTCTAGCCTGATACTGAGAATCTATACTCTTCCTTTTTCCCGTATTTCTATGTTTTGGATAATTTTTCTCCACAGTTCTAAGTCTTCATCGTGGCAGATGAAATTAGCTTCTTCCTCTTCCCCCAGCCCCATCTGGTAATGTTACCCTCTAGAGACGAGGCTGGCCCACACACACACACACAGCTGCTTCCTTTGATGGAATCACAACCCCCACCCCCTCTTGTACTTCTCCTCTCCTTAAGATCTCTGTTAAGTCATTTCCTCAAGGGAATCTTCCTAACCCACTGACTAGGTCAGATCGCCTGTAAACACTCAGAGGCAGCCTTCCATAGGCCTCCCTCTTGGCACTTCTAACAGCTTTGGTTAACCACTGCATCATGTACAGTGGGTGAAAGTCAGGCTCCTTGACTGGGATAGAAATCCCCTGAAGGCAAGGGTGGGTCTGCTTTACCCATCCCTGGACACCTGCATCAGAGCCTGACCCGCAGAGACTCTAGCAGAGGGTGAAGAGGGCGGTGGCACCCTTGGCTCCCAGGCCCATGGCTCTGCTCAGGACCCAGAGGCTCTGAGCATGGGGGTCTCATTGTGCCCCTTCCTGGCCCAAAGTGTGGCTGAGCCCCAGTGTTCCAGAAAGTTCATGCGCAGGCAGGCTAACAGGTTGCAGGCAGACATGGGTCCACTTGGCCAGGCTGCCTCCCAGGCAAATGGGAGGAATGTGACTTACCTCTTGAGGCCCATCTCTCCATCTGACATGCGGGCTCTTGAGCGGAACCCCGGAGAGCAGTGTATTCCTCCCGGCACAAACTCAGGGTGGAGCTCATGTGATTAGGACTATGACAGATTGCAACGAGACACCACAGGATGATTGAGGGCTTCCTCTAATCACACCAATTGATATAAATTACTACGTCGGCCGCCCCGAGCGGCATCTGTGGGATTTACACCTCATTAGACCGGCGGTGCCAAATGAAGCAACAGGGGTGCACCGTCCCCTCCGTAGGAGACGCTTCTGTTCCAGACCAACACGGTAAACGGGGACTGGAGAGTGACATCAAACAATTCCAGTGAACAACGAGCAGCGACAGAGCTGGAGGAGACAGAAATGAAAGGAGTCCCAGTTCTATGTTGGGAGGTTTCTGATTTGAACCAACTCTACACTTCGGCCAGCCTCCTGCTTCTGTGCTTCCCGGGGTGACACCAAAGCCCAGGGAACGAGCGGAATCGCAGAACCAGGTGGCCGGGACAGTGCTGACAAGGATGCGATTCTGAGGTGTGGGGAGGCAGCAGAGGCAAGAATTTGGCTTTGGTGGGGGCCATGCCAAGCATGGCTTGAATCTCCCATCCTTTCCGTCAGCTACCCTCAGTAAACCAGCCAGGGAAGAGACAGCACAGCTGTGTGACAGACAGGGCTCTCAGATGAGCCCCCAGACCCCCAGCTGGGCCCTGGGCTCCACCCTCCTGCCCCCCCGCAAGCCTTCCTCCAGAGCCCGGAGCCATTCCGGGCGGCCACCTCCCTCTCCTGCCAACCCTCCGGAGGTCCATGGGATATAAACAGGAAGGCGGGAAGCCAGGAAACCTGGATTTCCTTACGGGCTTCCAGAGGCGGAGGGGAGGCAGAGAAAGAAGCAGAAAACGAAGCCAGGCCATGGGAAGAGAAACACACAGCAGAGCCAGGAACAGCTCCCAGACCTGATTATAAGGTGGGAAGGCTTTGTGTCATGATTGTGTTTGAGCAGTGGTGGATGTTGTGGGTCTTTTCTCTGGAAGTAATCCCAGTTTAGACTGTGGGAGGACAATGTCACAGGGAGATGCCTCAGCTGATGGATGGGGTCTAGGTCACAGACACTAGCTCAGTGGATTAGATCCAGCAGGATAGAAGTCAGGCTCACCTAGAGGGTGCCTCTGGAGGCCGCTATCCCCACCAAGCCCGGATGCCCTGTCCATGCACCTGCCACCACAGCAGCTCATCAGAAACAACTGTGACCCTAAAGGAGGGCCTTCTACCACCTGGGACACACAGCCCACCTGCAGGGCCGGTGCAGGAGCCCTGGGGAACAGCCCTCATGATAATGGAGGGGGCACTGGGATGACTCGGGCAATGTTCTCCACTGTTCCCCACCTGCAGCTATAGTGATAACCGTCGTGATGCACACCTGAATGGTTCATACCCCTTGCCTGTCTCCCTTACTCCCTCCAAGTGCTTCCTGGGGCCCCCTCCCTGAAGACTTGCTTGCATGCCAGTATCTCTCTCCAGATCTGCCTCCAGAAATACCCCAACCAAAGCAGGGTCTCTGTGGAACTTAGAAAGGGACATCTACCTGGTGGATGGGGCCTCAGGGGCGTAGGGCTTGGCAAGCAACCTTTCTCCGGTCTGACAAAGTCTAACACCAGGGGCCGACGGGCAGGTGACCCATGGGCCAGATTTTTAGCCCCCACCTGACTCTTCTGCTGTGCTTCCCTGCCCAACAAAGAAGCCCCTTGGCAGCCTTTGGCACATCTACCACTTCTCCCTTCTCGGCTTTAGGAAGGAAAAATTTTCCTGGAATGGACAAATGATCTACCTTTGAGGCACATCAGAAATTCCACCAACATAGTCTTGAGAGTCTGAACATTGCTAGGAATTGGGGAGCAAGCAGGATGTGGAAGAAACAGAACAGGGCTCAAATGTGAGTACTCTGAGCTCAAATTCTGCCTCTGACACTCTGGATAGATCATTTCAACTCTCTGGATTTTCCATTTCTGCAGCTGAAGAGAGCACATGATTATTGGAGGCATAAGGTTAGGAAGCCAACAGCGAATACATGTGCTCAGACTCAGTCCTCTTCATCCCTCCTGTGCGCTCAGTAACCTGCTAGACTCCCGAAGTGGTCAGGGCCTGACTGAGACCCATGGCCATGATTCTCCAGGGTCCCTGACATCCACAACCTGGTCAGCCCCCTGCTAGTGTTGCATGCTCGCTGCTGTTGAGAGCCAAGAGGTAACTATGTTAACAGAGAGGGGCCACCAACAAGGTGATGACAAACCTCATGTCCCTTCTGTCCTTGACCCCCCCCCCCACCCCCACTTCTGCTTGGTCAGGGAAACAGTTCCTTATTCTTCCTTCGCTGAGTAAAGTGATGCATGAACCAAGGCCATGTGAGAGTACCAAGACTTCCCTCTTTATTTCTTGACTATTGTCCGCTGAGGGGAACATTCACAGGTGTCGCTGGACTTCTTAGCAGGGCCTAGTGGGTTTGGCTGTGCCTCAGGTCTTCCTCATTTACACGTGCTGATTTGCACATGGGCGGCAGAACTCCTCACCTAAGCACAGACCCTGCAAAGCTTATTTCTGCAACCAAGAGAAACAGCCAGTAAGATCTGTGAGAGAGAAAACTCTGGTAGCCTGGAGACCGTGAGAGCACCTCCTCCAAGTTCCCCATCCCCCTACCTTCACCCAGGCAAGGGTGTTTTATCCACTAGGGGCACACACACACACACCACACGGTCACACAGTCCAGGTCTCATAAACACATTGAACACCAGAAAAGAATAAAAGGTATCAGCTTGAAATAGAAAAATATGCAAAGCCAAAATGAATAAATATTTAATTAAATCTCTATAAGTATTAGGTCTACCTTGTTCACTACCGAGTTTAGTTTTCATAAAGATTTTGTTACATCTGATAAAAATTCATGATTTGGTTACCTCGCTTTGTGTGAACATCTAAGTTTGCATGACGACTACTTATAAAACAGAGCCAATAGTGTATTAAATGAGTTACTATTCATAGCCAAGTATGTTCAAAAGCAAATTCTAAAAATTATTTTTTAAATATATAAATATTAATATATCAATCTCCCTACCTCTGATATGGGTACATTATGATATATAATAAATATAATACACAATATGTATATATGTATATTATATATAAACATATGTACGCATATGATAATGGCACATTATAATGTTTGATATGATACATACTATAGGGTTAGGTTCTAAAACCACGAGTAACTAGGGCCCACGAACATCTTAAAATGATTTGCTACATGGCAATAGTCACAACTGTTATTGGTTCTTAGAGAACTCTCTACTATGGTATACAGCCTCCAATGAGGACCTCAGTTTTTTTTAACCCTGAATACACCGATTTGAAAGTCAGTCGCTGGTCACTAAAGATGCACACAAATAATTCTCGGTTTATTATATCAATGGAGGAAAAAGTCATTTTGCCCCTGAGAATTAAGGGACTTGCTAACCACCAGCCCACATGCCTTCCTCCAGCCTCTTGTCCTACAGATGAGCTGTCACCTACTTCCTCCAGACATTTCAGGAAGCTGGCTGGGTTCATCAACAACTTAACCTCTTTTTAAACATCTCTGCCAGCTTACTGCATCCCCCCTGGGGAGCCCCTGGAGTCTCCCCTGAGCCTCCAGCCACATGCACAAGCTCTGGGGGCCACCCTGTCCTCCTGCCTCGATTCCCAGAGGCCACGCCCTGTGGGTGCAGCCACCCCTGCAGGGCCCGGGTTCCTCACAAAGCCACTTCCATCCCATCACAGCTCCTGCCAACCTCTTCAGAGCAAAAGATTCGAGGGACCATTAAACATAGGCCATTAACAGAGACCAAGCCGAGTGGCACCAGGGAAATCCCCTCACAGTGGGCATCTCTTCGACTTTGGTTTTCATGCCACTTCAAGGAGCAAATTGATTTCAAATGCACACTTTAGAGCCTCTTGCTCACCCCATCATCTCTCCAATTAAGGCAAAAGCCTCAGGGCAGCTGAATCTTCATTATGAGGAACCCACCGGCAGGCCTGGGGTGGAGGTGCCCTGGGCAGCTTCTGGGCCCGGGGAGATGCCAGCAGCGGGACTGGAGACAGATGGGTGCTGGGTTTGTCGATGAATAATTCACACCCTCTGAGAGCCCTGCTGATACTTGGCATCAAAGAAGGATTCTTTCCAAGCCCAGCCACTGTGCAGAGGGGTGGGGGCTCCCAGGCAGAGGCCAGGACAAGCTTGTGAGGGGGGTGGATGGGGAGGGAGTGGGGAAGCCACATCCACTGATTGCTTTTAAGACCCCCTTCCAGCATCTCCAGCAACAAACAAGCTGCTTTCCCACACCGGGAGGCAAGGAATCTTTATCGACTCAGCAAACCACTCTGCCTGGCTCCTGGAGGGCTGCTGAATAAGATAAGACTGGATCCTCCCCACTCCCATCCTTGCAAAGCTTTGCTCCTGAATTCCCTCTACCTCCTCATACCAACCAGCCCTTGGGAATCACTGGTGGTCACATCTTACGGAATCAGAGACTCACAGAAATACAGAACTCAATTCAAGAAGCACTGGGTGCCTATGACATGTCAGGCCATGCTGTGGTGCCAGGGAATACAGTGTAAACAAAATAACAAAAAACCCCGCATTCTCACAGAACTTACATTCTTTTGGACAGAATCACTGTCAGATGGTAGGATCTAGTCTCCTCTACTGGAGAAAAAGGGATCAAGGTCCAACTGTGGGCCTAATGCTGGGCCAGGACCTTTATATTTCTCATTTAATTCTTGTCCCCAAACACCTGGAAAGGTGAGATTATGACTCCCAATCTACAGAGGAAGAAGCTGAAGCCCAAGGAAGTTTAGTAAGATGCCTAAGGTCAGAAAGGTAGTAGAGGATAAATCCTGATCTGTCTTCAAAGCAGGTGAAGTGTGTCCCCCAGGAAGTCTCCCCACTCCTCTAGCCCTTACTGTCTGCCTTGACTTGTGACACCAACATTTAAAAACTTTGTATGGTTGAGCAAGGGATGAAGTTTCTCCATCTATAAAATGCGATAGACAGCACCTCTCCCCCTGGGTGCAGGAAAGATGAGATGTGGTCAGACCTATAGAGCCCTTTGTCCAGACACTGGTTACTGTTCAGTAAATGGAGCCATCCCTAGTAGCTGTAGCAGTATTTCAATATTTGATGTGAGCTATGTCATAGAAGGAGAAAACAAAAAATTCTATCTAGAAAATCACCCTTAATAAAAGAACAAAAGTACACAAAGACTTACTACCAGCATATGGAGTCAAGCTTGCAGAAAGAAAACATGGCAGCTGGATTATGAATCCCACAAATGTCTAACAAGCCACTACCTTCTGACTCTTCCTATCAGAGCTCTAGGACATGACCAGAGGCAACTGCAAACTGTGAGGTGTGCATCTGATCCTTGGCTCTGTGCTGGCCATGACGCCTACAGTGAATCTTGCCCAGAATGGCTTTGGTTGACAGTGCCAGGCACAGACTTCCCAGCCTACACAGACAGATGGGCTCTGACTCAGTAAAGTGCCATGGGTTCCTTGCTAAAGCACGGGTGGCCAAGAGCCAGAGTCCAAGTGCCATATCACAGCCCCTTGTTCTCCCTAGCCACAGAAAAGTCCACTCCTTCAGCACCTTGCAAATGTCTTTTGCATGTTTTGCCATGTATTATCTTTTGTTGCCTAAGGACCAACGTTAAAATTGAAGTGCTTTAAAACCTCTATATTTCTTGAGCTCACATTTCCTCAGGCTGGACGTCTGGGCTGGGCTCAGCTGGTTGGTTTTTGGGCCAGGCTCATTCTATGGCTACTGTCGGCTTCCAAAGCAGGTCAGGCTGGCTGGTGGCTGGGGCCTCAGCTGGGACAGCTCACTTGGGCTTTACATATCAGCCCACGGGTACATGGGGCTTGTTCCTATGATAGCAGAAGGGTTTCAAGAGCTGCAAAAGAGAGGAAAAGCCCCAGTGGGCCTGCATCACAGGTGCAAGCATCCCCAGAGGCCAAAACAGCTTGCCTGAAGTCCAGAGTCAGAGCATTAGGGCATGAAAATTATATGACAAAGGGCTGGGGGTGCTAAGGGGAGGCGTTCAACATCTCGAAGGAGGTGGTAAAGCCCCTACATTGCTCAAGAAGCATGTGGATACAAGTAAGGGAACCCTACCCATGTCAGATTAATTTTTTTTTAAAAAAGGGCAATTTCCTGGCTTCGGTAGTTGAATGATCCAGAGTTGAATGAGTTTCAGGAACGGCTGGACACTGAATGTGAAATGATGTCAGATCTGTATCTCTATCTCCTCTCTCTTTCCCATCTCCTTCCTTCTCTCCATCTCTGCTTTCTTGTATATGCTATTCCTTTTCCAGAAAGGTTTTATCCATGTGATTACAAAGATAACCATCAACAGCTCAAAAAAATAGCTTTCTTCCAGTTTAGCGTTTGAGAAGAAAAAGCATCATTTCCAATAGCTCTGGCCCAAGTTCTGAAGAAGAATTTTATTGGCTGGCCTTGGAACATCTGCCCACACCTGAACCAATCACTGTGGTCAGAGGAATAGGATATTCTGATTGGCCAGACCTGGGTCATGGGCCATGTAATCTCTCTATGGTGAGATTACAGGGTGATTTCAGCCCTTCCGATAGGCAGGGAATAAGCACCGTTATTACAGAGCTCAGGAATGGTTTCCCTGAGAGGAGGCCAGACAGACAAAAAGGTAGCCCAGGTGATTACAGGAAAGATGCTTAGGATGACAAGATTTTTAAAACGTTCAAAGGAAAAAAACAAAAAACAAAAAACCAGGAGAAGGTCTCCCAAGATAAAAGGCAGTAAGAGTATATTCATGTATATAGAAAGAGACCCGAAAGTGGGAGAAGACTGTGTTCTATGATTATATATGATACATGTTCTGGGAAGGCATCTCTGGTAGGCTATTTACCTCTTGGTGGAAAATAATCCACTAAGGCAGGTTTGACCTGCTAGGTCATCCATCTCTGGAATATGAAATCTCTCAGATGATTGTATACTGGGCTGGCCTCTTTTTTACTATGGGACCATAAAAGAGCCACAGTTTTTGGAAAGAGAATCTTGAAGTGGAACCCTACCATTCCTAGACCTAGGAATGACCAGGTAAGGGAAGGCAACCCGTGCCCGAAAAAAAAAAACAAGTATGGCCCGGGCTGGCCCTTGTGACAGTTGTGGATAGGTTTCCTTCAAAGGAAGGTTTTGTCCCCTTCCTCTAAGCTCTCCCTCCCACCAGACTGCCATGCAGGGGTCTCATCCCTCTCATTCCACCTTCCTGCAAAACTTCCCCCAGGAGGGATTGGAAAAGCCTAGAAGCTGTAGGCCTGGAATCCAAGACACTACTGGAGAAGTATCCATACCCTATTTCTCCTAACCTGGGAGGTCGGCAAACTTGTTCTGATAAAAGGCAAATTGTAAAGTATTTTAGGCTTTGTAGGCCAAGAGGCCAACTTACAGCTATTATGAAGGTACTTACATAAGAGAGAGAACAAATTTGTACAAGTATTTTTTTTCAATTGCTTAAAATATATATATTTTAAAAAACACAGTCCATTTGCAGGCTGCACAAAATCAGATGACAGGATGGACTCGGTCCTCCTTGAGTGCTAGTTTGTCAACTCCTGCCCGAACCCATCTCAGTGGCAGGAGCCACAAGGCAAGTGGAATTCATATTGGAAGGGAAGACAGGTACTGTTGAATCCAAATCACAGCCACTGAAAGGAAAAAGGAGGGAGGAATGGTGGGAAGGAAGCTGTGAGGGCAGAGGGTAGAGTCTGAAAGAGACGGAGGAAGTCCGCAGGGTGAAAGGTGACTCTTTCTGGGCAGTGACCACGATAAAACAGTGACAGAGAGCGACAGATTGAGGCTATGCAAGAGAGAACAGGAGAAGACTTTACAATATATGTTCTACTTTGCTATGAAATTCACAAAGGACTGCAGTAAATATTCGGTCGGTTTTCAGTTATTGTGGTACTGGGTTTTCTTCCTCTCTTTCTTTCTTTATATGATCCACACTTGAGTTTGGGTCCACAGCTGTAAGATAGCCTTCTGTAAACTACTTCCCAATCCTGTAGCTGGGCTAACCCTGTCTCAATCATCCCAAGCAGTCTGGTTGCTATCACATCCTTCCACCTGGGATACACCCCACCCCAAACTCCCTCCACTGTTCATCCTTTCTTGGAAGATCTTTCATAATTCCTGCGGCCCCAGTGCCCTGAGTGCCCACCCGGTAAAAGCGTTAAGTGGCCCTCTGGGACCACCCCTGCCTGTCCCTGTTGAAAGGAAGGCAAGATAGAAGGAAGCGCTTTGCAAACTGTAAAGGACAAGGCATTTGGAAGCGGACGGTGGCAGGTTCCAAGGAGAGCCTATTTTTGGTCGTCTTTTCTCTGCCGTCCTCTGCAGGTGATACTTTCATGGACCCTTGGAGCCAGATCTCGTACACACAGTGTTACTGGGAGGGGAATGACAAGCTTGTGATTTGGGGATCTCCTTCGCCAAAGAACAATTTAGTCCGCTTGGGAGGAGGGTGGAGGACGGGGTCGTGCTGACTTCCTATATAGCGCCTCCCCGTATTCCAGGTGATTGTTTTTACATATCAGGAAATTCTGAGCCTGCCAGTCTCAATTAAAGACGCAGGTGTCTCCCCTCCCCAGCAGCTTCCAGCCTGCTACCTTCTCGAGCTCGGCTCAGAACTCCATCTGAACCTGTCTCCTATAATTCTTAAATAAAACAGCCCCCTCAGTCGACAGTAATTAAACAAGTGACTCCGCCGCGGCGAGCTTGGCAACCGCACCTGCCACTGGGATCCCCTTTCTCCAGGCACCTGCGCTCGGCGGCCATCCGGCCCCGCCCCGCCCGCGCGCACGCGCAGTCCGCCCGCGCCCGCCCGCCGCCTCCCGTCGGCGCCCGAGGAACAGATGGAGCAATCATGCTCCTCATTCCGCCAGAAGGGCCCCGCCGCTCTGGGGGGAGTTCTGTGGTTGTAAGACACATAATTAGACACGTCAGTGGACAATGCGGCGGATTAGAGGGGGTGGGCTCGCATAACCGAGAACAGGCATCCTCATTGATCTGCGGCGCGCCGGAACGCCCGGCGCTCCCACCCACGCCCGGCCCCGAGGGAGCAGGGGCACCGCGATCGCCTCGGGTGGGGGGGCCGCCTGCTGTCGCCGCGCTCGGGCTCTCCCGGCCCGCTCCAGCGGCGTGTGCCTTTTCTCCTCCTTGCTAAACACCGCGCCGGGCTAATTACAGTGCAAAGGATGCCGCTCTTGTGGACGTGTCACCTGTGAGGTGTCCAAGCACGACAAGGTGGCAGTGGATCCCGCAGTCACCGCGGTAGGAAAGACAGTGACAGTTTCAGCCCATCGTCCCTGCCCCCCCCCCCCCAGGTGTGAATGCTTCAAGAAAAACCCCCTGGAGGGGACACAGGCTGGAAATCACTCTCCCCCACCTCCAGAGAAGCCAGATGAACTTGAGCAACTCAGGCCATCTCACCAGGCTCTACAAGGGACAGCACCTAGTGTTGGGAAGGAGCTGGAGCTGTAAAGGGGGAAGATGGGGTTTGCACGCAAGGTTGCCCCTTGATACATGGGTGACTGGCAAAGTCACTCGGCCTGGAATCTGGTCTCCTCTTCTGTTTCAGGGGAATACTCTCCACCCCACGGGGCACTTGTGGGGCAAAGTATGTTGGAGCTGAGCTTCTTTGTGAAAATCAGTCTCATTCAGGGTAAACTAAGGTGTCACAGGTGGGTCCTCTGGGAAGCAAAAGCCAAGAAAGGATTTTAAGTGCAAACTCAGAGAAAGAGAAGAAAGGAGAGGAGGGCCCAGGGCATCCAGGAGAACTAGCATTTGGGGGGGCGGGGAAGGGAGGAAGACTGGACAGGGAGACCCCACACAGCCAGCCATGCAACCTCAGAAAGTCTGGATGGACAACAGGGCGCCTAGAGCAAAGAGCCTATGGAAGGAAGCCACATTGAGCGGGAATGGCCCAGGTCTAGCATCTGGTTGTGCCCGTCAATGGTTAGGAGCAGCCTGTGGTTAGGAAAGAGTGTGGCTTCCCAGTGAACACAGCATCCCCTTCGTGAAGCTGTTGGCTCACCCTGGAGAGAGCTGAGTGGCGCACTGCCATGGCTACTTGGGAGCCGTTGCGGGCTCCCAACGGAGGCAAAACCAACCAGTACATTCCATTTTATAGGCCAACTGTGAGTGATTCTGAACAGATTCAATCAGACTGAACCTGAGGACACTTGCTGGAGACGCTAGGACACCGATAATCACTTTTCTGATTAATGTTAACAAGCAGGGGCTGCTGGAAGCCACCTCAGGACATGGAAGTGTCAAAATTGTGATGAAATCAACCCTTGAGGATGGTAGAGCCTAGAAACTACAAGAAACAGGGCTTTGGTTCCATCATTGGGCAGCTGGGGTAAGCCTCTCCTGAAATCCATTCTGTGGCTGGATTTCTCAATTCACGAACTAATAAACCCTCATTATTGTTTGAAGGAGTTTGGTCAGTTTTCCCGTTATTTATAAGAACAATTTGATCAGCCTCCAATCAGGCCTCCAATTTGATCAGAAATGTGGGAAACATGCCCCCTGAACTCTGCCAGCAAGAACAATCACAGTGTCAAGTCGAAAGAAATTGAGATTCATGAAATGGTAATACGAGGATCTCAGGCTTCTCTGGGACCTTGGGGCAGATGTTTGAATCTTCATTTCAGAGAGGAATGTGACTTAACTCCACTTGTGTCTGCATCCTTGGGCGCCCAGCCACTCACCTTTCCTTGAACAGCTGGTGTCTTCATCCTCTCCTTGGTATTTTCTCCACTACATAGATTCTTCTAATTCATTTTTCTTCTCCTTCCTGAGTTTGCAGGACTGACTCCAGATCTGCTTTGTGATTTTTTTCAATGCATTTCTCACCCTCAGCAACCACTGCCCAGGACCTACTACACGCTGCACTTGCCAGTGCAAATGTCTGAGAACACAGATCTGATTATCCCAGCTCCTGCCCGTCTAGACAACAAAGAGATCCTGATTCCACTGTCTCTGGAGGAGGCCTGGTATCTATTTAAAACTTCTCAGATGGGGGCGCCTGGGTGGCTCAGTGGGTTAAGTGTCTGCCTTTGGCTCAGTTCATGATCTCAGGGTCCTGGGATCAAGCCCCACATCAGGCTCTCTGCTTAGCAGGGAGCCTGCTTCCCCCTGCCTCTCTGCCTGCTTGTGACCTCTCTCTCTGTCAAATAATAAGATCTTTAAATAAACAAACAAACAAACAAACAAAAAAACCTTCTCAGATGGTCCAAGTATGCTACCAGAAGCATAGAACCCTTGCTTAGTAAAGCTTTCCAGGTCAGCAGAAGCCTCAGCCTGCTCTTGAGCCAAGTTCAACCATGGTGCAGTCAGCTAGGAGCAGAGCCTCCTCCAGTGGCGGGTCTGTGCCTAGAGAACGAAGTGGAGACAGTTCCTGCTTGACATGAGAGGCCTCACATAGACTTTGGCGCAAGGCAGTAGTTCACCATGTGACAGCTGTTAGTAAAGTCTAGTCTCATCTCTAATTCAAAGGTGTGCTGTCTTCAAAACACACGAGGCTGCTGCTGCTCCCCAGCTGAGGAAGAGCTGTGAGGGGGCACCCAGACAAGTCAGACATCATGCTTGGCAAATACACCACACAACAGGAAAATTCCAATGAATCCAACTCTGGTTCTCAAGGAAAAGAGTTGTCCTTGAAGCTAAGTATGTTCAATTTAGAAGACCGACTTCAATTCTGTCCTTTTACTCTTTTTTTTTTTTTTTTAAGATTTTATTTATTTGTCAGAGAGAGAGGGAGCGAGAGCGAGCACAGGCAGACAGAATGGCAGGCAGAGACAGAGGGAGAAGGAGGCTCCCTGCCGAGCAAGGAGCCCGATGTGGGACTCAATCCCAGGACGCTGGGATCATTACCTGAGCCGAAGGCAGCTGCTTAACCAACTGAGCCAGCCAGGAGTCCCTCCTTTTATTCTTTTGATGTAAACATGCTTTTATGAAAGAAAGGTTTCAGTGGCTGGGTGAGGATACCTGGATACAGGTGACCCTTGAGCAACATGGGTTTGAAGTGGGCATTTCCACTAATAGGCATAGATTTTTTTTTTCAATTAATACAGTACTGTAAATATGCTTTCTCTTCTTTATGATTTTTTTTTTTAAGATTTTATTTAGGGAAGGAAAGAGCATGTGCATGCATAAAGGGAGGGGCAGAGAAGAATCTCAAGCAGACTCTGTGCTGAGCACCAAGCCCAACCCTGAGATCATGACCAGAGCTGAAATAAAGAGTAGGATGCTTAACCGATTGAGCCACCTGGCACTCCTCTCTTCATGATTTTAATAGCATTTTTTCTAGCTTAGTTTATCATAAAAACACATTCTATAATACATGGAACATACAGAATATGTGTTAACTATGCTATTGTGAGGCCTCTGGTCAACACCAGGCTACAGTTTGGGGGAGTGAAAAGTTGTATGTGGATTTTCAACCCCTAATCTCTGTGTCATTCAAGGGTCAACTGTATATACAAAATCAAGTGTTGGCAGCTTTATGTCAGCAGCCCTCTGCATTCCACGGTGGGTTTTGTTTTGTTTTGTTTTTTGTAACTTTAACTTTACATAAGTCTGAACACAAGAATTCTGGAAACTGTTCTGTGGCATGGTCTCACAGGCATCACACTTCCCCACTCTGATCCTTTTAGCTTTCCCTGGATTCGAGGCTCTTCCAGCAGGGCCTGGCCTGGATTTCGTGGGAGTTCAGAGGAGGGAAATAATTTCCAGCCAGGAAGAATGAGGTAACCTTCTAGAGGAGGTAACATTTGAATGGGGCTGTGAAGGATGGGTGAGATGTCCATCTATGCAAACTAAGAGGGAGGAGAGAAAGCAATGCATAAGCAACCATGTTGAGGTGAGAAAACAGAGTAAAAATGCAGTAAATATTTAACCCTGTACCATGCAGGAGGCTCCATGAGAGGCACTGCATTGCCAGAGGGCTATTGCATTCTGGAGGGGATAGGGTTCTAAACTTGTCACTTGTCGTCAGACTGCTGGCCCTTCAGGCCACAATTCATTAAGTGGGGCTCTTGAGTCACTCAGCCATTCCCGCTGCTTTTTTCCCCCAGACTGCTCACTCGAAAGAGCAGTTGGAAACTGTCTTGCTGGAAAGAACTTGGACCACAGCATCCCACTGCCATCACTTACGATCCTGGAGACAGGGCCTTGAGGATGCGGGCCTGGCTGGAGTGGAACTGGCCTGGCCAACACAGCCAGCAGCGCCCCGGGATGAGAGGAGAGAACAGAGCAGAGCCTCCTAGCAAGATTCTTCTCGGAGGTAAATCCTTTCTGTTTGGGTTTTTTTCCAAGGGCTCAGGCATCCAATTCCACATTCATCCTTTTTCTCTAGCTTATCTTTTCATGACTTCGGAGAGCAGTCTTCCTTATCTAGGAAAACAAATGGCCTCCACGGAGAGCTCAAAACAGCGAAGTCATTTATCTGTCTGACATGTGTTTCCCTGTTTGTTTTCTCCAGCCTTGAGACAAGAGTTGTGTCAACTGTAGATGGCTGTGCCCCAGTCACTTGAGAGGCATGAATCAATTTCCAGCTGCATTTATCACTTGCTGCCTTAAATCAAGTCTAATCAATGCTTCCTTCATTTGGTATGGATTGAAACTATATATAATGTGCTCGGAGAATGGCCGGGAAAGGGAGCAGATCACAAACAAGAAGGCCGTCGGGGATTCAGACGGAATGATGTTAAGGAAACATTTGCAGTTTTTGATTTGCTTTAATGGAGATGCCTGACCAAACAGTTAGATTTGTTTATGAAGTTTCATTCAATTCACCCGACACGCAGCGCCATTACACAACCCGTCAGTTGATAGGAGGGGAAGTTCTGCATCTTCAAATATTTTGTAATACATTATGAAGATTCTGTATATTTTTCAGTAAGGTTTAACTCCTACATTGTCTTTAATTTTTGTCTGTTTTCTTTTAGAGGTGTTTTTGTCACTACTGACTGTAAGGGGCAATTTCTAGTTACAAGATAATAATCTCTTTGTAACAAAATGGATATCCGGGGCCCCTCTGATAAAAACAATTTTTTATGAAGTCTTACGGTGGAGAAAACTTGACCCTCTCTCTCTCCTTCCTCCAGTTCTTCACCATAGAATTTGATCCATATGACCAAAGTGGATTTTCCACTAGCAGGTGTGAAAATCGCCCCCCAGCTGTTCGACTAACTTAGAAAGTGGTTGGGAGCAGCCCAATCTCATTTGTAAATTAATCCTGTGCCAGTGAAAGATGATATCAGCAGAGTTACTGGCACCTAAAACCCATCATGCCCACGGCAAGGCTCTGGATTATTCTTCAAGGATAATGGGAGAGGAGAGACAGAACATAGAAAACTAGGTCAACGATAATGCGAACCCAGAAGATGTGATTCATTGACATAATTAATATTTCTCTCTAATCTGCTGAACTGTGTAGACTTTTACCACTGGCATGCCTCTGGAGCGATTAACAAGTCTGACTCATTTTCACAGTGCCCAGCACTCCCCCAGTAACCTGTTGGCGGGGAGCTCAACAGAGTCCTGTTCAGCTCTGGAAAGTCAGAGAAGAGTACTAAACCCTCATGCTTGTTTAGGACTTCCCACTTCATAAAGTGTTTTTGAACATACAGTCTCATCACCCTTTTAAGATAAGCAAGAAAACAGTTCTATTCCCAGTTTCAAAAGGAAGGAGGAGGTTTGGAGCTGGGTGTACCCCCTGTGGGCCGGTCATACCTGAGCTCTAGCTCTGCAACTTACCGCCTCCCCTCAACAACCCCAAAGACTTAATTCTTTCCACTGAGCTCCGACCAGTGGCCGAGGTCCTCTCCTGCTTTCCCCCCAACATATTTGTTTTTCCCATCACCCAGGGTTCTTGGGCAAGTCATTTGGTTACAGGAGCTCCCTAGAGTGGCATGGCAGGTTGGCAAGTTAAAAAAAAAAAAAATCAAAAGGCAGCACCTTTGGACTTGTTATAGACGTGGTGTAGTGTTAACTCATCTTAAACAAAGCCAGGGTAATGTGATATCACAAAGCTTTAACCCTGTGTGAACAAAGAGAGCGTAGGCAAAAGAAACACGGCAGACACGGGAGTCGAAAAGTAAGGCGCCCATTCGTATCATCTTTGGTACTCCTGGGAGTTGTTTATGGAGCTCCTCTGCTCTGAGGATATCCAGGGAGGATTGTGTTTGCTCATTCTTTGAGGAAGGGACTAACAGGTTTTTCAACCCATGGCAAGATTCACAGAAGTAGGTCTTGTGTAGATAACTAAGTAAGGACAGAGTTGGTAGAAGAAAGAATTTCTGTGGCTTGAAACTTTTAGACAAAAGTGGATCTGCTCAACTTGACAATAGGAGAAGTGAAGGAAGGAGGTAACCGATCATGCACTTTTCAAACTGGCTGGAGGTGAAGTGTCACCAAGAAGAAATGCATTTTCAATGGTCACAGGGATTCTGAAGCTCTGCAGGGGGCCAGAGAAAAGTCTTCAACACATTCCGACAAAGCTGTTAAGAGCGTTCAGGAATTAGCATGCGTGTCAAAAGGCACAGTCACCCCAACTATTCTGTTAATACAAACTGAAATTTGTATTGGAAATACAAATACTTGCAACCTATATAAACCTAGAGTAAAAGGGAGCATACCCTTTCTTGAAATAAAAATGCTACTGAGATTAATACCGATCAGATTTCATTTCATTTCCTCCCTAGAGCAAATTGGTTTATTTCATTTGTTCATTCATTCAGCAAATATTTATGGAGTGCTGAGGATACAGGCACTGATGAATCAGTGGTAACCAGACACGACACAGAACCCACTCCCTGGGAGCTTACACTCAAGTGGGAAAACTCAACATTGAAAACATTAATGGAGTAATAAACACCAGATTTACTCTTTGACCCAAAATAACCAAAAAAGAAAAAAAAGGAATAGTGCATGTAACATGTTACATGTAACGTGTAACAATGGTTTTTAAGACATTGGATGTTAGGCAATGAGAGACAGTGATCCTGGGGAATGGGAAACAAACACAGTGAGCCGCGTCATCGTGCAGACACTATCCAGGCTGCATGAGGAGGGACTCCAGTGGACTCCCAAGTTGAGGAGACAGAGTGGAGGACAAGGGGGAGACTGAGGCAGCCGGCAGCTGCAGGACAGAGGACCAGAGAAGAGGGAGCTGCAGAGAAGGCTAGATATCTAGAGAGAGCCTGTCTGGTACTCATGAGAGTACTTACTGCAGAGAGCGTGTCATCCCTGGGAAAGCACCATCTGAAAGCACTGGAGGGAACAGCGGTCAGCGTTCACACAGGTGCCGTTTTTCCATCACCTGAACTGGAAAATTTGTAATTTCGGGGCATGGGAAAATCCTTCCTTAGTACCAGGCAATAGTTCATCCAGACTGAACACTTCCATACCTGCCTAACAAATTACGCAAGCAAGATGCATGAAGATCAAACTATTTCCAAGTAACTGCATCCCCAAACAAAGCTGAAGAAGACCACATGTTCAGCAAGGTGAAATTTACAATGTGTGGCACCCAGTTGAAGGTTACAAGGTGTGCAGAGATGACTCATAATGAGGATATGTATCCAGAATTTATAAAGAACTCTCAAAACTCGAAACTAAGAAAATAAGCATCCCAGCCTTTAAAAAAAAAAAAATGGCAAGAGATTTGAACAGACAAAGATTTGTGGGTGACAAATAAGCATCTGAAAAGAGGCTCACCAACAGAAGTCTTAAAAAATGCAAATTAAAACCACAGTGAGACACCCCTCACTCTTATTAAAATGTAAAAACGGATCACATTCAGTGATGACAAGAATGTGCAGGACCTGCAAGTCTACTTTACCGGTGGAAACGAGAACCGGTGCCGCCATGTTGGGACACAGTCTGGCAAGTTTCTTAAACTGTTAAATATATACCTACCATATGGCTCAGCCATTCCACCACTGGATATTTACCTAAGAGAAATGCAAGCATATGTCCGCACAAAGACTTGCACACAAATGTTCATAACAGCTTTATTTGTAACAGCCCAAAGCTGGAAACAAACCAAATGTCCGTCAGTAGGTGAATGGAAAAAATCTATCCAATGAAATATTTCTCAGATACGGGAAAAAAGAAAAACCTTTTTAAAAATGCCCTTTTGAATACATGCTACACCAACAAATCTGAAAATAATTACAGTGAGTGAAATAAGCCTAATTTTTAGGAGAGTACATATTACTATAAATTCAATTTACATTAAATCCTAGGAGACGCAAACTAATGTTCGGTGTCACAGCAAATCAGTGCTTTGATTTGGAGGGGTGGGTGGGTGGTAGGTGGGGGTAGGGGAGAGGGGTAACAAAGGGAGATGAAGACACTTGGGAATGATGGGTAACAACAGAATCTTGGCAGCAGTGATGATTTCATTTTGTGCACATATATATGTCAACACTTACACACTGTACATTTTAAATACGTGCGGTTTATTGTATGTCAAATATCCCTTGGTGAGGCTACCAAAAATATTAATGGGGGTGCCTGGCTGGCTGTTAGAACTTGTGACTTCTGATCTCAGGTTTGTGACTTCAAGCCCCACATTTTAGAGGTTACTTAAAAATAAAATCTTGAAGAAAACCATGTTAATGGGCTCTGCATTCTAGAGATTCTGGCCCAACTATTATTTCATCTTCAATATTAATTATACTTCGGCAAAAATACTTTAAAACTTTATTTTTAAAGTTGTACCAAGGAAACCAACAGCTATCAACATCAGCTCACCGAAAAACACTGCTGTACACACTAAGAAAAGGGACAAAGTGAAAATGAAGCATTATCATTCAGTAAAGGAAACCAAATCTTATCTAATTCTCAATGGTGGGGAAAACCCCTTGGCGTCCATCACTCGGTGTTTGCCAGTCAACTCTGCCCTGCATGGTGCTGTGGCTTCCAGCAGCCGAGTCCTCAGGTTCAGAAACTTGAACGGTCGAGTTCAGGTGCTCTCCAAGCTCCTCTATCAGTGGCCGGCACCCTCTAAGAGCCTGGGAAGAGGCAGGTGGCTTTCCAGGACTGCCATCTGATGTCTCGGTGGCTGTGTTTCTGCACACCCCACCGGCAACAATAAGCAGGGCGCTTCTTCCCTCCGGAGAGGAACCTGGCAAGGGATCTGCTGTCTCAGATTCACTGCCTGTGAGTTCCCCTTGTTCTGAGTCTGAACCTTCAGTCTCAGACGACGTGGTGCTGTCTGATTCCTCGGAATCACTGGCCTCAGGATTGGAGGAAGGGGTCTGCTGCCTGGACATGGAATGGGCTGCTTTTAATGCTGTTTCCTCCTCTTGTACAAGAAGTGCTGCGGCTTCCAGCTCTTCCAGGTCTAGGCCCAGCTGGGCCTTTGTCAGGGATTCTTCCTTTAAGGCTTCTGCAAGAGCTGCTAACTTTTTGGACCTTCAAAGCCATTTGAAGAAATATTAGGACTACTGATTAATTGGCCCAGGAACAACAAAATAAAGTTAGATCCATACTTCACGTGACACTGAGATAAATCCCAAAATAGATCAAAGCTATAAATGTAAAAAAAAAAAAAATGAAGCAAATATAGTATTACAAGGAAATGCAGGAGATTCCCTCTATGCCCCTAGAATGAGGAAGCCCTTTCTAACTACAACTTAAAATCCAGAAGCCACGGGGCACCTCAGTCAGTTAAGTATCTGCCTTTGGCTCAGGTTATGATCCCAGGGTCCTGGGATCGACACCCACATAGAGCTTCCTGTTCAGCGGGGAGCCTTTTTCTCCCTCTCCTTCTGCCACTCCCTCTGCTTGTGCTCTCTTTCTCTGTCAAATAAATAAATAAAATCTTAAAAGAAAAAAAAAAATCTGGAAGTCACAAAAGAAAAGCAAAGACTGACAAATTCAATTAAAAAAAAAAAACAAACACCAAAGTTCTGTAAGACCAAAACCACCACCACCACCAACAAAACAAAACATTATCAAGTCAAAAGGCTAATATAAAATTGAGAAAAATACTGGCAACTCATGTCACAGGGCAAGGCCTCATCTCCCCCAAAAGTTCCTAAAAATGGGCTATAACAGTTCATCAGAAAATGGACAAAAGACATAAGCAGATAATTCCCACAAAAGGAAATATAAATATAAATGCTTGTAAAACATATGAAAAGATGTTCAACTCCAGTCAAATAAGAGAAGTACAAACTAAAGTCACACTGAGATACATTTTTCATTTATCACAGTGGCAAACATCCAAATACTAGCCTAGCATGACCAGCCAGACTGTGAAAACGGCACCTCCCTATACTGCTGATGAGAAATTAAACAGGTCTGACCCCTGTGAAGGAGACGTTGGCAATAACTTACAAAACTGAAAATGTACACACCCTTGACCCGGCAATACCACATCTGGAAATTAAGCACATATGCTACAGGACAGAGGCCAAGGTTATTTACTCCAGCATTGCTTTTCATACCCGGAAATGGGAAACAAAAAAATGCCCCCGATATGGGACTGGTTCATCAAGTTACGGACTCTCCTCTCTGAGCAAAGGAAGAGTCTATGGCTGTGTAAGGAACAAAGCTGTTCATGGGCTAACCCAGATATCCTGTTTCACAGCAACAGCAAAAGGCATGCCGTATGTATATGCTATCTTTTATGTTAAAAAACGAGAAAGAAATAGAAACACATCTATTGCTTGTATACTTATCAATAAACCTGGAAAGCTACAGAAAACACTAGCTTACGTGGGGGGAAGGGGCGGGGACTAGAAAGGTGGAGGATGGTGATGGCACAAGGGCGGCTTTTCACTGCATATTATTTTTAAACCTCTGTGAACGTTAATTTCTATTTAAAAGTTGTAAATATATGAAAAATAAAATGCAGTACTACAGAGAGCAGCATGATGTAGTGTGCTTTTTTAAAAATTTACTTTTTATTTATTTTCAGCATAACAGTATTCATTATTTTTTCACCACACCCAGTGCTCCATGCAATCCGTGCCCTCTATAATACCCACCACCTGGTACCCTGACCTCCCACCCCCCCGCCACTTCAAACCCTTCAGATTGTTTTTCAGAGTCCATAGTCTCTCATGGTTCACCTCCCCTTCCAATTTCCCCCAACTCCCTTCTCTTCTCTAACTCCCCATGTCCTTCATGCTATTGTTATGCTCCACAAGTAAGTGTTTTTTATTTTTATCGGAACACCGTTTCGTGTTATATCAGAGTATTTTTCTAAATTTGTAATGTTACCTTATACTAAATATAAACTTTTTAACTTGGATGAATTAATTTTTTTCCTTTTTTTTTGAAAGAAGCAACGAAAAGCATACTCCGAGTCCAAAAACCCTGTCTTCACTCTCCCAGAGAGGAAAATCGGAAATGATGATGAAAATGGGAGGCAGTGAGTGAAAGTGGTCAGCACACTGACATGGCTTCTACGCGTCTCTACATTCTAAAGAGAAATAAGCATACAGAACATTTAGCAGCTTTGAGACACACTGGAGGAGGGTGAGTTCACAAGGCAAGTTCACTACTGAAAGAGCTGTCCATCCCATAACATTGAGAAAATGAAGCTTCATTTCACTGGAGCTGAAGTGATTGGTGGGGCAATGGAAACAAGTGAAAAAAGGTGGTATTTTTCACCTAAGTGCCTTGATGTATCTGAGACCCTTTGGTCTCAGAGTATGTGCCGTGATAATGAAACTTGATGCAAAGAAGCTCCATCCCCACTGCTGGCCCTCCGTGAGCACAGGCAGCATCCACGGACAGGTGCAAGGCGCAGTGAGTGGGGGCATGGCCACAGGCAACAGCGATCATGGAGGGCAACTTTCTCATATGCAAGGAAACCCCCAAGTGTCAGGGCTGGAATCCTCAGAGGTTAGGAAAAGGAAGCTTACCTCTCTAGGGTAAAGAGAAAAACTAGGATAAGATCAGCTAACATCAGCTTATGATTCACCAGAGGGTTATAAACTCTGGATGCTCCCACCAGTTTGAGACATCTCGAGGAGCACAGTTACGGAGTAAGATGGTTATAATGTAACTTACATCCACGTCCAAGGAGGGTGTCGATGGTGTTCACCCACCACCTGTTTTGAAACCCTGATGACCACTGGTAAAGAATCTGGTCCGAGGTAGTGGACTAGTCTGAGACGTCTCTGCCCTATGGCCCTGTCAGCCCAGGAGCTAGTTCACTGCCATCTTTTTCACTGAAGCAGATCTTCTCAGGGTGACAACCTGCAGCTTGAAGAGAGAAAGAGCAAGGAATCTGGGAAAGAAGACCATGCCTCTCACTAAATCATAATATTAGAAATAAAATTTTGAAATAAAAGCTCTTACTTCAGTGACCATACATCTCACATTCCTACAAGCCACAACAAATACTTCCAACAATATACAAAAGATGATGATCCAAAAACACTTGCTCCAAATGACAACCTCTCGGGTCAGTTTCATCTCTGTCCACATTACCGATGACATAAGAAAAGGTTGGAGGGGTAAGAGACCTGCTGAAGTTCACCCAGCTAATGAGGCACAGTCAAGATCAGAAACCTGTGCCTTAGAGCCCCAGGGCACTCCCTCCTCTGCCACGGGGCCTCCCACAAATCGCCGGGCTCTGAAGTTTCCAGTCCCAAGACCACATTCTTTACTTCTCTCCAGCTGGAGCTTTATTCAACATCTTCCAAATGAGCAAGTTCTGACAGGTACAGGCACAGAAGTCTGCAAACATTGATGGTTTAGCTTAGCAAGCTTCAATGAAGTACACATCTGAGCCTGAATGACAGAGGCTTAGACCTGGAAGAAAACATTTGGATAATTTTTGCGGAAACAGCGAAGAGGGTAGAGGTGTCGACTCTCAAGATGAAACTATCTGGATCTTTGCTATTGTCTACTTTACTGTATCTGTCGTGTGTAACAGAACAAATTTGGAATTTCAAAGCCTCTCACCTGTAATCCTGGCTCTTTTCAGACCCAGCGTACCCCACAAATGTGAGACTAAAAAGGATCCACTCTGACAGGCAGGAAAGAGGCTCAGATGAGCCATGTGATCCTAATAGGACCCGTGCCTGTTACTGGGTAATGTGAATCTTTCTCCTGCAGTTTGTTTCTCATTTTAAGTGCTGTATCACATTTAAAGTGACTGGTTTATATAAAATTGTAAAAAAAAAAAAAAAAAAGAAAGAAAGAAAGAAAAAAAAGATAAGCAATGGGAGCACCTTGACGGTATAGTACATTAAGCATACAACTCTTGGTTTCAGCTCAGGTCATAATCTCAGGGTCATGTGATTGAACCCCATGATGGGCTCCATGGTCAGCACAGAATCTACTCGAGATACTTTCTCTCCCTCTGTCCCTCCAACTAATGCTCTCTTTCTCTTTCTGAAATAAATAAATCTTTTTTTGAAAAAATAAAGTATGTAAAAAATGAATTCTGTGTTCACTTAGGATTCTTCACCCAGACTCATCTCTATTTATTAATCCCACTTTTACTACTACCTCAAGCTGGCTAGTTTCCTAAATTAATATTGAAGTTGTGACAGAAACCTTAAGTTTATGGATGAGCATTCTGAATTCACCACCTAAAGAATGCTAGAATAATAAGGAATTAAAAATTTCAAAGCATCACTGATGTAGAATATGACCAAACAGCTCAAGGAATGAAAGTTGGGTTTGTTTCTATTCAATTATTTTGAATAGAATTATTGTAGCAATCATTGTTTGCAATTAAAAAAAAAAAACTACTCATTTGGAGAAAAAAAAATCAAGCCATGAAAGAGGAGACTTTTTGTTCTTTCAACCACTGGTACAATTAGAATTGGTTCTAAGTCTGCCACTCCTTGTAAATTCTAGAACCTAACTCCACAATGTCCCTTTCCATTTCAGAAAGCACCGCAATAACGTAGTTAGTGGTTTTTCCACTGTCACACTCAAAACAGACCAGCTAGTTCATGTCAAAAAGTTCTGTCAGTTGAGTGACACTATTAGTTAATCAGAATGCTTACAAAGACCAGGTACATTAGGATACAAAGTCATGAATACGCTGAATTCCTATTGTACTTACAGTATATATTTTATATCTAAGTGAAGAGCACATACTGGTTAAGAATGTATTCCACCAGGAGTGAAGAGATTCATCTTTTAAAAGAGACATGATGACTGGATCACAGTGATGTCATATTTTAATAAAATACTCAAAACAAGTTTTCCTTAGAAAGTTTTTAGAAATGTAATGCTACCATGTAGCTTGTAAAAAAAAAAAAAAAAAAAAAGTTCATTCTGTTTGTAGATGTGAAATAATACCTTACTTGGAGGATTTTTTTTAATAAAAAATGGCTCTTTGACAAGTTCCAGTGAATACAAGTACCACGACAGAGTAACAGTCACAGCGGGAAGTACATGCCTTTACCATGGCTAAGCTAACAGAGAATCCCCTCAAATTATTTCATATCTTGGTGACTCTGTTAAAGGGTAGGGGACTGCACGGCCTTATGAAAGAACCAAAACAAAGTGCAAAAGGAGCCCTAAAATGTAGGGAAACCTGGGTATAAATAGAAAGCATACATCCTGTTTCTTGTTGTAGAATTTTGTCTCCAACTATCAATCAACTTTTCACCACTTCCTGCAATAGCAGATCTACTATAAATCTCGGAGTAACTGACTAGGTTTCATTTCCTCTGCCAAAACCCACTAACCTGCCAGGCATGACATACTGACACTAGAGCCAGCAACTGATAATGTAAGACAGGGTGCCAGTGAGGCAATTCAACAAACATTTCATACCGGATGATGGAATACACTGACTTAGCCTTTGAGTTTCAAAGGACACACACACACACACACACGCACCCCAGGTTCTGTCTGGGGACAAACAGTACTACAACTTTCTTTTTAAAAGGTATTGATGATAATGGCGTATAATCATAATTCCAGTCTATTGAAAAGAACCAGTTTCAAACTTTAGAAATCCTCTGTACAAAACACACTTATGGAGCCTGATGTAAAAGATAATGCCTTAGTTTTAAGTAGAAGTTGCTAGTGACAGTCTTCTCTTGAAAGCTACCATGAAACACAAGTACGACTGATGTACAGGTGAAGAGAGAAGTGTGTGCTGTTACACTATACTAGTGAAAACTGCTCCCAGCTCGGTTATTAACAGAAAAAATCCATTTCTTTAAACAAGAAGCTACATATTGAATACCAAAAATACTGCAAGTTATTTAAGCCATATTGAGTTTGAGGCAGTGAAATCACTCTCTATCTATTTCCAACCTGACGTAATACCTTTCTGGGCCGGACTATGAAGATTAACACATAGTCCACGAAATAGCAGAATAATTTTCTGAAAAACGCCCTATATTAGTTTCCTAGGGCTTAATAAACTACCACAAACTGGGGCTTAAAACAACAGAAATTTCTTTTCTTACAGTTCTATAAGCTAGAAGTCCCTTCTAAGGCTCTGAGGGAGAACCTGTCCCACGCCTCTGGCTTCTCATGTTGCTGGCAACCCTGGGTATTCCTTGGCTTGTAGACCCATCACTCCAAATTCTGCCATCACAAGGCACTCTTTCTGCTGTGTCTGTTTTTTTACATGCTATCTTCCCTCTGGAAGTATCTCTGTGTCTCTTCTCCTCTCCCTAAAAGAATACCAATCATACTGGATTAAGGGGCCACCATACTCCAGCATGACCTCATTTTACTATCACTTAAAATCTGCAATAACCCTATTTCCACATAAGGTCATATATTCGGGTTCTGGGAATTTTGAGGGGATACTTTCCAACATACTACACCCCTTATGGCTGAAGCAAAGAATGGAGAGATGCTCACTAATGGAAGATAAATTAAGACCAAAAAAAGGTCACTTAAGGTAGATCAACATAAAAGACCAAAATTTAATAGTAAATAGTAACCAAAAAAAGGTTATGATTTCACCTTCAAAAAAAATTTACAAATTACACCAACAAGTTCATAAAATACTTAATGATTAATATGTAGGTTATAACTGCAACTATGTGCCATTTCCCCCAATGAACAAAGAGTGAACCAAATATTGTGTTTTTAACAATTTTGTTCTAACAAAATTCCAGTGTAGTGCTATATGACATTCATCACTTTAGGTCAGCCTTTTAGAGCAAATCAGAGAACAAATAATCACCAAGGCATCAACAGTTTTCTCAAGGGTCTTCCAATCATGTGATATTCAAATGATTCCTTTGGCATTTAAAGACTTCCCAATAATGTCCCTATTACTGTAGAATTTCCTTCTTCAACTATTAACTAATCCCACACTTCCAAGCCTCAATGTCAGTGGTTGTGTGCAACTCCTGTATCACTTTCACTGCCATTGTGAAGCCCTTGCTCTTCTGCCCAATCTGCAATTTATTTGCACTGTACAGTATCAGTAATCAATAAGAAGCCGAACAAAAAAACACTGGCCGGATGGGTGGGTAGGATGCTAGGAAGGAAATAATATGCTAGAATGGGGACTAAATTGAGTGGTTTGATCATTAGTGAATATTTCTGCATTTTGACTATCATCACTTCTCTCTGTAACTCTGTTAAGTACAGAAATTTGAATGAATATTCAGAAATAAGGCATTGACACACTTATGTAGCTGCACTAGATACACAAATGTGCACACACTTTAGAGCAAAGTAAATGACTCCATATAAAAAAATTGCTATGGTAATCCCACATACGTTAGAGCATGCCCCAGGAAGGTGAATGAAGGCTTACTCAAATCCAGAGAGGTTACTGTTTACTTCTTCACTGATACCCATCTAAGAAGTGGAAGGGTCAAGGTGATAAACAGATTAAGAAAGGTACAATGTTCATAAAGAACTGTCTGAGGGGTGCCTGGTGGCTCAGTGGGTTAAGCCTCTGCCTTCAGCTCATGATCTCAGGGTTCTGGGATAGAGCCCCACATCACATCAGGCTCTCTGCTCAGCGGGGAGCCTGCTTTCCCCACTCCCACCCCCTCCCGCCTGCCTCTCTGCCTACTTGTGATCTCTGTCTTTCAAATAAATAAATAAAATCTTTGGCCGGGGGGGGGGGGGGGGGGAAGGGAAGAACTGTTTGAAAGAAATTGACTCAATCTCTCCCTGAAATGGTTTTGCATTTATGCCAGACCGAATCAGATTAGCAGAGATGGAAATGTGAGTCCCATCAACTTGCCACCTTTCCCTCTATTCCCCCTGCCTCCCAGCAGAACTGCTTTCGCTGAAATGCTTCACTGCAATCCTCCAAACTGATGTTCAGAGTCGATTTCAAAACTGGCCCCACAAAACTCTGGGCAGTGTGAAACTCAAAGGCCTCCCTCTCCATACTGGCTATTAGGAAAGTAAAATCTGTGACCTGCCTGGCATTCATTACATCATGCCAGGCAGGTCACAGATTAATGAATCCAAAGCTCTGTCTTGCCTCTCTTTTCATTTTGTTGCTTTTTTCCTTCTTTGACCGCACCTTTAATTAACACCATGTTGTTTTATACACACACACACACACGCGCGCACGCATACACACGCACCTTAAATAATTTCTGGTACAAGGCAAAGAATAAATATGCAATTTGAATGAAACCAAATAGCTGGTTAAGTAAAAAATACACAAAAATGAAAACAAAACAAACAACAACAACCAAAAAAACCCCACTTCTGTTGGACAGAAAAGAATATGGGGAAGTGAGGATTATGGGTCCGAGGCTGATGATTCCATGAAGCAAGACATTTTGGGTATGTCAGATTTGAACAATTCTGACAGTATTTCTACATTTCATCTATGTGAAAAGGGCAGACAGTGTTGTTTAGTAACAGAGGTGCAGTATTTTGACCTCTTAGCTGTTCAGATGAAATGGCTGTTCAGATTCCATTAAACTAAGTAGAGGTCAGTCAACAAGATAGAAAAAGCATTACTATGAAGGTGGTGGAACAAAGGTATTATGGGTGGAAATGTGTCCCCCACAAAGATATGTTCAAGTCCTATCCCCCAGAACCTGTCAATATGACCTTAGTTGGAAATAGGATCTTTGCAGATATAATCAAATCAAGATGAGGTTATCCCAGGTTTGGGCAGGTCTGCAATCCAATGACTCCAGGGGGACTGGTGTCCTTACCATAGTACTGAATGAAAAGACAGAGAAGGCCACGTGATAATGGTGGCAGAGACTGGAGTGACGTATCTACAGGCCATGGCATGTCAAAGATTGCTCACTACCACCAGAAGCTAGGAAAGCGGCATGGAACAGACACTCCCCTGAAGCCTCCAGAAGGAACCAACCCTGTGGAGGACTTCCGGCCTCTAGAACTTTGACAGAACATCTTTCTGTTGTTTTAAGCGATCTGGTTTGTGGTCATTTGTTACAGTGGTCCTAGGACACTAATAGAGAGGGGTATGTTGGGATCAAGATCTTTAGAGCTGAACGGAAATCAGAAAGCATCACATATAACTTCTTGGTTTTATAGATGAAAAAATGACACCACCAAAAATATCAACAGCAGCAAAGCACAGAAAAGTTTCCTTCGCCAGTAAGATGCAGAGAATGGGTTGAGTCTGTTTCTAATTCTCCTCTGAATCCAAACACCATGGTTTTATATTTCTCTGTTATGATCATGATGTTTCCCAGTGTAAAAACCTACAGTGGCTTCCCAAAACAGAATAAAATCCAAACTCCCCAGTGAGGACAAAGCCCCAGAGATCTGGCCCCTGGGTTGTGCCCGCCTCTCAGTGAGGTCACCCCGCCATTAGTGTCCCAGTCACTGTGTTCCACTCGCTGCCCTTTCTCCATCCTGAGGACTTGTTAATGCATTCGTGCCTCAAGGCCCTTGCACTTGTTGTACCCTTCTTCTGGTACACTTCTCCCTTAGGTCTTCCCATGCGGGGGTCTTATTAGTACTCAGCTAAAATCCCACCTCAGTCTTAGAAAAGCTGTCTGTGTAAAGCAGCACTTCAGAAACAATTTCACGTCATGAGACACACAGATGATGCCATCTGCCTGGTGTGATACAGGGTTCTGCATCCCCGCCAGCCTGAGGGCTGAGAGGCCAGTACCTTCATTCCCCTGACACCCACTCATGATGCCACAGAACACCTACTAGTATGCTCTGCCCTTTGCCCTCCAACTACTTATACTCAGATCCACTATTGAAGTTGGTGAAATAGGACAAGTTTTAAGGTCTACAAAAGTGGAGGTTTTGATAGAGGTTTTCAAACATGTCCTTTTTGTCTCCCTTTTCCCATCTTGAAAGCAGAATGAAAATGACTGCTTCCAAATTTCCTGGCATGCTCTGAGAAGGAAAGGCCGGGTTAAGTGATTTAATGTGTTTATTTCTTTGTGTGCTTGTTCTAAATGCTAAAATTTTCCTTGGTTACAAAATATAAAGTTAGTAAGCTCTGCCGCTTTGACAATACTGAGACAGGAAAATAACTTAAGTGCTGGTACGTTGACCACATCCACACAGGCTGAAGCATGCAGCTCTCCAAATTATGACAGGAGTCAAAAACTTTGAAAATTCAAAATATTTATCCACTCACTGGTATGATACACGGTGGAATGTCTTCTTAAATACACATCGCCATGGCATGAAGCAGTTAATCTTGAACCGTTCTGTGGTTTCTTAGTGACAAGCCTGTTCTATAAAATGAATGACAGTGGTACACGGTCTGCTCCCTAGTTCGGCTCTTCCAGAATTATTAATTGTCTGACATATCACATCAGCACTGCCTCTTCCCACTTGCTGGGAACCATGGTTAATAGGCCCTCTGAAGGAAGTCTGGAACCTTTGATTTCCTGGGGAGAAAACAGGAACAACAGGACGGCACACAGCTCTGGGACAGACCACTCCTCCCAAGGATCAGGCACAGCGCTAAGTGGCCACCTCTGGGGCAGGCCTGCAGTACCCTCCTCCGCTCTTCCACAAAACCACTCCATGCTGTGCCCATCAGGACAGCTCACTGATAGGAGTAAGGGCAGTGAATGAACCTGTCACCCCTCTGCAGGGAAGACAGAGCTGAAGCACTGAGCTCCTTCCTAAATGCAGACCCACTAGGTTTGCTCCTTGTTGGACCTGGAAAGCTGTGCCCTGCAGGGAAGGAGTCCCTCTGGCATGTCAAAGGCAAAGGGGAAAGCGCTCAGAAATATGCCACCTAGAGTTTACTCAGTGCTCAACCTCTCCAATGCCCATGCTTCACACTCCTTACACAATTACAGGACTACACAACTAGCTGCACACCTTCTTAGACTTGATGTCCTCAGACCAATCTGCTGGATTTTTTTAAAGTTGCCCCAAAGAGACCTTTAAGATTAATGCTGAGTCAGAACACTCACAAAAATTACGCTGAAAGAGGGGCACCTGGATACCGCAGTTGCTTAAGCCTCTGACTCTTGGTTTTAGCTCAGGTCTCATGGTCCTGTGATCAAGCCCTGAGTCAAGCTCCACAGTCAGTGCAGAGTCTGCTTAAGACTCTCTCCCTGTCCATCTGACCCTCCCCTCCACTCTTTCCTCACTCCCTCTCTCTAAACTAAATAAACCTCAAAAACAAAAACGCTTCATGAAAGAATGAAGCCACACACAGAAGAGTATACACTCTTATATCATTTCTATATACCCAGTTTCTATAACAGGCAAAACCAACAGATGGTGACATCAGGATGGTGGTTACAGGGCAGGGGCCAGAGAATGACAATGCACTAAGGGGAATCGAGGGCCCCTCAAGCACGATTTTTGATTTGGGTGCTAGTTACACTGGTATTTTACCACAGCTGAGTTCATTCTTTATCTACTTATAATCTGTGTGTATTTCAACAAAAATTAGCTTAAAACAACAACAGCAACAACAACAAATATGTGTCCTGGTTAAAAAAAAGTCACAGGCTTCTGACATTTGCTCTGGAAAAGCGGATGGAGCCTCCGCGAGGAGTGTGTCCTAATTGGGGGTCAGTTCACGGGGCCAGATCCTGTTTCCTCTGGGCAAACTGGCAGGCCTCTAATGCAACACTCCTCATTGCAAATGTCTTTTTAAAAGGCATGGCACGTTCTACCAAATACAAAGAGAATCTCAAAATATGCCTAGAGAAAGATCCATTAGTCATCTCTTTCAATGCGCGAACTACACACAGAAAGTTGTTCTCTGCAGAAGTATGTAGCTCACTGCTATGGGGGTTATTCCCCAGGTAGTGGTGAAAGCCAGTCTGTGGGGCATTTCAAAACACATCTTTAAAGGCATTTCCCCCATCCCACCTCCCCAGACATTTGATCTACAGACCAATCCTGGTACTTTCTGAAATAAAAAGTAATAATTTCTACTAATTTTCCTTCTAGTTCTGCTTCCAAGCCCCTAAAACTGCTTCATACCTATCAGAAACCTGAAGATGAACCCCCGAAAGTCTTTATACCAGTTGGATAAATATTTTATTCCAAGTGAGCGATTTTACTTAATTTGAGTGGTATAAAGCTTATTTTCTTAAAACAGATGTTTCTTTAAAAAAAAAAATGAGCATAAAAGGCTTAGAAGACTTCATTTTGTACCTGCATTTATGCAGTAACAAGAGAAAACTTCCCACCTGGGGTGGCGGGAAACAACAAGACTAAGTCTTCAGATCCTTCGTTTATTATTACTATGATCAGGAAACTGAACAGGTATTTTGGCTGACTTCAGTTGCTTGTGGATCTTCTACCTCAATGCTGACATTTTCTTTTTTTTTCTTTTTTTTTTTTTTTTTGCCAGGAGAGTAAGTTTACCAACACATTTCTCCATGAAATAATAGAACTGGACATCATGGTCAGATTTTTCAAATCATTTCTCAAAGTCAAGGGATTTCTTTTTCTAATCAACTTTGCCCATGTGTAGATTACATGCACCTGTAGATTAACACTCCAAGTAAATATTTTCTGTATTGATGATAAGGTCGTAAGAGGAATCAACTCCTCGGCTTTCATTCTGTAAGCTTCCTCTTGACAAAAAGAACTACTGAGCACTCTTTAAACTAACCCTGGGGCTTGACTTTACACCAAGTGCTGTCCCCTCAGGAGTTATGCCATCAGATCATGGCACTTCATTCTCCTCTCATCAGCCAGAGACTAACCATTTCTGCCTCTGGCTAATTTGCTTCTAAATAAATGATCAATTTCCTCAAATAAAACTTCTACAGAAAAATCCCTAAATTCCACCACAGGTCAACAATGCTTTATCTAAAACCCTTGGACCTGAGTTTTAAAATTTCTGTTTGTTTTCCAATTCAGAAAAGTAATTCTGGATCTCTACTACTATGCCATATATGACTTAACACTCCCTGCAACAACCTGTAATCAAATACACTAATATCTTTCTGCCGTAAAACGTATGGTTAGTCTCTCCAAGTGGACTAAGTAAAGATAATAGTCTCACAGCAGGTAAGTTCAGGTCAGTCAGGTTTTGCTGTCAATTGCCCCCAAAATACGTGTACTTTCAGAACTTTCTGGGTTTCAGAATTGTGCACAAGGGGTTGAGGACCAGAACTAGAAGGAAGGAGATAGGGCTACAGTTTTTCAGCTCAACTGCCCGGGTTCAAGGTCAGTCTTTGGCAAATATTTATTGAGTACCTGCTATATGCCAGGTTTGGTGCATAGAATGGTGAATACAAAATGCAGCCTCTGATCTGAAGAGCAGATCATCTCAGTCTGTGGAAGGCAAGAAACAAGCCATCACATCATGGTGAAGTAAGGAGAATGATTGGCACAGGATGCCCTGGGAATGTCCGGCTCAGAGGCTTTGAGAGGTTTTTTTTTTTAAAGATTTTATTTATTTATTTGACAGAAATCACAAGTAGGCAGAGAGACAGACAGAAGGGGGTGGGGGAAGCAGGCTCGCTGCTGAGCAGAGAGCCAGATGCGGGGACTCTGGGACCATGACCGGAGCCGAAGGCAGAGGCTTAACCCACTGAGCCACCCAGGCGCCCCAAGGCTTTGAGAGTTTTGAGCACAGTCTCTTCCCACAAGAGAATTCTATGCAAAAACCATTCTGTATTTTAAAATGGGGGCAAGAAGTCCACCAAAGTCCTAATTCTAAGCCCAGATTGATGACTTCAATGCTTTTCTTGAAATTCCAAATATTAAATTCGTTAAGGCAAGAAAGACATGTATTTCTTCTTTTCTATCCCTATTGTGCTGTTCCCTATACCAAAGTTTAGTCTGTCTATAAGGTATAGTAGATTCTCATTATTCACTGATTCCTTATTTGTGAATTTGCCTACTCGCTAAAATTTATTTGTAACCTCAAAGGCAATGAGCATTTTTATGCTCATTCACAAATATGCGCAGAGGGTGAACATTTTAGTTGCCAAAGAGCACCTTCCCAGACTTCTTGTTTCAGCTCTCAGACTGTCAAAAAAGTGTCCTTTTCACAGTCTAGCAAGTGACACACTGTTTGCATTTTAGGATTTTTGATGATAATTTCACTCTTTAAAAATGGTCCCTGAACATACTGCCAAATTACTTTCTAGTATTCTTTTTTTTTTAAAATATATATATATTTATTTATTTATTTGAGAGAGAGAGAGAGAGCATGGAGGGAGGGAAAAGGAGAGGGAGAGAGCAAATCCCAAGCAGACTCCATGCTGATCGTAGAGTGCAATGCAGGACTCAATTTCACGACCCTGAGATTGAGACCTGAGCCAAAACCAAGAGTTGGATGCTCAACCAACTGAGCCACCCAGGCACCCCTTCAGTATTCTTCAGTGCTGAAAGGCTCTAATGTGTCTAATGAAAGAAAATATTTGTCTTAGATAAGCTTTGTTCCAGCTTGAGTTACCATGCTGTTGGCCATGAGGGTCACTGTTAACAAATCTGCAATATAAAAGGTGCCCGTAAACAGAAACACAGATAGAACAAAGGTACCTTTGTTTGTTGTTTGATGAAAATGCTGTGACCAGAGGCCCACAGGAACCTAACCCTGTATTTCCCCTAGGAGCAAAGGTTGAGATTGGGAAGTCTGGGTTTGTGGCAACTTTACAGAACATAACTACGTGAATGACGAAAATTGACTATAATTCAGTCCTAGCCCGAGGCCACAGAGGAAGGACAGCCATTTCAGGGTGGAATGGTGAAGAGAAGGGGGGCAAGAGCAGAGAAGGTTTCCTACACAAAGGGTAATCTACATGCAAACACTCTTAAAGCCCATGAGAGCAACCCAAGAGAGAAAAGTGGGATGGTTTTGGTGACATGGGAACCACAGAATCATGGTACAAACCAACAGCACTTATAGGTCCATGACTACATCCCTGGACTACAGGACAGAAGGACAACATTTCCACAAACAATAAACACAAATGACCCTTGAACGACATGGCTTTGAACTGTGCAGGCCCACCGACACAATAGAGAGCTGTAAGAGTATTTTCCCTTCTAATTTTCTTAGTAACATTTTCTTTTCTCTAGCTCACTTTATTGTAAGAATACAGTGTATAATACATATACATACAAAATATGTTTAGTTGACTGCTCACGTTAAGAGTAAGGCTTCTGGTCAACAGTAGGCTATTAGTAGTTAAGTTTTGGTAGAGTCAAGAGTTATATGTAGATTTTTGACTACATGAAGATGGAGGCAAGGGCTGGGGGCGGGCAGGCTCCACAGCCCTAACCCCCACATTGTTCAAAGGTCAACTGTACTCTATCTTGGAATGTGGCAGGAAAAGAGAGATGCACATAAGATAAGATCGTTGATTTACAAGGGAGTTTGACTCTCAGACTCAAATTCTGAAATGTCCATGGTTTTGGATGCTCCTTTTTTCCCTCATTAATTCTTCCAGGGCAGGGGCACCTAGGTGGCTCAGTCAGTTAAGCATCTGACTCTTGATTTCGCCTCAGATTTTGTACTCAGGGTCCTGGGACCAAGCCCCGAGTTGGGTTCCACAGTCAGCCAGGAGTCTGCTTGAGGATTTTTATCCTTCCACCGCCACTCCTCCATGTACCTCTCTTCCTAAAATAAACAAATAAATCTTAAAAAACTAAATCTTCCAGGACAGTAATTCTTTCAAAGGCATAGTGAGTCTCACAGTGAGAAAGAGTCAGGTACTGTGAGCTTCTCTGCACCATAAAAACGGACTTCTAATTCCCATCCAGGCTCCTCTGGGAGCAGCTTGATCCATGGCTTAACATACACACACCCCCCTACTGGGTGCAACCACCTCTCACATGTAAGGAACCAGTGTAAGTCTGCTAAGACTTAGGGTATTCAACAACTGCCTTAGAAGCCTTGGAACTGAAAGCCGTCCTGACAAGAGTGCTGGCAAGTGCTCAACTACAGAAAAACCAAAACTGGGGAAGGTTGATTTTCTTGATGCTTGCTTATGCTACCTCAACAACTACTTGAACGAAAGTGGAAAGCATCTATCAGAGCATCCTGAAATGACAGTCCCTAGCCTATTCGAGGGGAATTTAGAACTATTTTTTTTCTTTTTTTTTTTTTTTTAAGATTTTATTTATTTGTCAGAGACGGAGAGAGAGCAAGCGAGCACAGGCAGACAGAGAGGCAGGCAGAGGCAGAGGGAGAAGCAGGCTCCCTGCCGAGCAAGGAGCCCGATGCGGGACCTGATCCCAGGACCCCGGGACCATGACCCCAGCCGAAGGCAGCCGCCCAACCAACTGAGCCACCCAGGTGTCCCTAGAACTATTTTTAATGAAGGCAACTGATGCCATGACTAAGATTTAATTTCTCTCCTTAATAAAGCCTTGCTGCTCCAAGGGTAACCCCTGGACCAGCAGAGCAGCAGTATTCAGCACCTGTCACAGCAGCAGGTCTCAGGCCCCACCACGGACCTCGTCATCAGACAGCATTTTACCAGGCTCCACAGGGGATCTGGATACACAGAGGTCTGATGGATACAACTATTCCAGAGTGTTGTGACTGTGTCAAAGTGATTATTATTATCACCACCTTACTTTTTTGTGTAAAAAACTGCTCACTCAATCTGATCAAACCCCTAAAAGGGAAGGGAGTAGTGTAAGATTGTCTTATTCCTGAGTCAGCTCTGGAGAGCTAAGCATTTGCTTTCATTTCACACATTCTGTTAAGGGCAGCCTGATTATGAGCCAGGCCTCTGTCATCCAAAGCACAAATATAACCTCTAAGCTGCATTCATTCACCAGTGATGGTTCCAGGTAAAACAGTGCAAGGAGCCCTGCTCTGATGGACCTTTTGACTCAAGAGTCATCACCATGGCCTCTCTTGATCATAAGGCTCATTCTCAGAAACATTTTCTTTCTCAATCTGCTTTTCTCATTCATTCATTCACTCAGTATTCATGGAAAATGCTAATGTGCCCAAGCACTGAGCAAAACAGACAAGAATCCTTGGATCCTTGGAACTTACACTCTTTCTTAGGAAAAGACAGACAATAAACACAAAGTAAGTAAAATACACGATGTGCCAGAGAGTATAAGTGCCACAGGAAAAAACAGCTAAAAAGGTGGCGCAGAAGTACTAGGGACAGGCGATGTTCAGTTTTTCTGAGTGCTTCAGGAAGGCTTCAGGAAAGGTGACAAAAAGGATCCAATATATTTGAACAGCCTGAACTGTGGGACCTAGCTTTTTCTTGCTTTTTACCTATTTCATTTCTTCTGGACTTGAATCTCTAGTCTATTGAGCTATTAAGCTCACTACAACACTCCCATCTACCCCTGCCCCTTGTCCTGAAAGCCCCCTGGATAGCAACTGCCACGTGGCTGTTTCTAATCTCCATATCATGTACGCATGCCTCAACTACTCCTTCTCGTACGTTTATCCACCTGAGACCCGTGCTCAGGGGAAATAACAACAGGTCACCTTCACCTTGTTTCTAAAAAGAAGACCCAGAGATAGAGCAAAAATTCTGGCTTGCTCAAAGTTTGTAACACTTCATATTACAAATTTAAGCTAGATGTAACTATATGATGGCTCAGAAACCTATCATTCTACAGCTAATTTCTCTCATCTAAGAAAATGTAAAAGATGCCACAGGAAGACCTCCTGTTCAGCCACCAAGGCAACGAGGAGTATAGATTACATTTCAGCCCCTGCTATGTCTGCGCGGCAGGGATGACGTTAAAGGCGCAATTCATTCTCCTGTAAGGACCAAGCAAGCCACCTTGCTGCAATCTCCACAATCCCAGATTGGAAGATATCTGAGAGATAGAGGAGTCCAGGGCTGTCCAAGCCAGCTTTACATAATCAGGAAGAGCTCTCTCTCTGTGCTGTCCAACACGGGAGCCACTAGCCACACATGGCTATGGAGCACTTGAAATGCTGCCAATGTGACTGAGAAAGTAGATCTTCAATTTTATTTAATTTCAATTAATTAAATTAAAATAGCCTCGTGTAACTATGTGCACAAAATGGGACCACACAGATCTAATCGGAAGCCCTAATTTTCTTTGATAAAGATGAGGCCCAGACACAGCTCAGGTCACAGGGCTGACCACAGTCTTGAGTGCTAACCTTCCATACTGGCACCAGACTGGAGGGTTTTCAAATGGCTTTGAGATGCAGGAGTCCATCTGATCCTCTCCTTGGCCTCATGAGCTAAACAGGACTGTACAGCTGTCCCTATTTTCACCGGCGCTCAAAAGCAAACATGTGCCTCATGACAGAGGGTTAGCCCCAGGGAAGGCCAGAGCCTCTGCGGTGCAGACCCACCAGGTCCTGGCTCACACTGAAGCAGTGATACCATCTGGGTAATTAGAGCTTATTTATGACATAAAACAAGATGCTAGAAGAGGACATTTGCCAGTAAAACCGCTGGAGAATCTTTCCTATGGCGTGGCATCCGCTTCCTGTCAAAAGAGTTATGCAAATTAAATCTCCTGGGGTAGTTTTGTCAGGACGGGAACTATAATTTGTTCCATATTTTTAGGTGGTAGCCATGATTCTCAAAAATTAGGACTCAACCAGTTTGTTGGCCAGCTTTTTAAAATCCTGCGTTCACTTTATCATCGAGACATACAAGCAAAAAGTCTTCTATAATTAGAACTGAAGAACTGCCAAAAAGTCCCAATCAGACCCAAATTATTACCTAGAAAAATTACTGATTACTAAAAATAAGAATGAAAAAGTGGCTCAAAGATATTATTTGACTAAATATAGGGATACACAGTACAACTTAAACCTCTAGTTAAGACGGTTGTTAGAACCAAACCTGTTGGCTGAACAGCATTTCATGTTCCTACACGAACTGGTTGCAAAAACCCAATTATGGTTTGATTCAAATGATGTTATCAAATGCTCCCTGCACGGGGCGAGACAGAAGTGCTTCTCTCCTTCCATTCCTTCTCAGGGCATCTGCGCCAGTTTTTCTTGGAGCGACCCCACTCCACAGAGACAAATCCTGCCCCACCATGAGCGGTTTACAGGAAAGCAGGGGCTGCTGTCAGCGGGAGCCCGGACGGGGAGCTTTGATCCCAGCTGCAGGTCCCACCTGCTGGAAGAAGGCCGCTCTTCATCCCCCTGCTCAAAAACACCAGAAATCAGCAGAGATAAGCTGATGGGGAAAACATTACACAAACCGCTGACCCTGCTGCAGGCAGCAAAGAGTGGCCTCAGCTTGGCTTTGATTTTCTGGAGCTGGAGCCCGAGGGGAGAGGCAGTCTGACTTTCTTCTTTCCCAGTGCTCCCTATGGCAAGGTGCATTCATGCAGAGCCCCAAGGGATGCCAAGTGCAGAAGAAAGGCAAGTAAATAAATAAACAAAACAAGAACACAGGCTAAACTGCAGTGAGGGGTACCACGAGCAGCCAGGAGAAAGATCATATCCCTGGTTAAAAGCAATTCGGTTTTACCGTTTTTTGCAAAACCGTACAGAGCCCTGAGCTCAGGCTGTGATCCTGCTGATCGAGGCAATCGAGCACGTGCCACAAGCCCTCCTTATGCGTTCCTATTGCTCTGTGTCGGCAGAAGAAAACAGCAGAGTAGCTGTCCATAAGCGGGAGAGGCACTGAGAACAGCACTGTACAACCGGCAGTGTTCCCCGGACACGCGCACACACCACCCTCTCCTTTTTAAGCTGCCTATTTGCTATTTCGTGGTCATCCAAAGTTTGCCTTAAAAATGGGGATCAAAATGATCTGTATAGTGTATTTCCTCCTCAGCATTCTAGGGGCCTGTGGCAGCTTCCAGAATGCATCCCACGCTAACATGGTCACTGCTGCCACCCAGACACTCTGGTTCCTGAGTGCCTGGCATCGATGGAGCATCTGGTAAGCCCTGGCAGTGAAGCGGGGCACAAGCATTAGCATGGCTCCTGCTCGCACGGAGCTTGCAATCTGGCAGGGGGCAAGCACAATGAACTTCTGATGCAGTATCAGACCCCTTGTCCATTCCACGGAGGTCACCAGTTCTGCAGTCCTCATATCCGTGCAGATGGGGAGTTGGGGGGGGGGGGCTGGTCTGTGCCACAGCAGACAGCACTTGTCCCACATAATGGAGGCAGCTGGCCTCAGCTCCAGCCAATTGTTACCATGTGGGGATGTGGGCCCAGCAACTGCCAGAAGTTCCGGTATTTCCAGAGCAGCTGTAAATCCAGACTTTTACATCACATCTTCCAATTTTTAAGTGCTGACAACCCATTCAAAGTTTTAAAAACTCACTGAGAGCCACATGTGACCCAAGGGCTGCTGGAGTGAATGTTCCCATTCTGCAGACTTACTTTCTAACATAATCTGTATATCCCACCCATACCTGCCACACCAGTGTAACCAGTTTCTCTCCGCCCCCACACCCAGCACATCACTGTGACCATGGGGATCTGCCTCCAGTTGGGCCCCTGCCTAGTTCACCCCCTCCTTTCTCTCTGTGCCCCGCTAGACTCCACATGTCCGTCCTTAGTTCCCAGCATAATATTCTACGCCCTGAGCCTCACAGAGCACAACAGTCCCCCATCTCCGAGTCCTAATCTTTCTTATGAGCGCACTGCTGGGAATGGAACTTCAACAGCATTTACTGTGTTATGGGGGCTAGGGTGGTGTCACCTGCTCTGGAAGATGACAGGGAACTGACTGACCACAGCAAGGCAGGTAGGAGCCCAGGCTCTGAAGACAAACAGGCTTGGCTCATCTCATCTCTCTGAGCTTCAGTTTCCATCTATGTAACCCAGGGCAATCATAAAATGGGGACAGAGCCCAGATTCACATGACACCCGTGAAATGAAGAGAGATAATGACTGTAAAGTGCTCGGCACAATGCCTGACGTGTGGTCAGCTACTATTACTACAGACTGATTGCCTAACCCAGCCCGTGAGATTGGTAAGCAAGCATTGCATCACCGGCACTATGTTTACAAACCATTCATCGACTACTTACTCTGTGTGAACATGCTCTGATCACACTGCACGAGTCTCCTCATCTGACTTGCCCCACTCAGCGAAGAGCTGAAGCAGACAGAGTTTAAAAGAGTTGTCCAAGGCCATACAGGCAGAGAGGTGAAGTCAGCCAGCTGGCTCCCATACTCTCAACCATGGTACTCTACAGTCTCTCTACATTTCTAATGGCCAGGCTCAACTTTGTGACCTCAACCGTCTCAAATTAAAAGCAGGATTTGGCTTTGTGGACTGTGGCTTAAGAAGATCAGGGCCTGGCCTGGGCCAGACTGTATCTGAGAGTTCCAAGGAGTCTGCTTCTCTGTCTGACCAAGGGCTGTTGGTCTGTTTAGTAAACTTGAGACTAAAGAGAAGAGAAAAAGGTTCAGGAAGAACTATAAATTGAGAGCTGTTATTATGGAAGGCAAATCCTGGGACATTGATCATAAGAATAAAAAGACAGTTTGCTGATCACAGAAAAAATACATACTGATGGAATAAGAATGATGTTTCTAGCCTTTAACATCCACAGAGAAGACAGAAAAAATGCAAGTATATCCTGCTTAACTTCTAAAAGGTGAAAAAGGAAAAGCGATGAATCCAAAGACCGTGAACCCCAAATCCATGAATGACAGGCAGTTAAGAGGTAAAATGGTAGGCTCAGGAAATGACATGGGTGCATGAGAACCGACGCCATCTCCCCGACTGGCCTTAGCCTGGGAGACGTGTATAGAGAAGGTGCCTGGGTTTCAGGATGACACATCAAAATCTCCCATGGCCGCTCTATAGGCAGAACATAGAACATAGCAGGGATAAGGTTATAAAGCTGATGGGATTCACATCTGACCTCAAGAGGGAAGATCAATTTCAAGCCGAAGGAAAGTACCTGGCAGAAGAGCACAAAGTTGTGGTGACAGACTTCCACGTGGAGCATTTCATTCACTGTCAGAGGTGAAAGCAGAGAATGTGTGTTCTAATTCCTTAAGGGCAGAAGCCTTATCTAGCCCCTTTTCAATCCCCCAGGGCCTTGCCTTGTGCGTGGCACATCTTAAGTGCTTGGAAAAGGATTACTGAAGGGATTTTCAAGAGTCAAGTTTACAAACAGTATTACAGCAGATGGCAGATTCCAGTTCCAAAAAGACTCAACAGGAGGATGGAATAAACCAAATCCAAAAACATGTAAATAAACAAGGACAAACGCAAAGTTCTTCAACCACTAGCCCAGAAGCAGAATTACAGTTAAACAACAATGTCTGCTAAAATGTTAAGGGTTTTGGCTAATGGCACACTAAGAATAGTGTGCTGAGGTTTCCAGCGATGAGTAGATGAGCTCCCACACTACACGAACACAGTAATGTCCACAATCCCCCTGAAAACAACAGCTCAAAGGCTCCCCTCTACTTTCTGGCCAGACATGGAGTATTTTGTTTAGCCTGAAGGATACTTAAAAAGGACAATGACCAAAAAGGGGGGGCGAGGGCAGTACTGAAAAAGTAGTTTGTCTAAAAAGAGACCAGGAAGGCCAAAGACTTGAAGCTTGGACCTAGAAGAGTAACTTCAAGACAAAAATGGTTGATCTGGAAGCCTTAGAAGGGATAGAGCAGGGATAGAGCACATATGCAAAGAGAATGGGACTTACTCTATATGGGTTCAGAATTAAAACTAACATGGTGGAAGTGGATATCAGTCCAACTTAAAGGAGGACTTTTAACCCATCTAAGGTGCTTCAGAATAGAACAGGCTCCCTCACTCATCAGTGGGTTTGTAGGCACTGGAACTCTTTGTGGCAAGGTCAAGCAATCACATGGCGGCAACAGTGCAGGGGGAACTGATCCTCAAATAAAGCCTTGCAAATGAGAAGACTGTGCCAGGAATTTCAATTCTATAAGTGACAGAATTAAAGATGATCATCACCAAGAAAAGCCTCCCAGTGGAGAGATGACTTTGCCGGGGTCAGGAGAAAGAGCTTCAGGCAAAATGTTATACTTCCAATAGAGAAAACAGAATACACAAAGGCAAGGAAAAGCTAAAGTTTATGGCAAACTTGGGGAATGGTGAGTTTATCTGTTTGGCGGGACAGAGACAGGGAGCCCAGTCAGCAGGAGTAAGGGATGAAGCATAAAAGACGAGGAAGAGGATATAAAGCTGGGGCTCTAAACCCAGCTCAGGCACTCCCCTTATTGGCAAGGGGAAACCACTGAGAACTTCTGAGAACAGCCACGATCAAAATGGCATTTCAGAATGACCAGACTGGCATTATTACAGAAAAAAGCAAGACGGGGAATGAGATTCTGGTGGCAAGGAGAAGAGACAGAACATTCTGGCAACAATAAGAAAATATAGGCCTGAATTAAAGGAAAGGAAGTAGGACCAAAAAGAGGAATTCAAATGAAAGACACCGTACAGAAGAATTAAAAGGACTTTGTGACTGACTGAGTGTGGAGTGGGGAGTCAAAGACAGACACACTTGAATCAGGAAACCCAGACATATCAATGTGCCTAACAATAAGACCCAAACCCCCAAGACATCTGAAGTCACAAATGGTTCCCAAATTACTGACCCATCACAGCTTTATATCAGATGCTGAGAGTATATTTTTCACATACAAAAAATATAAGATTTCATAATTATGTCAGAATTTGAACTAGTCACCAAAAGTTTACTGAAGCATGTCTAGAAAAATTAACTCCTCTAAGAACGGAAAGGAGACAGGTGAATACTAACCAAAAGAAAGCTGGGATCTCCATATTAATATTAGACAAAATAAACTAAGGCAAAATAAGATTATTAATGATAAAGAAAGCCACTATATAATAAACATTTCAACTAGCCAGGGAGATTATAACAATTATAAACTAATAACAATGAATTATATGCCTCAAAATATAAATATTGACTATCGGTCTAAAGGAAAATGACATGATCACTAACTTAGTAGGAGACTTTGAAAGAACTCTTCCAGTGCAAAAACTGATACATGAAACAGACAAAACAAATCAACAAGGATACAGAACGTCTGAATAGCTCAACTGACAAGTTTCATCCAATGGACACAGAACACAGCCACTAACAACTAAAGGACACACATTATTTTCAAGCTTTAAAATTTATGAAAATGACTGCATAGAAGACATAAAATTAATCTCAACAAATTTCAAAAGAATAGTAAAATTCTGACACAAATATAAAGAAATCAGTAACAAAGGTATCACTATTAAAAACCCATACACGTGGAAAGGAGAAACACTTCTCCACAATTCATGAGTAAAATCAGAAAATATCTGTAATGGAATAATAATAAAAATTCAGTTTATTTCAAAACTTGTGAGTGCACACAAAGCAGACACCTGTAGGAAAATGTATAGGCTTAAATGAAGGCTCAAAGTTAAGGAATTAAGCATCCAGATAAGAAGTCAGAGGGGGTAAAAGCCTAATAAATGCCCCAAAATAGGAGGAATAAAATGATATAGATAATGGCAAAAAGTAATGCAAAAGAAGACAAACAAAACTAGAAGATCAAAAGAACAATTATTGGTTCTTTGATAAACTAATCAAATACACTCTCTTGCAAGATTAATAGTAAAGAGTGAAAACACAAGTATTACAGTAAGACAATAATACAATCATTACAATAAAATAATGTACAGCTACTATAGAGAAAACCGGTGAGAGAAAATAAGAATAACTTTAAGTCAAAGAGTTTTCAAAATTTGGATGAAGTGGAAAAATTTCTAGAAAAATACAACCTATCAAAACCAACTCAAAAGAAACAAAGAACTAGAAGAGTTCTTAAAAAAACTGGAAAATTTGATTGAATAGTTAGAAATCTTCTCAGAAAGAAAAAAGTCAAGATTCCTTTTTTGGTGAACTTTTACAGAAATAATCTCAGAGAACAAAAAAGCTGAGTACAAGAATGGAAAATCATGATCCTAATTTCTTTCTCTTCCCTCCATCTTCTTTCTTCCTCTCGCAGCCCTCCTTCTCTTTCCATCCCTAGGTTTCTTGGTGTGCATAATACAAACACAGTCAGCAAATCAAATCCATAATCATATTTAAATAATACATCACAATCAAGATGAGTTTATCCCAGGAATCCAAGGCCTAAGTTAGAAATTTTATAATTACCATCCATTACATTAACAAATTAAAGAAGAAAAACCTTAAGATGCATCTCAAAAGAGGAGGGAGAATGTGCAGTGAAATTCAATGACCATTTAGGATCAAAAACTCTTTGGAAAGTAAGAATAATAAGAACTTTCCTTAACTTGATAAAAGCCATTTACAAAAGCCTGCAACAAACATCAAAAGCATTTTCTTAAAGACAAAGAACAAGATAGCGAAGTATGTTACCACCATTACCTATTCTGCATTGTGCTGGAGAGTGTCGCCACTACTGTAAGATGAAGAATAAAGAAAAAGAAAGAATATAAATATTGGGGGGAAAAAAAGGGTGCCTGGGTGGCTCAGTCTGTTAGGTATCTGCCTTTGGCTCAGGTCATGATCCCCAGGTCCTGGGATCAAGTCCCACATCTGGCTCCCTGTCCCAAGGGATCCTGTTTTCTCCCTCTCCTTCTGTTTCTCATGAATAAAGAAAATCTTTATTTAAAAAAAAAAAAAAAAAAGATTGGAAAAGAGGAAACCGAACTGTCACTATGTGTACTGCTACTGTCTATATAGAAAACTGAAGGGAACATATACATAATAGTCAATTATGAAATCAATATAAAAATGTGAAATTAACATTTCTATATGCCTTAAACAGTTTGGAAGTCATTTAAAAATTATCATTTACAACAGCAACAAAAAATCTAAAGCAATAATCCCAAAGATGTACAAAGATTTTAAGGAAAATATGATAAAATTTTACTGAAAGACACCAAAGACAACTTAAACACAGAGTCATATCATGTTATGGAAACAGACTCAGTGTTTTGGTCTCCCCAAACATATTAACGGACTCAAAGCAATTCTAATCAAAATGTTTTTCATGGAACTTGACAAGCCGATTCTAAGATATAAAGCCAGAGTAATTAAGAATGTATGGTATCTGCACATGACAGACAAGTCAAGCAGTGGAACTGAACAGACAACCCAGAAACAGATCCACGTATATACGTAAACTTGATGGACGGCAGAATGAGCACTGCAGGATGCATGAGGCAAGGACGGACTATTTAATAAACGAAGCTGGGGTAAGGTGATCCATATGAGAAAAAATGAAACTGGATCCCCTGTCTCATAAAATACAACAAATCAGTTCCAGGTGGACTAAAGGCTTAGATGCTAGATGCAAAAGAATAAAAATTTCAGAAGATACTGTATGAGAGTATCTTTATGACATCCATATCATAAAAAGTTTCTTCAATGAGAAACAAAAAGCCTGCCTCTAAAGGAACATACTGATAAATTCTACAACATTAAAATTAAAAACTTCTGTTTAGGAAGACACTACAAGGAACCTAAAAGATAAACTACAAACTGGGAGAAAATGTTTGCAACATATTTAACCAATAAACGACTAGTATCCAGAATACCAGAAGAATCCTAAAAATCAAGAAGAGAAAGAAAGCACTAATGAGCAAGAGGCAATACCAGAGACAGACGTTTCACAGAAGAGGGAACACGAATGGCTCATAAACACATGAAAAGATAACGGATAACTTCATTAGTTATCAAAAAAAACTGAAAATGGAAATGACAAAAGGAACTCTTTCAACACCCTTGCAGATTATCGAATCTTAAAATCCGAACAAGTACTGGCATTAGGGTTGAACTAGGGAAGTTCTTATACACTGCTGGGGGCGTGAATAAATTAAAATAAATTGGTACCACCACTTTGGAAAACAGTTTGACATCACCCAGTCAACCATCCCCTAACTCCTAGCATTTGATTCCCAGGTACAGAGCTTACTAAAAAAGTATATAAAAGTGCACCACGAAGAATGCACAAAGATGCTCAGAGCAGTGTTTTCCTAACAACCCAAACGGGAAAGAAACCATTCAGAACAAACCATCTAGAGAATAGATAAATAAACCGCAATGTATCCAGACATGGAGAAAGGACACAGTAGGAAAAAAAAAATAAGCTACACCACTGTACATTATCATGGATAAATCTAAGAAAAAGAAAAAAGTGTTATGTCAAATAGGCAAGTAATAGAAAAACACACACACGATAGGATTCCACTTACATAGCTGAGAAGCAAGCAAAACTAAAACTAACTTGGGGTATACTCAGAGATTGTAAAACCGTAAGGAAAAGCAAGGTAATGATTAACACAAAATTCAGGGTGTGGTTATAAGGTTGGGGGGCGGGCATGATTGGGATTGGTCCCACAGGAGCTTCCAGGTAACTATTTCTTTTCTCTACTCTTTTTTTTTTTTTTTTAGCTTATTTATTTATTTTAGGGGCACCTGGATGGCTCAGTCCATTAAGTGTCTTCCTTGATCCCAAGGTCCTGGGATGGAGCCCCACATTGGGTTCCTACTCATTGGAGAGCCTTCTTCTTCCTCTCCCTCTGCTTCTCCCCCTGCTTGTGCTCTCTCTGTGTCAAATAAATAAATTAAAAGTTTATTTTTTTTTTAGTAATCTCTACACCCATCATGGGACTTGAACTCATAACCTCGAGATCAAGAGTCACATACTCCTTTGACTGAGGCAGTCAGGCGTCCCTAGTAATCTATTTCTTCAGGTTAGTGGTGGGTACATGCATGTTCAGTTTCTTATTCTTCTTTAGAGTGTACATATATATTTTATATATTCCTGTATTACTTTATATATCATCAGAAAATATTTTAAAAAAATAACTAAACTCTACCAACACACAAAAAGGCACACAAAAGGTAACCTTCAACAGACACCTGAGCCAATAGTTCCTTTAAATAAACAATAATGTAGACAAAGAAAAAAACTAACCCTTACCCTGAATTAGGAACTAAAGTACAGCTCACCCACAAAGAGGCTAAGTTCTGTATACAGAGGAATCTAAGAAAAGCTAAGAGAAAATTGAGAGAATTACTTTACACTGATTAGGGCTCTTCATCCATGCAGCTGTGCGGCCATAAACCAGGCATCACGCTCTCCATTGTCCTCTCCCTCTCTCCCCAGAACCGTGCTAGAGCTTCATGCTACTTCCCCAGGCAAACTACACTAGGGCAGCAAGCAATTCACACTACTATCCCAGGCACCTTCCCCCACCATACAACCCACTTCTCTCTCTGGCTGACCACTGCTCCAAGGAGAAACATTACACTTCCAAACACTACCTATAAAAGGGACCGTACAGTCTGGGCCGTGACCTCTCCTACCCCACCTCCCATACATGCACACTTTCTTTGTTTCAGCCACCTATCTTTTCTTTTGCAGCACTTTCCAAGGTTTGGATTTCACTTTTTGGACTGGTGATTATTTGATTAACAATTCTCTTCCCTTAGACAGTAAGTTCCTCGAAGAGGGGGGCATGTCTGGTTTTTGCTTACCATCCTAGGCTCAGAAACTTGGCAGGGAATGCTGCAAATAGTAGGACCTCATAACAATGTATTGAATGAATGAATGGTTGGAAGAAAAGATACTCAGGCCTAAAGCAGTCACAACCCCCCTGACCAGCACTGCAGGATAGCAGGATAACAGGATCCTGAAAGATGTGAAACAAAGTAGATTCATGGCCTCATCTCTCACTCCCAAGCCTCAAGGGGAGAGTCCATCTTAGACTGGTAGAGGATCCTTGAAAAAACATGATCCGTGGAACAATGTTACACCGCCCTACACAGATGATGAGAAGATCCTTGTAGCTCTCATTTAAAAACAAAAACAAAACATTCTCTTACAAACCTGGAGCAAGAGTGGATCTTTCTGATAATACAGTAAGATAAACTCAGTATATATCTTCTGAACATTTTAGGTTTGAAATTCCACCTGAAATCATGGATTATAATAAAGCTTCTGAAACATAAGTACGTGTAGTGCTGCTATGTTCAGAACACAAGCTTTGCAGCTTCTTCAGTTTTTTAAAGCTTGGTTCTTATAATTAATCCACTATTTAATAGAGTGGAGAGCCTTTGCCAATAGTTCTATTCAGATAGCTTTAGCTTACACAGCTCATAAGCGAAATCCTTTTAACTGCTGTGTCCATTAAAACAAGAATATAGGACATATGCTGACAACTGTAATTTAAAATATCAAGTAGAAAATGAAGGCAATTTCTCCCAGTAAGAACTAAACCCTTGTTTTCCTGAATCATTAGGATACTCCAAGGATAGAAATAAAATCTAAATTGGCTGGTGAGCTTACTTGAAATGACACGAGGATACTTAATACTACACATGCAAAGGTATTTTATTCTTTGCTCCAAAGAACATCTCTGGGTTCTAGTAGGGTATCAAAAAATGACATCCCCAAAGAAGAATTCTGGGTATGTATGTGGCCTGGGGTTATAGGCAAGAACGAGTCTGGAGAAAATAAGGTGGTCAAAGCAGACATCACTTTCACATAGCACTCTTGTCTTTTAAAGACCACCACAGAATTTTAGATCTATGATGTAACATATCCACTGCAAGACTGAAAAAAGTGTAATTAAACAAAGGGCAAATATGTTATGATAGAAGTGTATTCTATTCCTTGACATGTTCTTATAAGACTAAGAACAGATGCACAGTAGACTTCTAATGGTGGTCGTTTTCCTGCTGTGCAAGTTCATATAAATAATAAAATGGGGCATAAAAACAATGAGAGAAACTCCACATTTGAAATAATGTCAAATTACCACTTGAGTTAAATGCAAAGTTCATATCTGTGAGATCGCAAACCAGCACTGTGGATTATCTAATTATTCTGTTTATTTCATGTCACTCAGGGCACAAGGGCTTTCTTTTTTCATTCCTTTATTTAGTTGAGCCTTGCATGCAGACCACTGCACTTTTTACTTTAGTTCTTTCCTCCCCCCCCCCCCAGATTTATTCAAGAGACAGAGAGAGAGCGCACACATGCACATGTGCCAGAGGCGGGAGATAGAGAGGAAGAGACAGAATCCTACATATACTCCCTACTGAACAGGGAACCTGTTCAATGTAGCGTGTTCAACGTAGAGCTCAATTCCACAACCAGTGAGATCATGACCTGAGCTGAAATCACGGGTCAGATGCTCAACCGACTGAGCCACCCAGGTGCCACTACTTAATTTAGTTCTCTAATATTCTGTTACACTTGATGAAAAAAAAAATTTAACAAGCATTTCTATCACCTCTGTAATTTCTTAAAATGTACATTGGAAGAAAAAAATATATGTTTACTAATAAGTATAAAATAGAAAAGGTGCCCATGAATAAGAGATAATCTTTTACCAGCATGAATAAGCTTCCTTCTGGGATTTTTGCTCTGTGAACCTATGTTTTAGTGTGACCACTTCAGCTCACACAGCTTTATACATACTGCTTTCTCCCATCTAGCTTTCCGGTTATGATTTTTCATGACAGCAGAACATCACAAACCCCCCTGGACAGTGGGCTCCTTGATGAAGAAATCTTGACCTTGATCTTACCTCCAGTACAGAGTACAATGCCATCCAAGCAGGTGTTCAATAAATGTGGGGTTCAATTGGACTCTAACCACATTTAAAACAAATGAGCCACACAGAAGGGAAACATTTATAATTATAAATAATTATATTTAATAATTAAATAACTGATAATTATAAATAGGGTATGGATAATTAACAAAGACTTATAAATACTTCAGATAGATGTGGTATGATCTACAAAACTTTTTTCATAGGTGTATCTCCCCATGAGAAAAAGGAATAAATCAAATGGCTGTACCTGTTTCCTTAAGTCATGTCACAGATCACTCAACATGTCTCCTGGTCATGTGTTTAGTAATTTGGGAATGACAATCTGGGGAACATCTTGGAACTGACAGTTGAAATACCTTCTTCCTTCTCAACCAGCTTACACACTGTCTCCAGACTCAGGGACAACAGGTGGGTACAGATCTTGGGATGGCAGAGATCCCTTGAGCCTGACTCCTCAGGGATGATGTATGACTTTCCCAACAACACACTCTGAGTCAATGCTGCACACCAACAAACAGGTGGCATACAGATTTAAACATCCACTCACCTGCCCATCCAAACACCCACACGCTCTCTCTTATAACCTTCAACTCATTCTGAATTCCAACCTAAAGTACACAAGCATGAAGTTACAGATTTCCTTTATCATTTATCCCCATACATAACATCTCTGTAAGTAAAGAGCCTATATCCTTGTTTTATGCTAGGATATGAACAATAGAACACACACTGCAGTTCCTAGAAGAGACAGGTTTAGTATTGTGTAAAGAGAAGGTAAAGCTGCTTCTTTTCACTGAAGCTTTTAACTGAATTAGAACGGAAATTTTCAGCCCAATGACCATTTACTGAGTGTCATTAATAAGCAACATGCATTTTACTAAGGTGCTAGGGTACCAAGTTGAACATGACCTTTGCCCTTTAGAACATTCACAGTCCAGACTTCTCTGAGTCCTCTGTCCCTGAGTCAGTAATTAACAACCAAAGCACAAAATCATTCCTTATGGAATCATATGTCTTAAGAATAAACCTCTACCATACCCCACTCCTAGACACATGATTATTTCAAATTTCATTCTTTTTTAACCTCAAAATGACAGCTTGGGTTTCTGTTCTTCACTGTGTTAAATTAACACAAGAATCCCCAAAGCAAAGACTGCATAAGGCCCAGCTGTTTGTGCTCAGGAAAGTACCTGTTGCCATCCTGACAAAGGCCCTGCGATGAGAAGTTAGGCTTCCTTTTCTTCACTGGGCAAACAGAAGAGACAACTGAAGCAGGGAGTGAGCACTTCACCGCGGGCACACACATCTAAAGCTCCAGCACATGGGTTTCTATGCCTTCAACTCAGTTCAAGCAGCTGGCACAGACCAACTAGAGTCCCTAAAGCCCAACTCCCACGTGCCTAGGCAAGACACCCCCTCCTTTGCCATCATTCAGAAGAAACCTATGTGCTTCTCTTTGGAAATAAGGATGGTTGTTCCTCCAAACTTCTGATCAAGTATCCTATCACTAAAAGACGGTTGGTAGCCATCAAACATGATTTTTGCGAATAATCGTATGTTAAATATTAATGACTTTAATTTCTTCCTTTTAAAACAAACAGATATGCCTATTACAGTCTCCCTCCACTACAAGAAGATGATTCTCTGTGCTCCATGGGGTAAGTGCAATTCACTTTGGAGAATGAATGTAAAAATCGAAATCACAATTTTATATTATAAAACTCTCCAGGAAAAGGAATTAAGAGAAACATAAAATAAAAACATAAGGGGTGCTGAGTGGCTCAGTGGATTAAGCCTCTGCATTCAGCTCAGGTTATGATCTTGGAGTCCCAGGATCAAACGGCATTGGGCTCCCTGCTCAGCGGGGAGCCTGCTTCTCCCTCTGCCCCTCACGCACTAACGTTCTCTCCCTCTCACTCTTTCTCTCAAATAAGTAAAAAAATTCTTTAAAAAAAAATGAAAACAGAAAACATGATGTGTTTTATGACAGTACCAATTAATCATTAACTTTAAGAAAAGCACAGAGCTTCTATAAGGAAAAGAAAATACACTTAACAGCTACCATTTTCTTCAGTTTAAACCTTTCAAAAGGCCACACTAAGTAAAAACATTTAAAAATGAATCAGAAATTTGTTGACATCCACCCATTTAAAATACAGTCTGTCAAATTCTTTCAACATTCTGTTACTATCTATTTTTTTAAGATAAAAACCATTTCCTAGAAAGCTGTTTAAATTGAGAATAGTAAGCGAATAATCACTGATAAAACTATCTAAAATAAATATCATGTATCACTTAAAATCTGGAACCATACCTCAAGCAGGCCTGTCCCCCACCCCAGTCCCGACAACACAATCTGGAGCTCTATTTATTATTTTCCCAGCTTCTATTTATTCAGAAAAGTAGTCAGAGCAGGAAATGGGACAAGTCAAATGATCACAATCAATCTCATCACCTTCACAACATGCTGTGAGTGTAATTAATCCTCTGTTTATTTAGGGGACTTCACACCCCTTACATTAAGGCAGCGACTCCCTGCTGGCTTCGGTGGGGATAATTATGTTATAACAAGGATTGGGTTTCAATCATAATACACAGAAGAAAAAGGAAATTGTACTTGAAGTTGACAGTTTTTTTTTAAAAGCTTTCTTGTGACTCCATTCAAAGGACGCTCTTGACAAAGCTCTCCTTAAACAGAGCACTTTCCAAGTGTGATAACCACACGTACACCCCATTAATCAATGTAAGCCTCTTCTCTGAATGAGACATGAAGACAATCCGAGCACTGACAATTCTACATGAAGCAGAGAGGACTGGTTTACAAAACCAGACTACATCAAGCCCACCCGAACTCACCTGATCCTGTGAGCATCCTCCAAAGACCCCTGGTGGGTGAACAGGCCTCCGAACAAGGAGGAAAGGAAAGTACCAGTCTGTTCGCATAGTAGCTAATCTATAAAGGCCTGGCTCCAGCAAGCCAAAACCAAGGATCTAAGAAGACTAGAGCCAAGTACCGGGGACCAAAAATGAGTAAGGCCAGAGACAAACCTAACACCAATACCCAATCACAGCTCCAGAATGAGCTGGATGCAGGCAGACCTCCTTGTACCATATATGCAATGCATTCTCCAGTTCAAGGCCTGCCTATTTCACGTCTGAAACTTTCCATCTTTTTTTTACCAGAACTCACAGGTATGCTTTCTCCTCTAATCTCTACCTTAAGAAAATTAATGGAAAAATATAAAGCCTTGCCAACTCTATATTTACACACCTCTGTTTTTTTTTTTTTATTAAAATATCATAATCATGATGGCCACAGCACAAGTACAAGTAAAAATGATACATGAGTTAAGTTTCCAAATTTCTAAAACTTCTCAAATATGCCAAACCTTTTGTTGTCAAGGTCTGGATTCTTCACGATTCGAGTATCTGTATGTATCAAGCTCCGGAGGGAGCTCATCATCTCAGTAATAGTTCACTACCCTTCAATACCTTTCAAACTCTTGGATAATCAAAAAATGTGCAAGACACTGAACATTACTGAGTTCTAGCTCTTAGTAAAAACAAAACAAAACATGCTATCCTGGAATAGTAAAAGCTGTTAGGTAAAAACTAGGAAAACCTAAATAAACTATGGACTTTTGTTTATAATAACATATCAATAATGGCTGGTTAATGGTGACAAATACACCTACCGATGTAAGATGTTAATCACAGGAGAACTGCATGTGGGTTATTTGGGAATTCTGTATCACGTTCATCATTTTCTTTTTTCTTTTTTTTTTTAGAAATAATAAAACTATTCTAAAATAAAAAGCTTACCTTCAAAAAAACAGTAGGAGCAAAATCACAAATAAAGAAAACATTATTATGTAAGCCAAAAAACAAAAAAAACCACACACACACAATAAAAACCCCCCACGAAATTTTAACATTCAGATACAGAATTCTTTCGCTAGTTTTCTCAATACATAGTTACAGGGAGCATTCACATCTTTACAAAGAGTTATTTTAGCCTGAAATCTGTGGGAACATTCATAATCCTATGATTTATTGGCACATTTCTTGTAAGAGAAGCCTAATGAAGAGCAGCGGTCCCCAGTGGGCACTGCTGAACTACTGGTGATAAAGGTAAAGAACCATTAAGTAAATCCTTTCTATATGAAACCCCACGGAAGGGATACAAATGAATGAATATTGGCATGCACTAATCTTTTCTTATGGAGATAAAACCCACTCCCATCCAGGATGAATTTGTGGATTTAATTAAAAATAAACAGTAAAACCAAAGAGCAACTTGACATGCCAGAATAAGCACCTTACCAAGAATGATTTCAATTCAAGAGAGGTTTAACTTGCTTGAAATTATGCACAATTGTTTCTTGAAATTTCTATATGCTAATCATTAGCAGCTAATGTAACGCTTGAACGTTTTGCCATTTATTGCAGAAGCAATTTCTCATACAAAAGTAAAACCTAGCCCTCTAGGTGGTTTTATTATCTGGTATACCTGAAATTACCTTCAGTACTGTGTCTTTACTCTGAGTATCGGTGCCATGAGGAATGGTAGCAATGTCAAGGTTCTTCCTCAGCTATGGCTCAAAATAGCATCACAGAGTTACAGCAGTGACCTCTTAAGGTACCTGCATGCCCTCCATGTCTCCTTCTCTGAGAAGGCCACACACTCGTGACAGAGTGGGCCCTGGCACCATGTGTGTGCCACATTAGAGAGCATCCCCACTGGGATCAAGGCAACTGGACCAGGAAAAGACATGGACCTATGGCCAGGTCAATCACATTCTTCCTCTGGGAATTACAAGCAAGGGGCTTCAGAGTTTCTCTCTCCTGAAACCAGGTGCACGTGAACTCAGGTATAAGACAGCAAGAAACTCTCCACGTGCATCAAGAGAGAAAGGTGGCAGGGACTTGTAGGAAGGAGCAACTCGAGTGACCACATGTCACCAGACATAAAAGCTGACTGCTGCACTTCTTCAGGACTTGAGCTCATGAGGCACAGCTGCCCTCCCCACTCCTGGCTTCCAGAAGATGACCTGTAACCTCCTAATTAATCTCCTATTTTTTACTATAAAAGTCCAAGTGCATTTGCCTTGTGTACCCAAATGGAGAAATAAGGATTTTAAATGTGGTCCTCTTACCAAAACATCATGACCCCAAGCTAACTGTGAACTCTCTCTTATTCATAATAAAGGGATACTACAAGGATAGATAAAACTTATCTAAATGAAAAAAGCCTCACACCCATTCTCACCCCCCCAACACACCACAGCTACAACCAGGAAATCTGTTCATCGTGATGCTTACATGTTTTATTCTTCTACTCCTCTGCATGATGGTTTTGTCCCAGCCTGGAATGCATCCATTCCCAATTATTATGATATTCATATATATAACAGTACTATGCAACCAGATACCATTGTTTATGTTTTGCTATTAATTTATTTCCCTTCTTCATCCAAACTCTCTTCCATACATCTTTTCCAGCTGTGATCCAAATGTTCCTGACTACTTCTTTATGGACATTCCTTAGAGACCCCAAATTGACATTTCTAAAACTCATCTTCCCTCCCTCTGTCTTCTCTTCCAACTTATGCCCTCTCTCCACTCTTGTGTACTTTCACCAAGTATGTTAACTGGCCAAGTCAAAATGTGGATCTCCTCTTTGACGTTTCCCCTTCTCACTCTCCCTGACATCCTGTCATTACTAAGTTCTGGCCCATGAGCCCCTCAAATCTGACCAGTCTCCTTCTCTGCTCACCCGGCTGGCTCAGTCTAAGCCTTCTGCCTGCATCACCTGCAAGCTGGTGAGGCTTTCTGGGTTAAGTCTGAGCTCTGCCCCACTCAATTCATTCCCTGTAAGGGGACCTGATGGCTCTTTACAGAATCTGAATCTCATCACATCACTCACCCAGAAACTGCATGGCTTAACCTCTTCAGTTGCTCCCTACTCTCCCAGACAGAAGGCCAAGCATCTTTAAGTGGCCAAAGCTCTACATAAACTCCCTGGCCTCATTTCTTTCTTCCATGCCTATACATATGATCCATCCATCCTGAGCTCTTGAGCTCTTTAAAAGAACCTTATGCTTCTGTTCCTACTGTGAAAGACACTCTGCTCCTGCTTCCCCATCTGCATCTGACCAACTCTTACTCCTCTTTTAACTCTCAGCTTCAACTGTTCATTCCAGAAGCTGTTTCCTCTATTCCCAAGGCTAGAAGTGTGGTTTCCTAAGTACCTCCACAGCATCCACGCTTCCCTACTGCAGCCACTCGCAGACTACGGCACTGTGCTCCCCTTCCATCTGTACTCCCCCCTACAAGAGCAGCTGGAACACAGGGTATCTCCCGCCCACCTGAGTGTCCCTATCACCCATCTCAGTACCTAGCATATATCGTAAGGCTTCACAGTCAGTGGCTGAAGACGTAAATAATTATGCTTCTACGCTCAATGCTGATGTTCTACCTTGGCACCTGAGTTACTGCCACACCCATGACTTTCGGCAGAGAAGTCAAGAAAAAGAGAGGGCTCAATGGAAGAGATTTATGCTGTTCCCAGACACATGACCCTCTCCTCTACAAAAGCACATACACAGAGAAAGCAATAGAAACAGTATAAAGCAAAGATGAGGTCCCAAGTTTTCTAAAACTTTAAGATTCCAGGGCTGAAACGGCTTTACGGTCACTCACAACTGAGGAAACTAAGGTGCAGGATTTATCAAATTAGAATTATTCAGTGACATAATGGCTTCCCTCCACTGACTTTGCACCTCTGTATCCAAAGGACCACAAAATAAGACTGAGTGGAGCAAAATATGCTAAAAAACAGTGAAAATAATAAATGCACCAAATGTATTAATCACGGTAAACTATCAGTTCAACGTAAAACGGCTAAGCACATCAAAGACATTTTTGTTCTTTTCCCTACAACCTACTACCTTTAAAAAACTGTACTAAGGAGAAAAGGTGTGATTTAACACCTTCATGACAAGCTCAAACTTAGACTAAAGACAGCCAGTATTTTAGATTTTAATTTTCATTTTTTTAAAAAGAAACAACCAAAATTTTTCCATGTAGCAAAAAACAAAGCCATTCCCTATTTGATCTCTCGTGTTTCAAAATACACAATGCATTAAAACCACAAAGTCTCAAATTTTCTTCAGTGGGCAGATACTTCTTTTATAATGAGAAAAATACTAGTTATCTTTTTAAGAAATGCTATGCTATAGATACTATGTTATAAAGGAAAATGATTTCCAGGGTACTATTACAAGGATAAGACAAGTTACAGAATGATTAAGTGCAGTATTATTTTCACTGTTTAAAAAATGCACTGGAAAACAAGTAGAGGAAATATTAAAATACTAATGTGGGCTGCACTGAATAAAGAGATGAAGTGACTTCTAAAGTCTTACCGCCGATGGGAGGAAAACATGGAACCTATTTTACAGCTCATGCTTTTCTCTCCCCACTTACATAAAAGGTTGTGAACTTTCAGAGGGTCAGAACTATCCCTGTTACTGGTAAGTGCAGCTCACCAGGAAAGAAATGAGGGAAGGGCAAAATCTACTGAATGTAGCTGAAAATGTCAATTAAAATAAGAGGAAAAAAAAAAGTAAGAGCCAATGCATAGTTTTTAAAGTGCTATGTTTGTTTGTTTTTAATGATGAAAAATGCTCTTTCAGTTGGCTCTATAGGTAACTTTGAATTTAATGAAAACTGACTGTGTTCCTAAGGGACTGTGATGGGGCCACACAGGTGCTTATTCACAGGGACCCAAAACTTCAGGGGGGGAAGAGATTAAGCACTTCAATTATTACAAAAGAGGCAGGCATGAGATATGCCCATATGTTCTTAAACCAAGTGCTATGGGAACATCCAGGAGGAAGATGAGTGAGTCATTAATTCTTCTTCCTATAGAAAAAGCTCCCTAAAGGGAGGGCTTTTTTCTTTTCTTTTCTTTTCTTTCTGTGTGTGTGTGTGTGTGTGTGTGTGTGTTTTCCCACATGGCATGGGTAAAGAAAACTGGTTGTCTAGGTGGCCTGTCTGGGAAAACATAAAATCCAGACCCAGAAACCCGGAGACTGTCACACACCTAACTCTTAGAGGCTACATGACCTCAAGCAAATCCCTTTCTCTGGCGGCCACCCAGGGAGCATCTGTGGCCCTGACCACCGCACTCGAAATTTCCAGGGAAGCTTACAGTGAAGGATGGCAGGGAGCGTTTCTCTCCAGAGAAATAATTTGCCATCTGTCACTCAGAATAAGAATACAGGACCTTCCATTTTGAAAATCTGCGAATATGCGAATATGTTCTATGAGACACTGGTATCACAAGGAAAAATAACTACACAGTATAGAGTACAACTTAGGATTTAACTGTTGCCTGAATTTCATTAACTCAAAGTAAGAATGACTTTGCTATCCACATTCCAGCAAGTTTTTGCTAAAGTGAACGTCTGACTGTAAAAAGGAAACGCTGTTTCGTGCTCATTATAATTTAGTACTTGTCTGCTATTTTAAATACAATTTTGGTCTTTATTATTCTAATCAAAAACATCAAGTAGAGATGAAGGAAAATACAGAACTATTTGAAAACATAAAAATAAGAAGCTAGATTTCACTGATAAACTAACTGGGAAAGAAAGACACCAGGTGAAACATGAGGAAGAAATTCATTATGAAAATCAAGAACATTCACTGCTGTATAATTAATTTACAACCAAGACAGTTTGGTAAACACAATACTGGAAAGCTCAAATGTGTTGTGTTTGAAAAATTAAAAATTAAATTAGAAAATTTAATAAAATTCAGGGAAATGAACAAATATGTTATTTCAGGGACAGAAAAATAGCCAGGCTCCACCACAGTTAAAATATAACACACAAAACAAAAATAAGATAGCCTATTTAGGGAAAAGAAAGTTGTGAACAAATCGGTAAAGTCGAAACAATTTTTGCAAAGTAATTAGAAGAGTTCTTGCTGGCTTCCCTCTCCTGTCTCACTTACCAATACACTATATCTCTTTGAAAAAAATGACTGTTATTATAACAATTATTAGGGACCTAGGAATTGCATTTCATTTCCTGCCACTTAAAACCAAGGGAAAAAGGATTTTATGTGCAAGAAGGTGTGCTAATCCCCACATAGACACGAGGACACACACCCTTCCACTTTAATGCAACACGATCTTCTCTCTAGTTAATAAGGAATGCCACAGAGAAAAGAGGTGCTCACAGAAATGGGATCCTCACACAAACCTCAATGCTCATTACATGTTTATAAAATCCTCACCCTGAAGGGAACAAGAAAAACCCGTACAAATAGTCTATTTCAATTTAATTTTATTATGAAAACAACAGGAAATGGCAGCAGGGTACTTGATAAGCTCAATTAGCAGGAGGATGAAATGAATTGATGACGTGCCATGATGACCTCAGGGGTTAAAGATGCAGTTTTCCATCTGGCGACACAGAGATTGCCACCACAAACACCGCTGCCACCTGCTGCATGGCAGTAGGCATTATGTGAGCAGACCACTGGTTCCTCCATACAACACACAGAGCCCTAAGTTGTGTCTTATTTCACTCTGCATGTAATTGCTTCCCAATAGAAAACAAAAATAAATTCTACACAGTGGCTCATTCAGAATAGGCACTAGAGGTAAACTAATGCACTCACTGACCAATCGCAGCAATGTGACAATGACCACGACTGTTGCTCTTCTAAGTCCAGAATGACACCGTGCCATCATTTTCCTGAGCACCTAAGAGACACCACCATCCGGAGCTCTATTTGTGTGCTCTCAATTAATCGTCCTCTGCTACCGAAATGGATAGCGTGGGCAGAGCTGTTGAACCTCTTCACAAAATGAAAGCTCACTGCCTTTTTAAACTCCATAGGGTTCCCTGACGGAGGAGGCGACGGTAAATACTTTGGGCCAAGCTTGCCTATACCACATTGGTGAATATTCGGTCCCTTAGATGCGTGTTTTAGTTATCAAGAATCATGTTATGAAGCTTTGAATGTTGTCTTTTTTTATACTCTGAAGAATAGAATCTGTAAGCTAGCAGTTAGCCAATGGGATGACAGCTGATTAGGTCTGTGTCCCGTGAGGTTTGCAGAGATGCCCACACGCACACACATATATACACACACACTCACTCACATCCCCACTGTAAGTAATCTGCAGACACAAGTTTGGATACTCAAGGATGGAACCTTGAGATTTTATATTGGATAGTCAAAAACACAGCAATGAATACTCACAACCCTCTGTCTGCATGCCTGTTTTCTAGGCTAGAACCATGTTTCCCAATAAAATTAACTTTTCACCATCTGTACCTCCTCCTGAAGCAAATTTGCAAAGCTCCCCATGTTGATCTTCTTTAAAATGTTTGGTAGCTAGATGGGGTTTCTTTTTCATTACAACTTACCTCCCAGGCTACTTCATTTGCTTCTTCCTGGGTCAAGAGGCATTCCAGAAATGTGAGCATGTAAAATTCATAAGTAACTCAAAACTTACTTGGCTTTCTGAATCCACACACAGTAGTCTGAGATGTAGAGATCATTCAGAATATAAGCGGGGTCGTTTTCCTGAAAAATTTTGTGAACATCCAGTAGACATTTTAAAACTGCACTTTTACCTAAAGACAATTAAAAAAAAAAAAAAGAAATCATTCTTGAAAAAAAAAACCCACATCTGATTATCTTAAACTGAAAAATTCAGATACTGCAAGGTAATATATTTGTAGCAGGTCAAAATCTTAACCATGATTTTAAAATATTTTTAACATTCTTTTATTGCATGAAATCTTATCAGTCCTATAAAGCCCAAAGCTCTTTATTTTTTCCATTATGAATTATGAATAAATCTTGTGCTCTACTTCTATAGCTAATTAATTGTGGTTACTATAAAAACAGTATAAAACACAACTAAGTACATTAAGCAAATAAGAGGAAACTTTTCCTCATGAAATGAATATTTAAATCCACCACAGTTTTAATTATAAAATATTCTTCTAATTTAAGCTTTCAAAACACCATGAAGAAATTATATTCTGGTTTTTAAACTTCTTTATTTTTTATGTCAACATTTTTTGTTAAACAATTATCTGGTACTAACTTAAGTGTTCGCACCTTAAAGAACTGAAGAAAACACAAGACTGAAAACTAAAATATCACAGCACTCACTCAAAAATAAGCTGACAAAATCACTTGGAAAAAAGCCATCAAGTACTAAACTCTCCTTGAATCTAATTACTTCCTCCAGGTTGTTAAATGAACCCAATTTTAATCCCAACAAAAGCCTCCAAAAGAAACCTTGGACAACTCAACAATTCCCTAGGTGTCCCGAACTTCAGGACATTCCCTGAAATGTACTGACTCTTAAGGCAAATTACTACTAAATCTAGAGTAGTGTCACTTCCTTTGATCAGTAAAACACAGCATTCTCAGTTTAACAGTTTCATTCTTATCTTTATAGTCCCCAAACATAAAAATACTGTATATCACTTTGCTAAAGATCCTGGATGTGCTTTCATTGACATTTCCCACTTGACTTTTAAACAGGATAAAAGAATCACGAGCTAGATAATGACATCGCAAGGTGCCAAAACTGTTGCCACTAAAATTTTAACACAATTAACCCTAGAAAATACATTTCAAAGGAGCAGGGACTTCTGTTTTATTGATTTTTTTTTAAAAAAAGATTTTATTTGGGACGCCTGGGTGGCTCAGTTGGTTAAGCAGCTGCCTTCGGCTCAGGTCATGATCCCAGCGTCCTGGGATCGAGTCCCACATCTGGCTCCTTGCTCGGCAGGGAGCCTGCTTCTCCCTCTGCCTCTGCCTGCCTCTCTGTCTGCCTGTGCTCGCTCTCTCTCCCTCTCTCTCTGACAAATAAATAAATAAAATCTTTAAAAAAGGATTTTATTTATTTATTTGAGAGAGCAAGCACAGAGGGAGAGGGCAGAGGGAGAAGCAGACTCCCTGATGAGCAGAGAGCCTGACTTGGGACTCTATCCCAGGACCCTGGGATCATGACTTGAGCTCAAGGCAGACGCTTAACCAACCAAGCCATCCTGGCACCCCATGTTTTAGAACAGAACCTTGCAGCATCAAATTTATAATTTCATTATTTTAAGAATGAATGGGGGCACCTGGGTGGCTCAGTGGGTTAAGCCTCTGCCTTCGGCTCAGTCATGATCTCAGGATCCTGAGATCGAGCCCCACATCAGGCTCTCTGTTCAGCAGGGAGCCTGCTTTCCCCTCTCTCTCTGCCTGCCTCTCTGCCTATTTGTGATCTCTTTCTGTCAAATAAATAAATAAAGTCTTTAAAAATAAAAAAAGAATGAATGAATGAATAACATAGTGATCGTCTACTTCACACTCTTGCACTTCCTTTCATCTCAGGACCTTATACGGTAGCCCTGAGGATTCCTCCTGGAAACATCCCTCACTGCCGTCCTTTCCCCTCCACTCCTGGTACACTATCCTCACCTGTACTCTCATCATTTCATGCCTTGACCGTAAGATCTTCCTATGTCCTCACATTGCAGACTCTCTCCTTCTAATCCCCTGACACCCGTCTGTACGGACTGCTTTCCTCAAGTCCCTGCAGCTGCACATGCTTTCAAGGTCCTCTCCTCAATTGGCTCCCATACCCAGAGCTGCCTTTTCTTCTCCACTCAACTTAATGGCATCTTACCCTGCCTTCAGGGCCTAGCCTAAGACTTCACACTTTAGGAAGCCTGGGCTCACCTCCTTGTCTTTGGAGCTCTCTACTGACTGCTGCAAAGAAACATGGAAACAAAATAGGTGATCCTCCTCAGAGACTTCCCTGCTCATTTCACAGCAGCAGAAGCTCAGGTTCAAGGTAGTAAGATACTCACAGGACCCAAATTCTGAACTGACCAGCTTGTGGCTACCCATACGTTCTTGGCCCATTCTGTCGCCAACACATTTTATTATTCCAGAGTTAGAAATTAAGTTCAAAGCAGGGGCCATGCCTTTTTCAAAAATTTTAACTATGCGGCTTCCTCACATGCAGATGGGAAGAATGCCAATAAAAACCCCATTGCTCAATTGGTTAGAGAAACAAATACTTAGAAGGCCTAAAACTACATTTGGTTAAGTGAAGACCAGAACTGGGACTATCAGTGTGGCCCAGGTTAACTGTATCAAATTACTAGTGTGGACCCCCCCATGGCACACCTATTTTCATTACGAAGTATGTGATGTTGAAGGCAGAGTTTGATGACAGGAGGCAGGAAATACAATCAAAACTCACAGAAGTGATGAAACCAAGTTAGCCATGTTATCCCAAGAGGGAAAAAAAAAAAAAGAACTAAAGTGTAGCATTTCTTGAACAGTTTTAATTGCCAAGAGAAGAAAATATCAAGGTAAGCATATGCCAATTTCTTACTTTCTCTCTCTCTCTCTTTTTTGGGGGACAGGGTTCAAGGAGGAGTTTACTTTTATAACCACCAACTTCAAGTTTTAAAAGTTAATCTTAAGTCTCTACAAAACAACAACCACCACCACCACCAAACAAACAAAAGAAAAAAACACACACACAAAAGTATTTACTTGAAATTTTCACAAGCCTGTGTATAGTGTGACAGCCCAGAATCCTGCACCTCGAGATGCCATGCCTTACCAAAAATGCAGGATTTGGAGCAAGACCTCACAGCAAATAACGGAGTGAAGAAAGAGGGGAGATATACTGGCTTGAAGGACAGTGGGGAAAGGAGCGAAAAGGAGACTTAAAATGGGGTGGGTTTAGGGAACAACAGGAAAAGATCATTTGGTTGGCGCAGGTGGTTCAAGCAGGGAAATGGGGAAGAGGAAGCAGGTTGAGTTGGGAGAAAGTCAGAGAGTATCAAGGGCTGGGGTGACAGGTATATGAAAAATGAGGTATGAAGGCCTGAATGCAGTTGTGGACAGCAGGGATAAGAGGCCCAACTCCAGGGATTTTTATTAAGAAGGGTATGAAAGTAAGGTCACTCATGTGTTTAATGAAAATACAAGGCAACCACTACCTTAATGAAATTACACAGCTTCCCTTAGCAGACATGCCTCGTGTAAGATTGACCCCTTGCTAAAGGCCACAGGCAAATTCACATCTTCACTATCACCAAAGAAAAATAATAATATAAGAAATGTCAAAAACAGGGGTGCCTGGGTGGCTCAGTGGGTTAAGCCGCTGCCTTCGGCTCAGGTCATGATCTCAGGGTCCTGGGATAGAGTCCCGCATTGGGCTCTTTGCTCAGCAGGGAGCCTGCTTCCCTCTCTCTCTCTCTCTCTGCCTGCCTCTCCATCTACTTGTGATTTCTCTCTGTCAAATAAATACATAAAATCTTAAAAAAAAAAAAGAAATGTCAAAAATAATAATTGTTTTAATTTAAAGAGAAGTTACATTGTATTTGTATGTTTTGACTCCTATTTTCTCAAAAAGAATCAAAAAAAAAAAAGAAGACAAATACACATAGGAAAAAACCCATTTAAATACATTTACACCCAAACAATATTAATGTGTATCTCTGCATTCACTGAAAAGGTACCTAAGTGCCTGACATGTGCCCACCACTGTTTTACATGTGAAATTACAGTTGCTTACTCTTCTTTGTACTTTCCCCTTTTCAAGATTTCCCCACAACAAACATTTATTTGTTTAACAAAAAGTTAGACACACACAGCTACACAGCCAACCCTTGAAATATCAGCAAAGTATGCTAAAAAATTTTAATTCATATTTAAATTCTCTTTAAATTGTAGTTTTGAACAACTGAGAAGCAATATTTAGATCAGGTAATTTTAGAAAATCACATGCAAGGCAGTTTTGAAAGCGAAAGTTGTGCGCTCTTGGAAAGCTGTGTTTTCACGGTATGTCTCATTCAAACTATTTTCACAGTATGCTATGTGACAAAAAAAGGTAAGAGATAACTAGGCTACTGGCAGTTGACAATCTAGGAAAATAAGTACATTTAAATCATCCTTTTTCCAACAATGTGTATTGTTACCCCAAGGTCGTACTTGGGTCTCTTTTGTTCCCACTAAATCACCATAGTCGATTATAGCCACAGAGCCAGGAGACTTGTGAGGCACGCAGGTTTTTTTAGTCTCTTTTGTACTGACTGCTCTTTCTCTCAGGTTGTCAACCACTTATCTAACAGCTATCAGCAAAGAAAAAAAAACTGGCCTTGCTCCAAGCTGTCACATGGCCAGTGGCCAGAAGCCTTCGGGACTCAAAGCACCTGGCTCCCGTGGGCCTTTATCCGATTGTGCACTCAGCACATAGCACATAGGTATAAAAAAAGGCCTAAATCAGAGGACATTTTTCCTGCTCAAAGCCACTGGAGGAAAGTGACCGTTTTCAGCCAGTTCACTGCCTGGTCCAAAGCAGGAAAAAAGAAGGTGCCTTGCACAGTAACCACGGTAACTGTTTTCATTACAGCAATGCCCCAACAGGCATCTCCAAGATGCTAAATCTCCAGAGTTAGGGATTCTCCAGATTGACGCAGTCTTTACTTAAGCCAACTGTAACCATGGAAGAAAGGCTTCGGGGACCCAGATCTTTTGTTCACTTATGAAGGCAGTTTAAAATTAGTATCCTGGTATTATAAGTGACAAGCACCATGAATGTATTACCTCAGGGAAAATGATTGTACAATAACAACACAGAGAAACATAATGATGACATAAAGAAAAATATGCATGCTGGCAACAAGCAGGTGGGCAATAAGCAGTATTTAACACATTCTCTGGCTATACCTTCTCCAGCTTTCCTTTAAAGAGAAAGCAAACTGGGGAACGTGGTGGCTCAGTCAGCTAAGCATCTAACTTTTGATCTCAGCTCCCGTCTTGATCTCAGGGTTGTGAGTTCAAGTGCCCACACTGGGTGTCATGATAGGCATGGAGCCTACTTTAAAAAAAAGAAAGAGGGGTGCCTGAGTGGCTCAGAGGGTTAAGCCTCTGCCTTTGGCTCAGGTCATGATCTCAGGGTCTTGGGATTGAGCCCCACATCGGGCTCTCTGCTCAGCAGGGATCCTGCTTCCTCCTCTCTCTCTCTCTGCCTGCCTCTCTGCCTACCTGTGATCTGTCAAATAAATAAAATCTTTAAAAAAAAAAAGAGAGAGTGACAGAAGGAAAACTAATACCACACCTGTCCTGTTCTGGACAGATGTGGCATTTCAGGCTAATAGATCTCAAAACAGAGACAAGACTGAGCTACTGTAAATCAGAATCCACTGGCGATTTGAAATCTTCCTAGCAGGTCAGGTTTGGCTATAATGTCTTACTGACAGACCAGCTGATGGTTGGAAGCACTTAAAAAATAGCTCCCCTCACTAAGAAATGATCAGAATGGTGGATTTTATTTTATTTTATTTTTTTGGCCAGCAAAAAGAAAAATAATATAAATTGCTAACTATATAATAAGAGCTAAATTTCTTTTCAAGTTCTGATACATTATAGCTGCCATGTGGCTGTGGTTTTCTGGGTATCTAGTTTTACCCTTTAAAGTTGTGAGCTATGTAAGGCAAAGCGCCAAAAGGAGTAAAGGAGAAAGAAGTGGTTATTTAGAATACTTGAAAGAAAGCACTCACTACTTGATCTTTATTTACAAAATCAACTCAAAATAAAAGCCAACACTGCTATCATTTTAAGATGATAGATATTGGTTAGATTTCTGGGATTCTGATGAGACCACATTATCAGAAGGGATAACTTGAATTACTTCTAACATTAATTTTCATAGATTACTGACCATAAAAATGGAAGGGTAATTGTGTCAAATTAATCAAAATTAAGAGAATCAAAGTCAATACCAGGCCCTGTTAGAAAGTAGCTTAAAGTCAAGTCCCTAACAATTAACACAAACATACATTAAACTCGGCTTTATGAATACTTCTCAAAGTATTTGAGAACAAATATTTCACTGTTTTATTCTCAAATTCCTCATATGGTTATTTAGGCCCTTACATTTCAGAGTTATAATATTAAACACATATGAAGCAGTAAGAGTTGCTATTTTGAGCACAGATTTATGATCCAGTATCCATTTTTGAACATTTTTAGTTATTAGAATTACATACTTTATTATTATAGCCACAAACAAAATTAACAGAAAGCAAACATAAACTTTGTAGATGTTCCCTTTGTGTGGAATGCATAACTGCAAGTCCAAACAAACTTTGTAGATGTTCCCTTTGCATGGAATGCATAATCCCAAGTCCAAACCTAATTCACCATCAAGTCTCAAATCAGGCAGTACTGCTTCTAGAAACGGGCTTCCAATGTGCCCTCCAGCTAATTTGGGTTCTTTCACACCCATCTAATATATGGGAGTTAGCAGTTACTCACTTGCTCTGCATCAAGTACCTTCCACACATTAAATCATTTAACCCCATCAATTAGGTACTTCCTGGTTTCATAAATGAGAAAAGTGAGGTTCAAGGATATGGAGTTGGCCTAGATTACAGCTATGGAGCAATAGTCAGGACTTGAAAATAAGTCCTTCTGCCTCCCAGTCACTATATAATAAATACTGTGTCAATATTTATCACTGGTGTGGCAAACTCCTGGACAGGAAAGAACATGGCAGCTTTTTACCTTTCTTCCCTCATCTAGAACAATGTCTAGCAAACTGTAGGACCCTTTTCAGTAAGGCTGGTTGTTAATATAGTCTGGAGTACATAAAGCACAAGTTCAGAAACACTTGGTCAAATTGCTCAGCTAGTGTCTAGTTATAACACCTATGTGATCTATAGATTACCTTGTGCCAAGACAAATGTGGAATATCCAATTTGTTTGTGCCTCCTTATTATGTCTATTTCCTGACACGAAAGAATGCAATTATGCCAACTTTCTTACAACACTATACCATCAAAAGTTCAAATAATGGATTTAACCCAAGGCTGCCTTTTGCCTTTCCTGCTCTAGCAATTCCTGCAAGGTTTGCTGGTTCAGAAGGACAGCCTTGACATTAACTCCATTTGCCTTAAAGTCACCTGTCAAAGTAGTGGTTCCTTCAGTCTAGAAATATGTCGCAGGATGTCATCAAAACTGCATAATAGTAGCATAACTAATTTCAATTTCTTTTGAAGAGCTGGGCATCTAAATTCAAGACAGAACATTTAAAAAAAAATGAGATAAACCCACCTATATAGTAAGCACAAAGGTAGAAAGGTTAAGAAACTAAGAGTCATGGAAAACAGCTCTGGAAACAGTTGTAATCTAAACCTAAATTATGGAAAGAAAAAAAAAAAAAAGAACAGGTTTCTGGGTGGCTCAGTTGGTTAAGCATCCAACTCTTGATGTCAGTTCAGCTCTTGATCTCGGGATTGTAAATTCAAGCCTCACACTGGGTTCTATGCTGGGTGTGGAGCCTACTTTTAAAAACAATCAATCAGGGACACCTGGGTGGCTCAGTTGGTTAAGCAGCTGCCTTCGGCTCAGGTCATGATCACAGCGTCCTGGGATCGAGTCCCACATCTGGCTCCTTGCTCGGCAGGGAGCCTGCTTCTCCCTCTGCCTCTGCCTGCCATTCTGTCTGTCTGTGCTCGCTCTCTCCCCCTCTCTCTCTGATAAATAAATAAAATCTTAAAAAAAAAAAACAACAACAATCAATCAATCAATCAATAAAATCGTGTTTAAAATTTTGTAATTCTACAGGTAAAATTTTACTTCAACTGTTCCACTATGAATACAGACTGTATCTCAATACCTGGTAGCTCAACTTCAAATAAATTTATCTTGATGTTGTTTTAACTGAAACTATGAGACTGTTTTTCCAATAGTTATTACTTAATATTCACAGTTCTGAATCATTCTTTGGATTTAGTTTAGTTTCAAACTGGACAAACTAAAATTGTACATGAAGTCAGAAAGAAGAAATATATAGGAGGAAAGACAACTGGATTCCTCAAATGGCTCATAAAAGGAAAAAAATCAACCCAGTCCAACCAGCCTTATGAGTCCCTTCCAGCGCTTTGATATACTGATGAGGATGCCAAGGGAGAACAACCAGCCCTTTCAAAACCCTCCCTGTATTACAGTGAGTGCACGTTCACTGCTAAATGGTGTGCACATCAATAAAACGAAGTTATGCTTCTTTACATTTTAATCAATGCATAGTAAATATAATTTAGTAAAAATGATTGCATATCCATATCTACATTACATGTGCATTAAAAGGTTACATGAGAATTTTTTTAAAGATATTTTTATTTGGGGGCGCCTGGGTGGCTCAGTGGGTTAAGCCGCTGCCTTCGGCTCAGGTCATGATCTCAGGGTCCTGGGATCGAGTCCCATATCGGGCTCTCTGCTCAGCAGGGAGCCTGCTTCCTTCTCTCTCTCTCTGCCTGCCTCTCTGCCTACTTGTGATCTCTGTCTGTCAAATAAATAAATAAAATCTTTAAAAAAAAAAAAAGATTTTTTTTATTTGGGAGAGAGAGAGAGAGCACACAGAGGTAGAGTGGGAGAGAGAAGCAGACTCCCCGCTGAGAGAGAGCCCGATGTGGGGCTCAATCTCAGGACCCTGAGATATGACCTGAGCTGAAGGTAGACGCTTAACCAATTGAGCCACCCAGGTGCCCTAAGAATTTTGATTATGAAATTAAGATCTTAGAATTCTGGTCCCAAATTCTTTTTTTTTTTTTTTTTTAAGGTTATTTATTTATTTGACAAAGAGAGAGATCACAAGTAGGCAGAGAGAAAAGGGGGAAGCAGGCTCCCCGCTGAGCAGAGAGCCCAATGTGGGGCTCGATCCCAGGGCCCTGAGACCATGACCTAAGCTGAAGGCAGAGGCTTAACCCACTGAGCCACCTAGGTGCCCCTGGTCCCAATTTCTAAAAGGATAAAGAAAGATCATTAAAAAGTCACATATACATAATCTTTGTGCAGTTCTGGTTAATTTCTCTGCAATGTAAAAATGATAACAAGTGTTCTGTGTGGATACAAGTGTTCTGTGTGGAACAGTTACACAGCCCATGGTCAGTCATGGGGGTCGTGGATCTGCTTGCTCCTGGTATTTGATACTTAATCTGAATATGTTTCCATGTGTCAAAAGAGGAGAGAATTCTTAAGAACTGCTATGGGAAGGAAATGAGCCAATGACCATGTAAACTTTACAGATGACAAGGGAAGAAGGACAAGAAGTGAGACAGGATCAAGGGTCCCAGGTGCTTCTCCCTTGCTACCTGAGAAACATCTGCCCCCATACTTCTTCCTTCTCCACACCACTGCAAGCACTCCTGTTCAGACCATATTACCTGCCCCTAAACTACTTGGCTTCAGGTAAGAATCGTAGTCTCCTCTCTTGTCTGTGCCACTAATCTCACCCCCCTTCAGTGACTCTATCCTCTGTGTTGCTGCTGGATGCATCTGACTTTGTGAGCCCGTCACAGACCAACACCACGCTCTGCAGTGGTCCCTCAGTGCATAAGGCCCAGTCTCTTCAGCAAGGCACTGTAGACTCTCCACAATCCTGCCCCAATACACCATTCACACCTCTTCCCCACAGTCCCCCTCCACAACCCAAGCCTTCCAGACAAACTAGAGTACTGGCCATTTCTTGGACCTAACTCTTACTTTCCTCTACCTGCTTTCCTTACCTTCTACTTTCTCGTGGAATACCTTCCTTAATTTCTTTTCTAAGCCCTACACATTCTTTAAGTAGTAACTACCATGAAGCCTCCTTCATTAGGCCAGTGCTGTTTGCTTCTTCCATATCGAGCCCTCCCTTCTACTCAAAAGCACCCTGCTGGTGTCACAAACAGGTATGGTACTAGAATCCTGCGCCTCATCCCCTCTACCCTGAACAGATTCTGGCTGACAAGAGCAACACAGGTAAGTGGAAAGAAAAATAAGGGTTCCACCTTGTTTTTGTTTTTTAAGGTTCCTGGGCATAGTTACTTAGGTAATGCAAGATATGTCCTACCTCCTTCTGCTACTCCTGGAACACACAAGGTTGAGACTCAGCCTCAAGCTGGGACTGAAAGAGCAGAGGTCTGGTGCAAGCCCTCAATGCAGCTGGAAACTGGCAGGGGCAAGAGGGTGTGAGAGAAACCGGCTGGCACTGGGAATGCTTGAGAGTCGAAATGGAAAAACTTTAGGGTCCACACAGGTGGACTTGTGCACTCAGCCATGCCATTGCTCTTAGGGTTTTAATTATAACCTCTACTTCATTGTTAATTCTTCCACTTTTGAAAAATTTTTTCTTAAAGATCATTGCTTTCTCATTCTTTGCAAATTCCCCAAAATGGCAATGCTACAGATCCACATGGCATCAACAGGCTACAGATGGGGGCATGTATCTCTCCAGCTCACACAGGCCTCATTACTCCCCACTGTCTTAAACCCTGCCATTGTCGCTCCCTCATCCATTTGGAAAAGTAGGCATCTCAGTTCACTTCCCCTAATGCTGAGAGACCCACTCTTATGGCTACCGGCTAGATAAGCTACATTTCACCCTACGGGGAGGAGAGGAAAAAGCTGAAATGATCCCCTTCAACACTGGCCAGTATTTAGGACAGAAGGCAGCAAAAGACCTCTGCTCACTCTTGAAAATCTCTCTTCCAACCTTCTAGATACATATATCTAGAGCAAGGGTAGACACATTTTTTTCTGTAAAGATCCAGAGAATATGTATTTCGGCCTGCAGACTACATAATATGATTCAACTGCTCAACTCAGTCATCATATCCCAAAAGTAGCCATAAACAATATGTAAGTGAACTAGCATGAATGTAATCCAATAAAGCTTTATTTGTGGGCATTAAAATCTGAATTTCATATAATATACATTGTGTCATCAAACACTATTTTGATTTTTTTTGTTCAACATTTAAAGATGTAAAAAGCATTTTTGGCTCAGAGGTCATACCAAATGCATTTGGATTTGGCCTGTGAGTCTAGTTATTTTCCTAAGGGACTTCCTCCTTTGTATCTTATATTCATATTTTGAATCTTTCCTTTGTCTTACCATTACTGTTATATAATAAACTCCTTAAAAGCTAAGGCCAACTCATATATATTCCTATAACTCTTTGCTGATTCTTTTATGATACCCGCACAGAAAAGGAATTTGATTTATGTATGTTGCATAAATGTCTCCAGCTTGTGATTTTTCAGTATTAATTCCTATTTAAAGGAACTCTAAATTGCAAGAATATAATTCTTCCATGTTTTCCAGATAATGTATGAAGTACTATTCAATGAACTTCATCCAGGCCCTTCACTACTACTCTGCAACGGGACCTAGATTCATTACGGTCAAATAAAACTTTTCCTCTTTTTTCTCCCAAATTTATCTTAAATATATACAATTTTCTGCCTTTATCCCCTTAAGTAAAAAGTAAACTTAAAGTTACTTCCTTAAAAATTCAGATCAGTAAAAACAATCTCAAAACTGACTTTAGATTTATTAAATGAGGCACTAACTATAGAAAAAAAAATATTTAAGCCATAGTATCAAACCACATAGCTAATCTGGTTTTCCAGATTGTTGTGCTCCAAAACTGCAGAAATTAACAAAACTTATCTTAAATAGTATTGGAAATGTAATGCACATTTCAAATGACTATCTATGAGTAAATATTTGAGATCAGCTGAATTTGAGCTATACCCACCAATAAGCATTACCATGTAACTCAAATTTCCAAAGAATACTAACACAAATATTTCAAGTAATTTTTTTTGGTAGCAGAATAACCACAGGCTCTTAATCACCTCCGGCAATTAAAAGGCAATTTATTATTTGTAAACTATACAGGAAATGCTGCCCCCTACAGAGTATCTTAAAAGAACAAAGAATGTTTTATACAAATGTAACCTAGAAATTACCGTGAGAGCAACTTTTTAAAATTCTAGTGGTTCACAGGATTATTAGAGGAAAAAGGAATTCTATGGGGATGACTGAAATTTCATTTTCCTCACCTTAATGTTTATGCTCATATACAATATCCTTCTATACAGGAGTGTATGTATAAATCCACAAAGGTCCAATGACAAATAATACAGATAAATAGAAAGAAGCTGACAATTGAAGAAACTGTAAAACAGATTTTGGGTCTGAGGAAAAGAACAGAATACAAGGAATTTACTTTGCCACATGGCAGGACAATTCAGGAAGAGAGAAGCCAAGGACTGGCTCAGTCATGACCACACGGCAGAGCCCTGTCCTCCTCTTACTCACTTCAGCTGCAGCGCACATGCTCTGGGGCTCGGAAGCCCTCCTTTCCTGGAGAAGCTGGGATATAAGTGGTTAGCAGAAACAGGCACAAATGGCATTCAATATTTTATTTGAATTCCGTGCTATTTAAATTTCCTGAAAGCACTAGGATTGCTCCCTTCTTAGAAACATTTTAACTGCAATGGGGAATTGACTAGGAAATAAAAAGCTCAAGAACAATTCAGGACAGGAAGAGAATAGAGAATAAGAATTTCCTCCTAAATAGGGAGCGGAGAATTAAAGGATAATAACAAAGAAGTAGAGAAATTCTGGGAAACCAGTTAAGACACATAGGAAAGGGAACTAGATATAGAGGCTGTAGGGTAGGTCTCAGGATCAGAGTCTATCTACTCGAAATTGTCATTGATGAAACCACACTGTTCCATGAACTTCTTCAGGCTGTTCACTCATAGTATTTAGAATACATCCCCCTACCCTCCTGTGCCAGAATACCACTCATCCTTCAAGTCCCAATTCAAATCTCATGCCTTCAATGAAGCTTTCTCGAATTCCTGGTGAAATAGCACCTCTCCTTTTCTGAACTACTTTATCCACATTTCGCATATGGTACTCACCATTGTCTACTAAGTATTTTGTTTTTGACGGATATCTTAGCTCCCCTATGAGCAGAGTACACAAGTCTAATCGTTCTTTGCATAGCTCTCTTATTTACGGGGTACTCTGCACATAATAAATCACGTTTTAGTAGGTACTGACAAAACACTACCGAATGGATAAATACATGAACTCGTCAACCAACTAACAAGTACTTTAGAATGACAGGAAACTGGAGTAGGAACTGGGAATCAAAAGTCAAAACAGCCGAGCCTCCCCTCTGTATGAGGTTACATGTTTGAAATGACAACTTGAAGGCTAGTCCATTACCTTAACTTTATAGTTTCATCCCATGTATTTCTCCTCTGAACTTCTAACAAATGAAATTAAATATATATATATACACACACATGTACACATGTATATATATATATAACTATTATATAATTGCACACCCCCACATGAGAATTTAAGCTGAGTTGCACCTCCCCTGTTCACGAGTATACCTCCAGACCCAGCTTGGCACCTTGACACAGTAAGCACTCAACATTGGTGAATAACTTGAAAAATAATTTTTCATAATGTATTTAAAGAGTAAAAATTAGATGGTCTAACAGTTCTTTAAAATGTCCATAATTGGGAACTCATAAAAATTAAATACAGATGGAGCACCTGGGTTGCTCAGTTGATTGAGCATCCGACTCTTGATTTCAGCTCAGGTCAGGAGCTCAGGATTGTGAGGTTGAACCTCATATTGGACTCTGTGCTGGGGGTGGAGCCTGCTTGAGATTCTCTCCCTCTGGCCCCCTCAGCCCCTCTCCAACTTCCCCCAACCCTCTCTAGTGCAGGAGATCACATACTCTCTCTCTTAAAAACAAACGAAAACAAATAAACAACTAAATACAGATAAATATCAACACTGGAAAATCTTAGTGATTTCATGTTTCAGTTTTCAAATTGGGGGTAATTTCTACAAGTCAATACAAATAACGTGCTAGGAGCACCTGGGTAGCTCAGTGGGTTAAAGCCTCTGCCTTCGGCTCAGGTCATGATCTCAGGGTCCTGGAATTGCGCCCCACATCGGGCTCTCTGCTCAGTGGGGAGCCTATTTCCCCCCCCTCTCTCTGTCAAATAAATAAAATCTTAAAAAAAATAATGACTTGCTAAACTGACTTTAGGCTAAACAGAATTCAAATGCTAAAAACCAATTCATCTCCAAGGTTGAATGAGAACTCAGAATTCACACAACACACCTGCCATATCCCTATTTCCTGGACACTTATTTTTCTTAAAGAAAAGGAGCACCCAAGCCTTGTGCTATGGCTCTTCTTGTCTTCCACACTGACTGTGCTATATCTATCTACAGCAAGTAGACAGATATATCAAGTAAGACAGTCATTTCTAAAAAACTAATTATTAAGCCCAATAAAGTCTAATATGTAAGCAATATTAATGATATGATACAAACCCAGCTTTTAGTTGGTAACAAGAATTAATATTGTGAAGGCTATTCCTTGGGTTACAGCCTGTCATGCAGCTTCTAGTCATCAGACCCCAAACGTTTATAGAAAGGTAGATTTCTGTTAGCCTTAAAAACAAAACAGAACCCAGAGCACCTGGCTGACTCTTGTCAGTAGGGCATGGGACTCTTGATCTCTAAGGGTTTGAGATTGAACCCGTGTTGGGCAGACAGACTACTTAAAAATAAGATCTTTGAAAAATAAAACAAAACAAAAAACACAGAATCAAAAAAACTTATTTCAAACATGTGTTTTCATTAGCCAAAAAAAAAAAAAAGAAAAAAATTTATACAACTGTCTGAATAAGAATTACAATGTTTTCCACAAAATGGTGAATAAACTTAAAATACTGAATTATAGTGGTTAAGAGCCCACACTTTAAAAAAACAAACTTTTTATGAAGCAGAATCATGTGCAAAAAGAGACCACAAGATGGTGAAGTGCCATCTATGTGTCACCCATCTTCAAGGAGGTACCAAGGTGTGGTCAACCTTGTTTCACCTTCACCTTGCCCATTTACCCCCAAACTTCCGTGGATTACTCCAAAATAAACTCCTGGCTTCATATAATTTCATTTATAACCATTTCAACACTTCAAAAGCTACAAACTTTGAGTCAAACAGATCTGGCATCAAATCCAGGCTCTACCAACTAATGGCTTTGTGACCCTGGGCAAGTGACTGAACTTCTCAAGCCTGACTTCTACCTACAAAACCGGGAAAATAATCCTAACTTCACAGGATTAGAGTATGCACGGGACAAAATGAGATAAGGTTTCTGAAGAATGGAGACCAGCGCTGGCCCACAGGAAATCGTGAATGTGGGAGCTGTGGTGATTATGACTGTACTAGCAAAGTAAGAAAGGACTCTTGGGGCCTTGTTTCCAATGAGCTCTACAAAGGACAAAGCAAATAACAAGCATATGCATATTTTAAGAAAAGACGCCAACCTCTCTATGTTAAACTTACAAAGACCAACAAAAATCTGATGATTATGACCCCCTCAGCCCAACACTGACCTCTAGGAATTTAAGCAAAAGAGGTCCAGAAGAGCTCTTTGGATAAAACTGTAGTGCTATGGGGTTTCAACCACCCTGGGCAGGCGGGAAGGGGTGGTGGCGCAGGGAGAGCTACTTTCCTGTTACCCTAAACCAAAAGAAAGGGAGTTTTAAGTGGTGCCCATAGAAAGTATAAGCAACCACCCCTAGAAATTGTAGGGTACAGAGACTAGTGTCTGAGCCACACCTGATAAAAGCTCCCCATCAAGAAGCAGGAAGGCCCACTCTGGAAGCAAGCAGTATTTCCTACAAAAGCCAAGTGGGCCCCCCCCTCTCCCCAGGGCTGGCTTCCCAACCTGAGGCAGGCCCGAGATGGGGAAAGGAGGATTTACTTTTTTAATCAAGTTCAAAGGGGACATTTTAAGTACTTAAAAGAGACTCTTATAATTTAAAGTGATATAAAAATTTACAGAATATCTATTATATAAGACAGGTAGGTGTGTATGTGGTATGATATTTATAGGATATATATTCCATCCAGAAACAATAAAAGAACAGACAGAATGAGTTCAAAGAGAGAACTGAGAGAAAAAACAAAGTTGTTTCCCATGATGTTCAGCACCTTCAATATAATAGTTGCATTATATGTTCAAAAGCTGAGCAATAGCAGAGTGAGGAATGCTATCATAAAGAAAAATTAAATGCAGATATCAGTAGGAATAATAAACTGTATGAAGTATATAACCAAATATTAAACTATGTCACTTCTTTTTTTTTTTTAAAGATTTTTTTTATTTATTTGACAGAGAGAGAGAAATCACAAGTAAGCAGAGAGGCAGACAGAGAGAGAGGAGGAAGCAGGCTCCCTGCGGAGCAGAGAGCCCGAGGTGGGGCTCGATCCCAGGACCCTGGGATCATGACCTGAGCTGAAGGCAGAGGCTTTAACCCACTGAGCCACCCAGGCGCCCCTAAACTATGTCACTTCTAAACAGAGTAAAATTTCAAGACATATTAGAAAAGCTGCTATTTTTATCTCTTTTTTCATTTATTGTCAGTGAGTACTGCAGCTAAGCAATGCTTCCATCAAGGACTCTACCCGCTTCTTCCTGAAAGAATGGAACTAGGGGGAGAAAGTGAAAGGTGCTCAAAACATGAGACAGAGAAAAGGGAGGATGATCATGCGGCCCAAGATCACTGTCCAGGGGCAGAAACTCCATGCACAAGGTACTGTGTTAAGCACTAGAACAGTACTTAAAGGGGTAAAGCAGGTTTTCTGCCCTTAAAGGAATTTGGATTAGACATGTAGCAACAGCGAGAGATCAATGTACAGTCTTTAGGAAGTGAGGAAGAGGAGGGAGAAGGAACACAACATTGAGAATAGCCCAGGGCCCACAAAAGAATTCTTGCGAAGGCTACTGTGAAGTCAGGAAAAGCAAATTCATGGTTCTTTTAAAAACTCAAAACTTAAAAAAAAAATGAAATAAAAACTTAGACCTTAGTCAACCCATTATAATGAAATATTCTACAGATTCTGAAGACTTGCTACACTGGTTTTGAGAGCTCATTCCAGTTAAGATCAGCCCAAGATCACTGTCCAGGGGCAGAAACTCCATGCACAAGGTACTGTGTTAAGCACTAGAACAGTACTTAAAGGGGTAAAGCAGGTTTTCTGCCCTTAAAGGAATTTGGATTAGACATGTAGCAACAGCGAGAGATCAATGTACAGTCTTTAGGAAGTGAGGAAGAGGAGGGAGAAGGAACACAACATTGAGAATAGCCCAGGGCCCACAAAAGAATTCTTGCGAAGGCTACTGTGAAGTCAGGAAAAGCAAATTCATGGTTCTTTTAAAAACTCAAAACTTAAAAAAAAAATGAAATAAAAACTTAGACCTTAGTCAACCCATTATAATGAAATATTCTACAGATTCTGAAGACTTGCTACACTGGTTTTGAGAGCTCATTCCAGTTAAGATCA
>NC_081558.1:39969578-40264730 GCF_022355385.1 Mustela nigripes
ATATTTCTTAAGGGGGAGAGTTATTCGTTACTTTCAAACAATGGAAGCACTAAACTGACCTAATAAAAAGTGTGATCGCCGTGACTGCACTTGGAATTATAAGCAGGCACGATTTCATTCTTGGAAAATATTAAATGCCACAGAAGAGCTCCCCCTGCTTCGATTATGGAGTATCCAAACAAACGAGATTCCTCAATGGCAATAATGACACTCTTGTGCCATCCACCTGTACAAACACAGGTTACAACCCTCATCTAGAGTTGTCCTCCCCATAGCTGATGGTGTGAATTCTAGACAACTCAACTCTGTTTCAGCACTAATCACGACCCAAATTAGCCACAGAACATGCTGTGTACCATTAACAGAGGTTTAAGATGCATTTTCAACAGACAGACCTCCAGTGTGTTACCCAAGGTTTCCTGGAGCTCTCAAGACACAGCGGATAAGATTGTTTCTTGTCAGACTGACAATGATGAAAATATCTCAATTTCAATTCTCACCTACAAAAACTCACCTACAAAAACTATCTGAATAATTGATTACCATGTAAGTCAATGCAATCAAATTTATTTCTGGTTATGCAATCACAGAACTGATTACTTTTCAAATAAAAGTCCAGAGAACTAGATTATTTCCCAGAATAAAAAGTAGCAATCATGTGAGTGTGCACAAGCTTGCATACACACTCACGAACACACACGTAAACACACACACAGACATGGGGGTTTTGCCAGTTTTCCATCTGAAAACCATGATGTAACAGGATAATCGCAAACTCATTCTCATGGTTTAAACCTATGAATAATGCACAGATCATCTAACATGACTTAAATAAGAAATTAATTATGGTGACACATAACTCTAGTTCAACAACTAGTCATTTATAGTAGGTTGATGTTTCAAGGTAATTTTTTGCAATTCAAGAAATATCTTAGAAGGCAAGAGGAAATAACATGAGAAAACACAAAGCAGTTTCTTTCCCATCAATAAGTTAAAAAAGATCAATTTTTCAAAGGTAGTAGCTCTACAATCTTTAGAACAACTATCCTAAAACAGAACTAACCTAATCCAAGTGGGTTAATAAAAGGGTAACTTTCATTTAACTATAATTCATTTTTAGAATTATTATCTACCTTAAAAGAATCTATTTCAAACATGACTTTTCCCCCCAGGATAAGAAGGCGATAGGTTACACAAAAGTCAAATAAAAACAGAGGTATACCTTTAAGAGGGACAAAACATTAGAGATGGGATTCTTCCTTTTAAGCCAATGATGTCACCTGGGAGGTAAAGGGAAAAGCTTCCTTACTTTCCTCTTCTTACTCTAAAGTCTGAAAACCTCAGAAGGACCTTTATCTAAGGACAAAGGAATGACCAAACCTCCCCAAGGAATATAAGAGATGACCAAAAAGGATGGAAAGCAACTTCTAAATAAATGTGCCTGAAATAATCCATACAAATGGATGCTACCTTCAAAGTCATTACCTTGGAAATTATATACTTAAACCAGTGATGCTGTTACAGTCACTCTGGAATATGTTTCAAACTCAAAATTCTCCATTTTCTTAAAACTAGCAAATATTTGTCTTTTCAACTTAGATTTGGCAATAGTCAAAAGTCCTCAGAGTAGCTGTGCTTTTCTTTGGAAAGCTTTTCCTGACTTCACAAGTCCAGGAAGTTCTGGGCCCCTGCCTAATGATCACTATGTCCCCCAGCAGAGCTCTTTTCACTCTATAATGAAATTGGTTGTCAACAGTCCCCCTAGGAAAACTCTAAACTGCACAGTCCTAATATAGTGCCCAGAAAATTGCAGGCACCCAAAACTGAATGATGCAATCTACTATCACACAAAATGGTGTGGAATACTGTGTGTATCTCATCCACTGACCCGTCCAACATCTCTCAGGAAAGAGTACCACACTTCACTGTGATTGTATACCTGGAGAGAACTATTATTTTATATACCTGGGAGGAGAAGTGATTGAATGTGATGATTTTCACTGCTCATTTATGCTTAGAAAAGCAAAAATCACGACATCGTCACAAACTAGTAACTTTTCCACTCTCAAATCTGCAGGCATCAGATTATCTTACCTAGTTGCAAGATCATTATAGTGTCTCTGTAGGCCTTCATCACCAACTTGAAGTGGCGATAAAGTGGGTAGCACAAAACTCGCCTTCCAAAAGATACCAGGATTTCATGAACATTAGTCCAAGTCTGTGAAGTAGAGTTTAAATAAGTAATCATTTCCATATTACATAAACAAAAGAACACAACGAAATACGAAACTACTCTCAATTAAAAACTCTTAAGTTTAGATCATCATGAAGCCATGCAAGACAGAAATACAAAACCATGAAATGAGATTCTTTTTATATACCTTACAATAAAATACTTAATTGAAGTCTTTGTAATTTCTCATACTTTATCAAGGTATCACAAATGCTCCTCAAAAATCACATATGCAGCAGGAAAGTTCTAAAAAAAGTCTTTTAAGAATTACAAATATGAATCTAAAACACATGGCACTAACAAAATGCAGATGCACATAAAAGACATTGTTAAATGATGTATGTTTCATGTTTTTGTCCTCTAGGACCATTCAAGATAGTGTAGATGAAAGATGTGGAACTCATCAGCAAAGTATGTTCACGGTCTCCCTCTTCTTCTTCTTCTTCTTTATTTATTTATTTTTTTTTTTTTTTGGTGCTTTGGGCATGAGTAATACATGGTAAATACATGGCAGACAGAAATCACAAGTAGGTGGGGTAGGGGGAGGAGCAGGCTCCCCACTGAGAGACAGCCCAATGCAGGGCTTGATCCCAGGACCCTAAGATCATGACCTGAGCCGAAGGCCAGAAGCTTAACCCACTGAGTCACCAAAGCGCCTTGAAAAAAAAGTGTTTTATCTTAAAAAGTATCAAACAGATGGGGCGCCTGGGTGGCTTTGTGGGTTAAGCCACTGCCTTCGGCTCAGGTCATGATCTCAGGGTCCTGGGATCGAGTCCTGCATCGGGCTCTCTGCTCAGCAGGGAGCCTGCTTCCCTCTCTCTCTACCTGCCTCTCCATCTACTTGGGATTTCTCTCTGTCAAATAAATAAATAAAACCTTTAAAAAAAAAAAAAGTATCAAACAGAAACCACCAGCAACCCAAAACTTACTGACACTACTAGGCAGTTTTGTGCAAAATTGTTTAACTGGGTTTTGATTAAAACTGTATCAAAAAAATGTAACCTACATATAAAACTTAGAATATAAAAAGTAAAACTAAGGAAGCAAAAGAATTTCCATCTGTATTAATCCTTAATGAGTGAGAGTTCTGATTAAGAATACCGAGTATCGGGCGCCTGGGTGGCTCAGTGGGTTAAGCCACTGCCTTCAGCTCAGGTCATGATCTCAGAGTCCTGGGATCGAGTCCCACATCGGGCTCTCTGCTCAGCAGAGAGCCTGCTCCCCCCCCCCCTCTCTGGCTGCCTCTCCATCTACTTGTGATTTCTCTCTGTCAAATTAAAAAAAAAAAATCTTTAAAAAAAAAAAAAAAAAAAGAATACCGAGTATCTGACAAAAAACAGTTTATATCTAAAAAGAATTACAAACTTTCTAAAAATTCTGCCAAAAATAACTCTTAACATTTCTGGCAATTCTAAGTTATCTCAAAAACAAGAAAAATTTCAAAGTAAAATCATAAGTGGGTGAATTTACTCATGCAGCCTTTCATAACTTCAACTACAAAATTACTTAGTCACCAACTACTTTGTTTTCAACCTAAATAACCAATGCAATCATCACAAAAACCGGTTTCTCCATTCGATGCTGATCATGGCAATAAGGAGAACTCAAGTGAAGTCTAGAGAGCAGTGCTCCTCCATCTTTAAGATGCATACGAATCCCTGGAGACCTTGCTACAGTTTCTGCTTCAGTGGGTCTGGACTGAGATTCTGTCTTTCTAACCAGCTCCCAGCGGAGGATGCTGGTCTAGTAGCTGGTTCATGGATCATTCTTTGGAGGAGCAAAATTCTCTGACAAAGGTGAATGTCTCAATTCCTTTTGACATCTTATCCATCATTTGAACAAAGTGTTGCCATGAAACAACCTTGATTTAAAACTTAACAATCTATTGTATCTAGGATTTAAACTTAAAAAAAAAAAAACAAAACCAAAACCTAGTTGATTTAATTGATGCAATTATCAGCTATTTAAACTGACACTTTTTTTTTAATGCTAGTTTTTCTTTGTTTCTTTCTCTTTCTTTCCTCGTAATATCTACCCAACGCGGGGCTTGAACAGATGACTGCAAGATGAGGAGTCACGTGCTCCACTGAATGAGCTAGCCAGGTGCCCCTAATATGACACATTCTTCAAGTTTCTACTTTTAATTATGGTCTTGATGTTGAACAATTTGTTCAGAGCTAGTAAATTTTAAAATAGCATCCTTTGATAAAACTTACACAACTATTTTCTAGGAAACAGATATAAAAACAATGACTACTATAATAAAAGGATTATCAGCTCTGACCATATTAACTGTAGGGCTTATGATAAGTTAAACTTACATGATCTGAGTTTCCTCATCTGTGAAACAGCAATAATATTTATCTCACAGACTTATCGGAAGGAACAGGGGAGATAATATATATAAAACGCTTAACACGGTCCTTGATGGTCAGGAAATGGCAGCTAATAGAATTATGACTTAGGTTTGCTGCCCAATTTTGAGCTCTGAGCCCCAATATATGGCAACTTACAAATATGCTCTAACTCCACCCTAACTGTTCTCCCCAACATACCATGTGTGGTTTTTCCTCCAAAATGTGCTCTCCTTCTCCCAAATTCCACAACATCTTATCTAGCTTCATTCGTATACTATGATTAGCATTAGAGTTACAAATGCAATGAGAATGTTACTAAAAGATGGAAAAAAAAATTGCATAATAAAGTTTCCACTTTCAAAAAGTCAAGGAATTCCTTGAATTACCCAAAATGAATGTAACAGAAAAATAACTTTTAAAACAAAATCTAAAAAATTGTGACTGAAAATCATACCTCGAACCAGCACAGTGTGGGACTCAGTTTTCTAATATTCCATGCAGATTCAACCTTAATTTGTTTTGGAGAAAAGAATACTGTCAATTCAGAGGTAAAGTCATTCCAAAATAAAGCAAATATACCCATTTATTCAACTAGTATCTCAGTAGCATTGACATACAGGAGAACTAAGAAGCATCCATGACTGAGGAAAAAATAATTGCTTTGCAGAAGCTATCAAAGGCAAGTTTCTGCCTACTTTCCTTGGGATTTCACAAAGTAAAGCTCTTCCACTGATAAGAGCACCAGAACATAAGAGCAAATAAGCAGAGGCTTTGAAACTAAAAATTAAAGCAAAGCGATGCTTCCTCAATTTCTGTCCTTCTCAACTAAGTTACTTGCCTCCCAAACATTCTAATCTGCCAAAGGACTCAAAGATAATGTTGAAGTGCTGACTGTGACACTTAAAAAGCTGCTCAAGAATTTGGCCTTTCAGAAAATGCTTGTGAGAGAATACGCACATTCTAGAGGTCTTAAAGTTGCAAGACTTCATGATGTCAAATATGTGAAGAATCAAAAATGGTAAATTTCATTGAGCATAACTAAATGCTCTCACTCATCTTCTTCAGCAATAATGTGAAGTACTTTCTTTGTCAAAGAAAATATTTTCCCCAATTACAGTATCCTTAAAAGATGAGTGGAAACAAAAATCATTTCCAGCAATATTATACTCCTGATACACTCATTAATATTCATTTTTGAGTCAAATGCAAATCTCAAGAGTCACCTTTGAAATTTTCAGAATCATAACAAGAGAAAATTTGGCACATATCAAATTATAATTCTAATACTATGCTAACGCTATGATGTTGAGAAAAGCAGATTAAATAATATGCATCATGACCCAATTTAAATACACATACACACAAGTACACAATGAAAGACTGGAAAAGATGTATCCCCTCTTAACACTAGCTATTTCTGATTGGCTGAGATTACAGGAAATTTTAATTATTTTCTTCATATGTATATTTCTCCTTTTATACTGATATGAATTATCTGTGCAATTTGTAAAAAAGGAAAGCATATGCTCAGCTGGAAAATAACCCTTGAGCAAGTATAATTATAAACAGCTGCAGGGGCACATTAACTGGAAAGACTTTTTTTGGCTATGCAGTCTTTTTTAAATATACAATCACTGATATAGGTAAGAAAGAAGCTTACTTACCTCTTCATTTACAAAATCAAATGTGAGTTAAGAAGAGATACAATAAATTTTATATTACTTAAAAATGATCATTTAAGAAATAATGTACTTTATAAAAGGCTTTACTATTACAAGATTTCTTTCAATAGCAAATAAAGATACAATTCAAGTTTTTTAAGAATGCGATTTACATTTAATATTTTCAGAAGCATAACTACTGTATAAATTGAGGGACACCTGCAGGTAAACGCTCAAATTCCCTTTTTTTTTGTAAAAAGCTATACCTTGCGTCTGCTAATGGACAGCTTGGACAAAGGATGTAAACAGGAATGATAAAGTTTACCTCTTGTCAATGTCAAGTGTCATGCGGAAACAGCTCTCTTCTCTGACCAAGTCATCTCCTAAAGAGATGAGAGCTCAGGACAACCTTTCTCTACCCTCAGCTTTATTGCCTCGATCCACTACCTGGTAGACACTGATGCTCAGAGAGAAGAAAAAAGACCAAGCAGGCATTATGCGTTCATGTTGGAATTCACCACCAACACGCACGTGCATCTCTGCCAGGAGCAGCCCCTGAATAACTAATCACAACAGCTCTTACTTTCCACAGGACGAGGGATGCCTTACAGTTCATTTAGTCCGGTCACTTATGCCAAAATGCAGAGACATACGGGCACTTACATTCTTCTCTCCCTCAGTGACACGAGTTTCATAGCAATACGCCAGAAGGATGTCAATCAAACTGTAGTACACCTGGTGATGAGCCCTCTTGTCCAGGAGGTAAGATTTATTGACAAATTTTCGCAGCTGGTATTTCTCTTCTTCAGAAAAACACACTAGGGAAAAAATGCATTTAAAAACTAAATGTTCCATTCAGTTTTGTAAAACCCCCAGTGAGGAGGATTTGTCAAAATTAGAACTTCGATTATAGAAACTGAAATAGGAGTTATTTAACTCTGAATATAGAAAGAACTCTTAAACTAGACTTCACAGTTTTACTAAGGGCTGTGCATCTGCTCAAACCCTAGTAGAGCTAAATAAAGGAGAAATGTCTAACCCATATCTTTTCCTTATTTCCAGGATGCCTCCTTTTTGCTACACTGTCCTGTATTCAAGACATCTAAATGCTGGAGCTACTGACTTTAAAATAATGATAAGACAGTTTAAGAACAGAAAACATAATAGCTAAGTAAAGCACTCTGTAAATATTCATTATCCATTGGGAAAGGTCTATACAAAGAAATAGGACTATTCTCACATAATAGTCAATGTTAAGGGCAAAGTATATTGATATTCTTTATACACAAAAACAAAGCGTTATAGCACACATATTTCACTTGAGGGAAGAGGATAGCTCTTTTCAACAGTGGATCTTTTCTTGTTTGGCCTGTCACCCTTTCTCCATCTTCACTGACAGCCCTCTCTACATTAAATATCTAGTATATATAATTTCATATTTTTCCTCTATTACCATATAATGCTATACAGACACACAAACATATACAAGGGAATTTATACCCCCCTCCTCCACCTCCACCAAAGAATTAGATCACTTTTCTCCACCTAACCTACCTCACTCAGTATCTCTGGCAAATCTCTCCAAGTCATTTGGTACTTAGCTAATTTTTGTAAAGCAGTAGAATATTCCATGGTGTAGTATGTTCTATCCAACCACTCCCCCTACTGATGGGCATCCACTATGCTTCCAGTTTTCTGCCATGTTAATAACGCTGCTTAAGTGTCTCTAACCACATGCCCTTGGATACTGGAGATTTCTATAAAATAGATTCCTAAAAGTAGATTTACTGGGTTAAAAAACGCACCTGTTAAAAAAAAATACTTTGGGGTACCTTGGTGGCTCAGTAGGTTAAAGCCTCTGCCTTCGGCTCAGGTTATGATCCCAGGGTCCTGGGATCGAGCCCCATATCGGGCTCTCTGGTCAGCGAGGAGCCTGCTTCCTCCTCTCTCTCTGCCTGCTGTTCTGCCTACTTGTGATCTCTGTCTGACAAATAAATAAATAAAAATCTTAAAAAAAAGTCTTAAAAAAATACTTCATTAGAAGGCTACAACTCTCCTTCTTTTTAATGGTCATGGACACAAGTTCTCTTTCCTACACACATCCCTCACACCCAGTAATAATGTTAGAGCCTCTCCTACTCATTTCCAGTTTAACAGACAGGAAGTGACTATGGTAGGAAGAATTCTAAGATGAGACCCACTGAGTCACATCATTTCAATGTGGGCAGAACCTGTGACTTACTCTAGCCAAAAGAATATGGCAATGATGATGGCACGGTCATTATCATGACTACATCCCACTAAGAGTAGACTGGAGCCAGAGACTCACCACTGGTTTTGACCAAAACTCACCATGTTTTAACACGGTTGTATGGCAGCAAACTGTGGCAGGAGGAGAAGGGGGGTGATTGGAGAGTGGCCCCCAGCTGACAGTCAGCAAGGACATGGGGACATCAGTTCTACAGCCACAGGAATCGAATTCTGCCAGCCATCACGTGAGCCTGGAAAAGGACCCTGAGTTCCAGAAAAGAACTTAGCTACCAAAACATATTAAAAAAAAGAGAAGATAGCCCAAATTTATCCACAGCCTTATAAGATCCTGAGCAAAGACCCAGCTAAGCAAGCCCAAGTCTGAAGCCATGGAAACTGAGTCAAATTAGAACAGTTTCTAATTTGTGGTAATCTGTTATACAGGAAGAAAAACCTAATACAGTGATAGATCACTCTTACTGCAGTTAGTATTTTTCCAAATGCTAAACTTGGACATTACTTTACAGGTTTGTTGGCAACCTGTGAATGAACCATTTAATTGTGTTTTGCCCATTTTTTTCCCTATGGGATGGCTTGTCTTGTCAAATTTTTAAGAACTCACAGTTATAGATATGAACCCTTGTCATACCTCCAAATCTACAACATCTCCACTGACTTTCTCTGTGGGATCTTTTGCCAATGAATTTCTGATTTATTATGTACCCAAATAAATGCATCTTTTTTAAGAAAAATAGATTCTGAATTTACAGACTTCGATAAGGTTTCCCAACTCCTGAATTGTGCATGAAGCCTCTTAGCTTTTTTTTTTTCCTTTTTTAAAAGATTTTATTTATTTAAGAGAGCAAGAATGCGCATGTGCACAAGAGCAGGAGGGGGACAGGCAGAGGGAGAGGGAGAAACAGACTCCCTGCTAAGCAAGTGGTCTGATATGGGCTCCATCCCAGGAGCCTGAGACCATGACCTGAGCTGAAGGCAGGTGCTTAACTGACTGAGCCACACAGATGTCCCTCTCATTTAAGATTTACGGTTTCCTTTTTAAAACGTAAGTCTTTAATCCATCTGGAAGCTACTTTTTCATGTTTTAAGATTTCGGTTAATTCCCGATGAATAGTTAATTGTGCCAACACAGTCTGGTCAATAATCCATCTTTCCCCACTGTAATGAACCACCAACTTTGTGAAATAGATGTGTTGCTTTTCTTGCTAAAAATTACTTCCAAGCACTTTCAGCTTTTGTGACTCGTAAACATTTTTTTTTCCCATTTCCAGTAAATTACTGAGAGGACAGAGAAAATCTATTTCTTTTCACATACCATCTTAACCACTGTTTGGCTACCAAACAAATTAGAGCACTTAACAAACGTTAATGATTTAAAAAAAAAAAAAAAGAAAAAGAAAAACTCTGTGTCTACATTGGTGAGGTAAGCAAGTGTAAGACTGAAATTCCTTCTAAGTTTCCTTTGATGTCTACGATACAGGCAAGCCAACAAGCATTATAACATGAGTGCTACTGGGTACCATACATATGAAGTAAAATACAACTTGCCTTTTCTTTTTTTTAAGATTTCATTTATTCATTTGAGAGAGAGAGAATGAGAGAGAAAGAGAAAGAGAGAGAGAGAAAGAGCATGAGAAGGGGGTGGGTCAGAGGGAAAAGCAGACTCCTTGCCAAGAAGGGAGCCCAATGCGGGACTCAATCCTGGGACTCCAGGATCATGACCTGATCCAAAGGCAGTCACCCAACCAACTGAGCCACCCAGGCGCCCAAATACAGCTTGTCTTAAAGCAAGATTTACAGAAAAACAAATAGCTAACTACAAACAAGTACATAGTTAGTACAAGTAAAACACGGCCTACTACTTGTCTTAGAGAGATTTCTACAGAATTTCAACCATCTATACATACTTTCAGTTACCTCTAAATAAAAATGTTATGGATCTCTTACTTCACAATGTAATCCTTAATTTTTCTTCCATCCCCTATCGGACAATCACCTTCAAATTCACTTCAAAAGTTTTTAAGCCGGATACAGAGGAGCGTCCGGTTTCCAGTTCCAGTGCTTCCTATCAACCTAATTCCAAAATAACTTTAAAAGGTTCTTTCTCCAGGGTTTAGAATTGCCCATTATATTTAGGTAAGGACAGGCTAAACTGCAATCCGAAAGATCCTGAAATATAGTGGCTTATATAAGATAGAAGTTTCTCTCCCACACTACTATTCTGAGTGAATGATCCAGGACTGGTGAAGCATCAGCATCTCCATCATTCGACTTCCATCTATGCATCTAAGAAAGCTGCTCCAGGTCTGTACCATTTTCTAAGCAATGGAAAAGCAGAATAAGATGGCAAGCACCTCCCTTCTAAAGACCTGATCCAGTGCACACAGACTTCCACTCATTTCTCATCATCCAGTCCCATGAGTACCCCCAAATGGCAAAGAAGTAAAAAAAAAAAAAAAAAAAGGTAGTCAGTAGGGCAGTCACTAGCTGAGCACTCCTATGCCCAGCTCCAACTCAAGAAGACTCTTAGTAGAGGAGGACTAATAAGAGATACCTGGCTGTTTGCAATGCTCTTAGGAGACCAAAATTATTAAATTGCTTTTTTTTTTTTTAAATTTTAAGTGGGCTCCATGCCCAACATGAGGCTCAAACTCATGACCCCGGGATCAAGAGTCACACATTCTACCAATCGAGTCAGTCAGGCATCCCTAAATTGCTTTTTTAATATTCCCAGATCAAACTCTTGATAGCTAGCTACCCTATCCTTTTCTTTCTCTGCTCAACAAAAACTGTCCTTCTGCTCCTCACAACTGGGTAAAAGCCAGAAGAGGGAGAATATGATTACTGACACATGCTGGCCCCTTCTCACAGAGTTCCCCAACCCACTTCAGTCCTCTCTCAGGAGGCTTCGCTTTAACACGGATTCTTTCTGTTTAAAGGCTTCCTTGTTTTACAGTCCATCCTCTGGGGGAAAGAATCTTAAATACAGTTATTGGAAATTACTAGAAGCAATACGCCTTTACTCATTAAAATTTACTTAGTGCAAAAAAAAATAGGTCTTAAATATATTTATGTAATCATTTTTCCATGATGTTAGAAATCCTATGATTAAAAAGTATGAGAAGAAAAAGGAAATAAATGTGCAGAAGCGTTGCTTACATAAATGAGAAAGAACTATGAAAATGAATTTACTTAATTTGCTGGCTGTAAGGAAATGCATATGTAGCTTTCTGCAGGTAGGGGAAAGGGCAGAGGGGCAGAGGGAGGGGGAGAGAGAGAATCTCAAGCAAGCTTTACGCCCAGCACAGAGGCTGATGCCAGGCTCGATCTCATGACCTTGAGATCATGACCTAAGCCGAAAACAAGAGCTGGACCCTTAACTGACTGAGCCACCCTGGTGCCCCAGAAATGTGGATACTTTTAAACTTAATGCAGGAAGGTGTCCAGTGAAGCCTTAGGTATTACCTGTCTCATTAAAGGGCTCATATAAAGATCCTTTAATTTAAATAGAAGCTCTCAGTTCTGTAAGCAATCTTCTGTAAGGAAAATCTAAGAAGGAACATACTCACTGCCAAAGAAAGTATACCTAACAAAATATTTTAAGTCCCCTAGTATTTCATAATGTTTGAGACAGTATTCCCCTAGGTATAGTTTCTGAGATGCTCATTACTTTAGCTAATAAGAAAGTGCCAGGTGTTCATGATGATATTATCTCACTTAAGAAAAGCCTTTATCCTAGGCTTCCAGATAATTCTAAATCATAAGGTAAGCATGCCCAGAACCACTTAATAACACATTAACTCATCTAAACGTTTGTTCCTTCATTCTTAAGTAATCATACCTGTATAATTTGTAAAGGCTGACCTGGGAATTGCAGGTTCTGATGTTCCATCACCCACAAGTAAGGGCTTCCCCATATTACAGGTCACTGTCGGGGTATATAGGTAAGAAAAACTTACTGGAATGTCTTCTTCCAAAGTCTTGGAGCTAGGTGCCCCCAGCCTTCCTTAAAACACACCATCTTTTTCTGGATGTTTTTAAGTCCCATTTTGGCCAAAAAAGTTCACTGATAAATACACAGATCTATTTAAATTCTGAAGCTCAAGCAAAGAAACCAGAGATGATAAATAACAATATCAACAAAAAGGGAAATCATTAGAGAAACCAAAAGTCAGAGCTCCCCAAGGCCTTTTTTATTGGAGTTGTAAATCCTATGAGCCAAAGGGGAACTTGGGGCAGTTTGCCCACAATCAGGTCTAACCAAGCAGCAGCAATGGGAAGAAGTCCAGATGCAGCGCCAACAATACTTGGATGATTGCCACCATGAGTAACATTTGTCAAGCATTTGTATGACTTCGCTACACTACAATGCAGCTCTGCTATATAGTTCACAACATTTCGGTTAATTATACTTCTATAAATACTCTACAGTCAAACAAAGCAGCTGAAAGCTCAATTCATTTGGGGAAGAAACTGGTGCCCTAGCATGATACAAATGGCCCAGGACCACATCCCAACATTAAAAACCCCAATCAAGGGGTCTGATGACTGCAAAGGGGCTCCCATCAAAGCAGGAAGTGACCTTCTTACTTCACCTACAGAACATTTTCTAGTTTTGTTACTTTTAAATCGTTCCTTCTCTCTTAATCCCCCTCCCAAATATCTCTGTCTTCCACAGGTCAACAATTAAATAATCCTTGATCTGGCTCCTCTCAGAGGAATGCTAATCTGCCAACTATATTGTATACTTTCTGGAAAGAGATCAAGGGAACCAGAAGAAAATGTGCTGCATTCAAACCTTTTGCTTAAGCGGGTAGCCCTGCAGTGCTACAACTTTCAAAGCTGACACTGACAGTTAGCTCTACAAACACTGAACGCCTCAATGGTGCCAAATCAGATGTCCCTGCTAGGAAGTTCATGGACTAAAAATGTTATGTGGTGTCATACCAAGCAACCATGTGCCAAGATTCTTGGGCTGGGATTAACCGCTGAAAGACAACATGGGAAATGTGGTTAAGTCCGTCCTCATGAAACCAGAGCTCAGGGGGAACACGGCGTTTTACAGCGTCTTCCATTCAAAAGCCTTTGCGGGAGGAAGACTGGGATCATTACTGAAGACGTTAATAAAAGTCTCCATGTTGGAACTCATGGCTACGATGAAAATAACAGAAATCACAACCGAGGCAAAGGCAGGCAGCAAAGTTCACCATCTAAGCCTTATCTGGAATTCAAAACAATCTAGCTTACTATTTTATGACGGGGAGGAATCAAAGGTAAGCCCTCACCTGCACTGTTCTATCTGCCTGGCAATGGCTGATGAGGGAACATAAAAGAGAAAATACCCCACTGCCATGACACAGAAAGGAAGGAGACCTGGGAGGCACAGAACAAAGAGGAAGTAGAGGGGAAAATCCAGCAGTAGCACACTTGCTGAGTAGGCTGAGGACTTCAAGGTTTATTTCTTGGCTGATTCCCTTTCACCCATATTATAATCTGGTTCACCACCACACTTCATCTTGTTTTCCCAATTCTAGGTGTCTCAAATACTTGAACAAGGGAAACGGAAAAAAAAAAAAAGGAAGGAAGAAAGAAAAATCTCATTAACAAAAAAGTTCCCCTGGGGCGCCTGGGTGGCTCAGTGGTTTAGGCCTCTGCCTTCGGCTCAGGTCATGATCTCAGGGTCCTGGGATCGAGTCCCGCATCGGGCTCTCTGCTCAGCAGGGAGCCTGCTTCCTTCTCTCTCTCTCTGCCTGCCTCTCAGTGTACTTGTGATTTCTCTCTGTCAAATAAATAAATAAAATCTTTAAAAAAAAAAAAAAAGTTCCCCTCAAAGTTTTACAAACATAAAACAATTATAATTTTACAGAGAAGCCATTCGATTCCTGGCTCTCCTGCCATTGTTTCTACTCTGCAATAATAATCTCTACCATTCACAACATGCTAGGGACTTTAAGTACATCATCTCATTCGATCATCAAGCCAACTCTATGAGGTAGGCAGCAACCCAGGAAAGATGCAAGATCACAAACTAGCCTGCAGTGGAGCAAGGCATTAATGCCCAAGAGCCATCTTTAGCTTCTATCCCATCCTTAACCCTCTACTTGGCAGATGTAGAAAAGGTACTTTCTGTACAACGACACAGAACTCGAGTTCTTCTACTTTACATCACAGGTCCTTGCTATTTTTAAAGGTGATTTTTAAAAAATGGATCCCCATTACTAGCTTCATAGAACAATTCTGACTGCTCCTTAAACACTAGTTGGGGTACACGCCCTAGGTTGGATGAAGATGAAGGAATGGGAGGGGTAGTGGTTTTAAAGTGATGACCTGGCTTAATCTTCTGAGAAAATTATACACAGAGAACTAACCTAACTCAAAAGTTGGCTCTCACAGAAAACAGGACCAAGGACAAGCTACAATTGATGAAAGTAAAGGGAGTTAGAATTTAAATCAAAGGGAATGCCTTTTCTTGATTTTTAGGGCAACTAGCTCACCCTTGTGGGCAGAAAACTCAACTGCACAACCACCAATATCCACCCACACCACCTCATTAAAATACTGCACTGAAACTGGGGAAACTGATTGAGACCACTAGATAACCTTGAGGATTTCAGAGTGAACAAGCTTTCCAAAGAGATCTACATGGCATACATACTTACCTATGTACATTGTGTTAGCAAGACTCTACCTGAAAATTTGTCAATATAATGTAGGAAGTCTCTGAAAGATTCTTCAACTCAAATATAAAACCAAGGATTTGTTGAAAACAATGTAACAAGAGTCATTATTTATAAATGAGTTTCTCTTCTGCAGTAGAGTCAATTATAAAAGATTAAAGTAGCAATTTTTCAACTTGGTAGAAATCACCTAAACTCTTAACAAAAGTGAACTACAAAAATATTGACAGCAGCATTTATTTATTCTCTAAATATTTACTGAGTACTTGTTATATAACAGGCACTATGCTAAACAATGGAAACAGAGCAAATGACAGACTACTGCATTACTACACTGAGAATCAAAATACCGCTCTGCAACATCCCTGTAGCGACTTCAGCCTGAGTGGCCAAAGGAGGCCAATGCAGAAAACTGCAAATAACCCAAAGGTCCATCAGTAGTCAAGGGCCGTATGTGCACCTGTATACACAACAGTATGCTAGGTAGGCACTAAAGCTCAGGTAGAGCCCTAAGTACCCATACAGAAGAGAATATAGACTACGAACTGGAGAAAGCAAGGGAAGAACAGAGTGCATAGGAGTCTATGTGTATGAATTTCTTAGAGCAAATATTCAGATGTGGGTATATGCACTGAAAACACCCCAAAATTACTAACAGTGATTACTTTCAGGAAGAGGAATCTGGAGTGAGAAGATTCTATATTCCAAATCATGTATATGTATTCCTTTCATTTAAACATTGAAATTTCATTTTGAATACAGAAAGAAAAGTGAAATCAGTATGAGAGAACACATGGGCCTTCTATTCTTGATTTACTGGAAACTTAAAATTCTAACGTACATAATTAATATTCTGAAAAAACTGGGGAGGATAGGTCAAATGCATTCAACAAAAGAAATGAAAACTAGATATTTTCCACTACTACTAATACTCAAATGTCCCTACTTGAGAGGAATGTTCAGATCTTTTTTTTCTTTTTAAGATTTTTTATTTATTTGAGAGAGTATGTGTGCATGCACACGCAAGCATGCAAGTGAGGGGAGGGGCAGAGGAAGAGAATCCCCAAGCAGACTCCCTGCTGGATGTGGAGCCAGGTGAGGGGGGCTCTACCCCACAACCCATGAGATCATAACTCAAGCCTACATGAAGTATCAGATGCTCAACCGACTGAGCCACCAGATGCCCCTAAATGTTCAGATCTTTCAAGCAGATTATTTAACTACTACAAATGTCCTGTGTGTTCATGTGCCTAATTTTACTTAAAATATAAAAAATTTTAAAAAGGACCCCAATCATTCAAAAGTAAAGCATATGTCAAAAGACTGTTCTAAGACAAGTCTAATCACAGAGTGGCATTTTCCAATCCAGGGTAAAGACTAAATGTAGTCTTTAAAATTAGCAAACCAAAACAGTATCTTCCCTCTATGAGGCAATTAGCATTGTGTGCTTAATAACAGGGAAGATGGTCAACAAATGAGTCTAATTTTGAGTTTCTTACCTAATGCAGCATGATTTTCTTGCTCCTGACTCTTTCCCAAAGAGGCCATCATTTCTGAATATATATCAGTCCACCAAGGATTATACTTCAAAACCTGTTTAACAGCCTCGTCTTCAAAAAAGTCAGCTCTGGAAAGAAAACAGTGAACGAGTGTGTTACACAGAACTGGGCTGGTTTTCATTTTTTAAGATTTTTATCTAAACTCATCACATTTGTACTAGAAATACAAATTATTAATTCAAAGTACAGATCAAGGAAACAAGCACTGTATTTACTTTCTTTGTGGTCACATTCATCACCATAAAGTGAAAACTAAGCATTTGGCTAAAGGCATAGCCGACATTTCTGCTCTCTTCAGAAACAAGGTACACAGAAGACCAGTCCTCCCCTGAAAGCCCATCTCCTGTACGGTTATGGCATGGGGCGAAGAAGCAAATCTGAACACACAATGGACTGAAGCATGGAACCTGGGCTAGTTTTGTAAGTACCATGTATTTTGGTAAGGTTACAATAAAGGAAAACACTTAACTCCACCAAGCAAAGGAAAATAAACATATCAAGAGGAAACACAGGATACTGCATACCCACAAAAAGGCTACACATAAACACACATGCACATTTTTTAGCATGTGCCTTCACACTTTCTACCCAGAGGCAATTTCTCTTTCATAACTCTGCTAATCCTAATAGTTCCTTTGCTTAAAATGACTGAAAAAGAAAAAAGCAACCTTTGTAAAAAACAGAAAATTAATTTTCCTATACTTTACTTTCTCAGGTTTGTCTTTTTTTTTAACATTTTATTTACTTAACTGAGAGAGAGACTGAGCAAGACAGAGAGCACAAGTTGGGGGGAAGGGCAGAGGGAGAAGCAGACTCCCTCCAAGCAGGGAGCCCAGCACAGGGCTCCATCCCAGGACACCAGGATCACAACCTGAGTGGAAGGCAGATGTTGAACCGACTAAGCCACCCAGACGCCCCTACTTTCTCAGTTTTAACTTGAAAAATAACTGCTACATTCAAAATACACCCCTGGAGGACAGAAATTACAACCCTGCATTCAAAGTTGAAAACTGTATTTGTAGGAAGAGAGTGACAAAAGGTATAACTCTGGGTGAAAAATTCATTTATATTTCAGTTAATTAGAAACTCAAGGGTCACCTGGGTGGTTCAGTGGATTAAAGCCTCTGCCTTTGGCTTGGGTCATGATGCCAGGGTCCTGGGATCAAGCCCCCGCATCAAGCTCTCTGCTCAGCTGGAAGCCTGCTTCCTCCTCTCTCTCTGCCTGCCTCTCTGCCTACTTGTGATCTCTGTCTGTGAAGTAAATAAATAAAATCTTAAAAAAAAAAAAAAAAAGAAAGAAACTCAAGGAAATAGTTGATTTCATAAATTGATTTTCTAGCTGAAAGTTTTATGATCTGAAATATTTTTGCTTTCAACTGAGACAGTGAAATCTTTCTAAAAAGAAGTATCATAGATAACTTACAGAATTATCTGTATGTGCCAAGCACTGTACTGACTGTTTTCACCCATTATTTTCTTGAATCCTCACACCACCCCCAGGCGCAGGGGGAACTGTTAATACTCCCATTTTACACGAATGGAAACTCAGGATCAGAAAATTTGTACATCATGGCCAAAGTCAAAGAACCAGAAAGAAATATGGCCAGGATCTGGACTGAATTAAATCTAACTCCAGAATCCACATTATTAACCAATATAAACATTCCATTTTAATGCTTGAGGAAATAAAAGCCCATATTGGACAAAACTGAATAGTAATGATCTCGAAACAGTAATTCTCAGTATCAATTTTGTCACATGCATGAGAGATATTTCAAAAACATAAGTAATATGAGTAAATGGCTAAAATGCTAAGTTAAAAAAAAAAAAAGCACTGACTCTTCACCCTCTTTACCCTGTTCCAACTCCATTTGGGGCAGTGAGATTACATGGCTGACAAGACACAGGCAGTCACGGTCCTTATGGAACTTACAGCATCATGGGAGAGTCCAACAATCACAATGTAAATGCTATATAATTGCTATGACCTAATAGTACAAGCATCTACAGCAAAGTGAAATTGGGATGACAGGGAAGGTCCCTGGAGAAGAGACTATCTAAGCCAATAGCTGATCATAATTAATAGTTAACCAGACTAAGAAGGGTGGGAAGGTATATCCTGAGCTGAAAAGAATAGTTAGCAAAGGCTAGGAAACAAGAAGGCACATTTAAGGGGGGGGGGGGGGGGGGAGCTGAGAACAGCTGAAAATATTATGTTGTAGTGACAACATTGTAAGCCACGTCAAAAAACTCTATTGGATTTTTATCCCTCAAAACAACTGAACACTTAAACGCTTTTACATATGGGTCTGATATCGGTGTGTCTTGGAATATCATTCTCACTGCAGTCGGGAAAGTGGTCGAAAGGAACAAGCCTCAAGGCACAGAAATCATGAAGGCCTAGAAGAGGGTAGCAGCCATGGACACAGAGCAAAGTGGGTGGATGTGACTCAGAGCCAGAAGCCAGATTCCATAGGATGCAGCAGTAAAGGGAGCCAGGAGTCAAGGTTTATGCCTGGCATTCCAGCCTGGACAATTCAGTGGATGACAGTGCCTTCTGATGAGACAGATACACAGGACACCAACAGAGCTGTATGGAGACATTATGACCTCTGCTTGGAACAGATGAGTTTGAAATGTCCTTGTATAACATACAGAGACCGGTGCAGTAGGCAGCTAACTATACAAATCTGATGCTCAGGAGAGACATGTGGGAGTCACAAGCATTTAGACAGTGACAGAGACCAAGGTAGAAGACAGAACTGCCCAGCAAGAACTTGCAGGATAAGAAAAAAGTAATCCAGACACCAGAGTGTTGATAACATTTAAGTCAAGAGTAGAAGGTCCCATCTGAAAAGATGCTGCATTTCCCCCAAGAGACAAGTGATGGGGAAGAGAACTAAACAAAACATGACTTTGTAAAAGATCTCTATCACCTCCATGCCCTCTCTCCAAAAATTTCAAAGTGTTTAAATAGATTCCCAATAGTTTAAAATGTGATGGTTTATTTCTTATTCTGTCCGTGGTTAGTTTCGTGAAAAAGGTCTGAGGTCTGAGGTTGACCTAATGTTCTACTTTACAAAATAAATTTATTTCCAAATTTTTAAGTGTTGTTCATTCAACGAGCATTTACTGAGTTCCCAGTGCACAAGCAGCTTCAGGGAGATGAAGATCAGTAAGATGATCCTGGCCATTCAGGGCTCCAGAATGTAATAGGAATGGAGACAAACACAGAATGACATACAATCAAGATGCGCTGTAACTTGGGAGCACAGAGGAGGGCTTCCTCTCTCTGGGAGGGAGGCACCAACGGATGACAATGGAACTCAGTCTTAAAAGATAAGTAGAAGTTATTTCAGCAAGGTGGGGCAGGAGAGAAAAAGCTATCAGGGGAGTATCATGAATAACAAGTGTGCAAGAAGTTGTGGGGTACAAGAGGAGTAATACTAAAATTCATTACTGCTGTAGTGTAAAACATGGGCAGAGAGGCAAAAGGGAAGCTCCAGAGGCAGGCACGGTCCAGATCACAAAGAACTTTCTATGCCATGCTAAGGAGGTAGAAGTTTATGCCTTAAGCAACGGAGAACCCAGTAAGATTTTAAGCGGATGTTCATTGTCAGTATTCAAGACATAATACTGCCGGGTTTATGGCTGATGGATCTGTGGAAGTGTAGAGGTGGAGATGCCAAACACGACTGCTGCACTAAGGCAGATACATACGAGGACCAGAGAGACAGTGAGTGAAGGAAACAGTAAAGAGATAAATAGTACCACTTCAGGATAGATTAGGAGTGTGGGGTGAGGTAGCAGTCAAAAATAAATCCCAAGTTTCTACCCTGGGTGACTGGCATGAAAAATGGTACACTCCACCAAAGAGAAAATTCAGGAAGACTTTTCAGGTAAAAATGATGGGCTTGATTTTTGGACAGGTTGCACTAGAGGAGTCGCTCTCCAAACCCTTAATAATGTGGCTTTTCTTCAGAGCACTTACCACATTCGAAATATTATCTGCTTCCCCACTAGAACGGAAGCCCCATGAGCACAGGGACCTTTTTATACTCATGCTAATCCTCAGGGTCTGTGACCTACCCAGCATGCAGTTCATCCAAACACGTACTTGAACAAGTAAGGGAACATGTGACAGAATGAACGGGTGAAATTTTACTCTCATGCTTGTTCCTAAGCTTGCCATTTTGAATAAAGAGCCATGTTGGGAGCAGGTGGCCCTCTTCCCAGCCTCATCACTACTACTTACAGTCTTGAGACTCCTCAATCAATGCAAAAGCCTAATCAGTATACCAAACTCTTTAAAAAATGCACAGCACTGAAAAGTTACAATTTAAAATGGCACCCCAAATGCTACGATCATTTTTGTACCTTTTCTTATCTCACAGTATTTAAAGTGTTGACTAAATTCTTCTATTTTTCTCCCAAAAAAGGAAACACGCAGATTTTAGGAATTGGTTAACGCAGAAGAGATGCCAACAATTAAAAAACAATTTGCCTGGGGAAGGAAAAAACAAAAAACAAAACACTCTCAGCAAGAGAAATATAAAAACTTGGCTATGATAAGCAAAACGGGAAAGCCTATTAAATAATTCAAGAAGGCTTCGACAAACTGTAGCGTAAAAATAATATCCAAAAGGAGTTACAAATGGAGAAATATAGATAATCAAAAACAGTATGTGTCACACAGTGGGGAAAAACATCACATGATGGCATCTAGAATTTACGACAAAAGATTTAAAAAATAATAGTTATTCTAAGTCATTTATATATCCCTTTGAAATGTATGAATTTTCTATATAATGAATTAACCTCACTGTGTTCTGCCTCAGGACAGATTTAAAATTGGTTTCCCAAGCTTCCAAAAAACCTGACACCATGAAAAGACATCATGACCAGTAAGGATATGTCAAACAACTTGAAAGTGTCATATAGTACACACTCACATAATATATATTATGCATTAATCTTGTACATTACATTTACATACCTAAATGTGTACTATAATACACACGATGCATTGCCTGCAAGGTAGATAAAAACTGAAGTAAACCTTTTCTTCCACTGTATTAACCAATAAGAACAATTTAAAAAGCACTGAGCCAAAAAAATTTTAATTGAAAATTTTAAAGAATTTTACTTGCACTTCATTTATTATTAGCACATTTGGGTGAGTCAGTCAGCTAATAAAAATAAAGAGTAAGAAATAACACAAAAAGGACAATAAGCCAAAGTCTTACTGCTATTGGAAAAGTCACAAAGAACCTTTACCTCACAGCTTCCACTCTCCGACCTGCCCATGACTAAATTTAAACCACTCCTTGAGAAACGGAAAGAACAGTTCATGCATATTGTGAAAGAAAATGAGTTTCTGGATAAAGAAACACAGAAGATGGAGAAAAATAAGGACTGCATATAATATCACACTGCTAAGTATAAATTCCAATTTCCTAATTCTCTCAGGCCACACAGTTATTCTTCCAGTTTGAGAAGAGAAGAGATAGGCAGTTCTTCTAATTAAGCTCCCTCCCACTTGAAATTTTAGTCTTGTAAAGCTCATTCTGTTTTCATGCTGCCCGAGAAATTTGCTGACAAAGAAATTTCCCACTTTAAATATTCAGCATGATTTTAAATAGGTTTCTTCAAATTACTCTTCAGTGGACCTTTAAAAACCACAATTGGAGAGATAAAGGTAATTAGAAATGGCAATGTAAATGCAGCTGAATCTCTCAGATGTCCTCCAAAATATAACATACCCTGCTCTTACCCAGTTCCCCCCAGGACGTTGAATAGTTCGACCATTTATCACTACACATCACTCAATGCATTTGCACATCACAAGATATACTTCTGCCATTCCAATTAGTCTCCCACTGTGTCACAGGAGATAGAATGTTAATCACAAGAGCAACAGCAGTTAAACTGAAATAGTGTACATGAAAAGGAAATACAAAATGACAAATGGAAAGATTTTTTTCGATTCCAGACCTAGCAACTTAGCAGTGTTATGACCTTGGACAAGTCCCTTAACCTTCTTTCCCCAACTGTTGTGAAAATGAATTTAAATAATCATTTGAGAGCACCTGATAAGCTGAACGCACTATAGAAAATAAGGGAATATGATGCTTATAGCTGCACATATAACAGTTTAGAAGTTGTTGGCCTAGAGCTTCGGAAGAATAATAATTGAGGCCTGTATGTACATACGATTCACATCCTAGAGAGTCTAGCATCCACAGAGACTATCCTCTGTGACAATCCCTTACTTGGAAGAAGTGCTACTATTCCTGGCCAATGAGAGACATCACAATGTCTCAAGTGATTATTTACCTATCCATTAACTAGATAAGCTTATTAGGCAAATACAAGCCTGACAGAGACACACTGTGGTGAAAGATGTAATTAAAGTAGATGGGAAATACAGCAAACTTAAAATTAGATTTTATTTATACCCTACCACAATGAATAATTATTTGTTAATTAGACTCAGATCTTCAATTACAAGTGCTCGCAGATCAAGTGTTGGGAATACCCTGGATCAGCCAAGAAATGCAGGACATGTAGATTCAAATTCTTAAAGAAACTGAAACATCTTTTCATTTACATATACCGTTAATTGCAACAAAAAGTCTACTGAAAAGAACTAAAAATACTCTCATGAATGCCGTGTTCTACTTTGCAGCCTCCCGAGAAAACACATAAAGAAGTACATTAAGGGCACCTGGGTGGCTCAGTGGGTTAAAGCCTCTGCCTTCAGCTCAGGTCATGATCCCAGGGTTCTGGGATCGAGTCCCACATTGGGCTCTCCACTCAGCGGGGAGCATGCTTCCTCCTCTCTCTCTCTCTGCCTGCCTCTCTGCCTACTTGTGATCTCTGTCTGTCAAATAAATAAATAAAATCTTTAAAAAAAAAAAAAAAAAAGAAGTACATTAAGAGTTCTCCATTGCCAGAATGACCTCCTGAGAAGCACACCTTACAAAGATCAAAGAAGCGTAAGTTTGTAGGTTAATTCAAATGTCAGTTAAGGTTCTGAGCCATCACTAATTTCTAGAATCCCAAAACCACATGCCTAGCATACTTACAAAGACATTCAAAAATTTTCAAGTCAATGTCAAGTCAAACCCTTAATCCTCAAAAAACTCAGTACTCACAGATAATGATCAGGATCAAATTTGGCCAGCTCAGCAGCCAGGCGTTTCTGCCTTCGTTCAGCTGCAGGAGTGAAATCTGGATCCTTAACATCAATAACATCACTCAATTCATCCTAAGAACAAAAAAGAAAGAATAATTGCTATCTCCCATGCCATCACTGAAAAATTTCACACAAAAGGCCAAAACAAAGGAACCATCTGATCATATTACCTGTGACATTTCAATTCAAATCCAGCAAATGTTTGTTAAACACCTATTGCTTGCCAGGCCCCGCTGGACACTTTCACATAAATTATCTCATTTAATCCTTACAACAAAGTGATCAATATATATTAGAGCTATAAAAGTCTACCATTAAAAAAAATAAATAAACCTGTGTAAGCAAGTAATTCATATCTTCCCCATTTACTCATAGAAATTTGAAAGTTATTAACAGCATGTTTAAATAAATTTCTAGCCAGTAAGATGGAGGTGCTCCTGCCACATCAGCAAAAAAAAATTTAGATAACTTTTACATGCCTGTAAAACTCTGCTTGACCAGAAGTGCACTACACCTAGTCAGCCAATCTCGAGGCCAAGCCAACCTTGGGCGCTATAGTTCCTTCCTTGTTTATTCTCCCCCAAACTAGGTGGACTGTGTAGCCAATCAGATACTTCCTATCTTTCTCTTCCTTGTTCTTTATTCTTCATCCTATAAAAGCTTTCCGCCTTTGGCCCCATTTTGTAATTCTCTAAATGGAGACCCTTTGCTTCCTGAAGTGTTAAATAAAAGTCTGTTTGTATCACTGCAAATTGTCTTCTTTTTTTTTTTCTTTCTTTTAAGACTTTATTTATTCAGGGACACCTGGATGGCTCAGCTGGTTAAGCGTCTGTCTGCCTTAAGCTTAGGTCATGATCCCGGGATCCTGGGATCGAGTTCCACATTAGGCTCCCGGCTCAGTGGGGAGTCTGCTTCTCCCTCTGCCTGCCGCTCACCCTGCTTGTGCTCATGCGCTCTCTCTCACTGACAAATAAATAAATAAAATCTTTTTTAAAAATTTATTTATTCATTTGAGAGAGACAGAGACAGAGCACGAGCAGCGGGAAGAGGCAGAGAGAGAAGCTAACTCTCCGATAAGCAGGGAGCCCACCACAGGGTTCAAGCCCAAGACCTGGAGATCATAACCTGAACCAAAGGCAGTCACTTATCCATCTGAGCCACCCAGGCACTCTGAAAATTATCTTCTTTCAATAGGCAAAACAGTTGGAATATCAACGGTTTGAACATCTACACAAAGACTTCCCTTTTGTTTCTTCCTAAGGTCTAAGTCAGCCAGTCTCAATAAGGATTACCAAATAAAACTTATATATAAAACTGTGTGCATTCTACTTTATAAGCAGATTTAAGAATTTTTAAGGGCAATTTAAATGTATATGATTTTCTATTTTCAAATTTAAAAATCTAATCCTAAGTAATATTCAGCTTTACTGTAAAAACCTTTACCTGGATATACACACATTGATATGTAGCACGTGTCCTAGGCCAAATCCTACAGAAAACAGGTAGAGTAGGAAAACTGTCCGGGATACCATGGAGTTTTTTTCTTTTGGTTGGAATGATGAAGCCAAGAAACCTCACACAATGCAAAATATTCCTAAAGCTATACCTTTTTTTCTTTGTTCAACCTCCCCATTCCAGTTACCCTAAGTGAGAAGTATGGAATTTGGAAGAACCTTCAACTGTATTAGCTAAAAGAAATCAAGGGAAATAACTTGACAGAGTGGTAAAGTCAAACTGAAAACGAGATTTGTAAATGGAAGAGAGGTGAGTGCCTGATAACCAGGCTCAAAGTTGAGAGCTGTAAGGTAAAATACCTGCAAAGAAATGAACTAAACTGAAGGAGCCAAGGAGACACTAGGATACACACAATCAAAATTTGTGCCTAAAAAAATAAAAAACAAAACCTCACTCATTCCTACCACAATCCACTTAGCTTGAGTAGTATCAACATTTAATCAAAGCACATACGAATACTGCAAAAGGGTCCACAGAACTTATAGAAGTCACAACCAGAACATGTTAATACTTCTAACTACAAACATTCTAGGCAAAAACCTGATTACTGGTGGTTCCCAAATAAAATTTTACATTCCAAAAGTTCCTTTACAATCGCTTTTGGGAAATTAAGACCGTATTTTCCTATAGAAATACTATTATAAAAATAGTAGTTACATGCTCATGGTAACCCGCAAGTTTATTCAAAATACAATAAACTTTAAATAGAGTACTCTAGATACAAACAGTGTAACAACCCCGTGGCAATGTTTCCATGGGATAATGCTTTCATAGCTCCATTTTAATCCACCAGAAACATCTCTTCTCCAAGCAGGATAATCTGGACTCTTCCTCTCTTGCTTGCTCACCCACCTGCCATTAGCTCCTCCAGACACAGAGCTGGAAAAGGTACTGACGTAGGCCCTGGGGGAAGAAGCCCAGTTCTACTGTACACATAGGACTCACCTCAGCTAGATAACTACTATGAGAGTCGTTTCCTGCCCACGAACCCCAAGTCCTCCTCCCCAGTACGCATGAGTCACCCAGTCCCTTTCCTCCTTGCCCCAAGGAGCTCCCTGCACGTACCCACGTGTACAGCGCGCACACACACACACATACATTTCTGAAAGCAGCATGATGCAGCAGAGAAACCTAGACTGCAGTCAAAGACTGCTCTAGTCTAACTGTGCAACTTCCCTAGACCTCAGCTTCCTTTCTGTGAACGTGTCTGGTCACACCTCCATTGAGGGGCTGGGTACTACTCTCCTCTTGCTGTAACAAGTTACTACAAACGTAGTGGTCACAACACAAACATATCCTCTTCTAGTTCCGGAGCTCCGAGGTCCAGAATCAGTGTCTCCAGGCTCAAACAAGGGAAAGACAAGGCTGGTTCCTGCTCAAGGTTCTAGGGGAGAATCACTTGCTTTGTCTCTTCCATCCTGGAGGGTGGCTTTCTTATTCCTTGGCTGGTGGCCTCCATGACAATGCCCTTCCTCCCTCGGCTTCCATCGCCACATGGCCATCTTTTTCCACTCTGACTCTCTTACTTCCTTTTTCAAAGGCCCCATGATTAGACAGGACCCATCTGGTTTGGGCTCAATCACCTGCCCATCACAAGATCCTTAAGTTAATCACATGTGCAAAGTCCCTTCCGCCTCATAATGTGACATGTTCCATGCTCCGAGGACTGGCACACAGACATCTTAGGGAATGGGGTGGAAAGGAGCATCCTTCTGTCTACCACAAGCTACGATGAGGATTAAATGAAATAATCTGAGTAAGGCATCAAGTACAGGGCTTGATACATTCAATAAAGTTAGCCTCCTTTCTTTCTGTCTGCCTGTCCCACTACTGTTCCCTGTTACTCCCTGGCTGCTTTCCTACTGAGATTACCTAACCTCCCTCCCCTGCCATTTCCTTACTTCCCACAGCAATAAAAAGAAAAAAGAGATTAAAATGTGCCGCTTCAGGGGCGCCTGGGTGGCTCAGTGGGTTAAGCTGCTGCCTTTGGCTCGGGTCATGATCTCAGGGTTCTGGGATCGAGCCCCGCATTGGGCTCTCTGCTCAGCGGGGAGCCTGCTTCCTTCTCTCTTTCTCTCTCTCTGCCTGCCTCTCCGTCTACTTGTGATCTCTCTCTGTCAAATAAATAAATAAAATCTTTAAAAAAAAAAAAAGAAATGCCGCTTCATTATTTCACCTAGACAAGATAGAAGGTCACAAGTGGGGTATAACCTGGGAGTTTCTGTGGGTATCTCTACATTTCAAAGGATAAATGGACTAAAAGAACCATAGTCATTTCAAAATACTAAATGCACTGAGGAAAAAAAATGGACTTTCCCCACAGCTCACAGCTCTGCATAATCCCTCCCCTGTCCTGCACTTCACCCTCACCTACCTTCTCCTTCTGGCTCAAATCCCCCAGCTCAAATCTACATAGCACATCTTCCATTTCTAGAATTCTGAGTCTTAGCATTTTCAGTACACTTTTCATCATTCAAGACTCTGTGCAAATGCCACCTCCTCCAAGGGGCCTTTTCTGGGCATCCTTGCCAAAGTGGTCACCCTATCCCCCTGCCCTCCCCTGGCCCCCCAGGCTCTCACATCACTTTTTCCTTTCCTTCACTTGTCAGTATCGGAAATATTCTTATTTATTGCTTACATGGTTACTCTCTATCCCCCCACTAGAAGCTTCCACGAGGACAGGAGTCTAGTCAATCTTTTTCCTCACTGTATCCCTAGCACTGTTCCTGGCCTTCAGTATTAAATCATTCATTCAGCAAATACTGTACAAGGGCCTGCTTGGGTGCTAGAAATCCAGAAAGAAACACAAAGACAAGGTTCCTGCTCTCAGGGGAATGGAAACTAGACAGTAAGAATGCAGCTCTCCTTTCCCTCTCCCTCCTCTTTCCTCTGGCTCCCAGACTTAGGACTTCCACATGGAGCTATGTAGCCTGTACCCCAAAAAACACTAATGTCCATGGCAGCACAAACCCCACCAGGCTCGTCTTATATACAGTCACACACAGTCGCCCTGTTCCAACTGGACCCTCAAGAAAAACCAGAACAAACTACAAAGCAAAGTTAGCCTGGAGCAGAGCAACCCATCTATGGCATCAATGAACCAAAGGCAGAAAGATAAGAGGTTGGGACATGTTCAGCTACAGAAGAACAGAAGTGATTCTCTCTCTTTTCTGAAGCAACGTTATGGCCCCTGTTACAAGAGTCATTTGAAGAGGGTTATTGCCAAGAAAAAGTCATGCAGGATTTAAACCAGGCTTATGTTAAGTTTTGGCACAGCAAGGGCAGAGAATCTCCAGATAGAGAATGAAGACCTGTGTGCACATCTGGCCAATAGGTCTCCTGGTGCAGCTGAGGGAAGGACAGGGCCAGCAAGCCAGCATCCTGTGGCTGCTGGCAGCAGCAGTCCCAGGAGCTTGCTGGGCTGGCGCCCAGAGACTCTAGGACTGTTGCTCCTGGCAGCCACTACCGCCCTAAAGCTTGTTGTGAAGGCCTGACTTTGAGCAGCCAGGGCAGTTTTCTAAAGGCGCCCTGGTGGCTGGCAGCAATTTCAGAAGGGAAAGGAAAAAGGGGAGGGGGTAGAGTGGGAGATACGTTAAAAAGAATTTGTTTCAGAAAAAAAAAATAGGGGCACCTGGGTGGCTCAGTGGTTAAGCCTCTGCCTTCGGCTCAGGTCATGATCTCAGGGTCCTGGATCGAGCCCCGCATCGGGCTCTCTGCTCAGCAGGGAGCCTGCTTCCCCCTCTCTCTCTGCCTGCCTCTCTGCCTACTTGTGATCTCTCTCTCTGTGTCAAATAAATAAATAAAATCTTAAAAAAAAAAAAGAAAAAAATAATAATCTTCTTCTCATTATCAGTATGAAATACAGAAGTTTCCAAGCAAATGTAAATGGTTGGAAGGAAAAAATATAAAGGACTAAACCTCCCCATAAAGGGTTAAATTTCTCAGTTAAGAGAAGATACCTGGGTCTTGGAATTATGAATGCTTCTCTTTCTTTGTTATATTTTCGTAATGAATTTATACAGCTTTTATCATCAGAGAAAACAGAGCTATGTTTCATTTAAGGGGGGAAAAACAGACTGTGAAAAAAATGAGTAAAATACGAGCCATCAGCAAAACTTCATGGATACTGTCTCACCCAAAGGCAGAATAAGAGAAACTTTAAACTTGTGAGAAAACAGTATTTGAGAAAATGGTGACGTTTCTTAAACACGTCATTCAAAAGTAGAAGAGATGTTCTCAAATTTCTTAGTGCAGCAGTCACTTCAGTTTCTCCCAGCTGCTCCACTAGCAGAAAGAGATACCACTAACCTTACATGATTACTCAGTTTTTAACCACATGGTGTGACTGTCACAAATAGAGCAGTCACAAATGCAGACGAATTCTGCGAGAAATACCAAGTACGTGAGATTTCTGTACCACTAACTCATAAACACATCTACCTTAATATCCAAGAGACGGTGCACTCTGGTTTACCCAGAATTTTTGAAACTTCTCATATTTCCTAACGTCACAGGGGGAACGGGGGAGAGCCTGAATGGCTCAGTCTGTTAAGCAGCCAACTCTTACTTTCTGCTTGTGGTCTCATGTTGTACGATCAAGCCCTGCCCCATGTCGGGCTCTGTGCTCAATGAGGAACCTACTTGAGATTCTCTCTCTCCCTCTGCCCCTCCCCTGGCACGCGCTCTTTCCCTCTCTCAAAAATACAAGGTGGGGTGCCTGGGTGGCTCAGTGGGTTAAGCCTCTGCCTATGGCTCAGGTCATAATCTCAGGGTCCTGGGATGGAGCCCCATATTGGGCTCTCTGCTCAGCAGGGAGCCTGCTTCCTCCTCTCTCTCTCTCTGTCTGCCTCTCTGCCTACTTCTGATCTCTATCTGTCAAGTAAATAAATAAATAAAATCTTTAAAAAAAAAAAATACAGAGGTGCTTGGATGGCTCAGTCATTAAACCTCTGCCTTTGGCTCAGGTTATGTTCCCAGGGTCCTGGGATCAAGCCCCACATCGAGCTCTCTGCTCACAGGGCAGCCTGCTTCACCCTCCCCTACTCCCCCTGCTTGTGTTCCCTCTCTCGCTGCCTCTCTGTCAAATAAATAAATAAATAAAAATGAGTCATTCCTAATGTCATGAAGGATGCCATAGTCTTCTAATTTTATTCAGGTAAGAAAATATGCTAATTCTTTAAAGCCAATAAGGTATCTACTGGTTCATCCATTGGTAAAAGGTAGATGAATAAGAGCAACAATACCAGCATGGAACAGTCACGTGGAGCCCTGCACAGTGCCTCACACAGGGACATAATCAGGAGCTGTTAGCTGTCGATACACAGACACTGGAGGTCCACATTTCCTACCCAGACAGGAGAGGACTTCAGGATTCAGACTCTTTGAAGAGTTTCAAAGAGTAACGTGGTACACATACATTCCACATTTTATTTAACCCCCTCTAAATCTGAGGCAGCACCCCATATTCAAATGCATTACTATTTCTATGGCAAAATCTGTGAATATGCCTACCAAGTGGGATTTTTAAAACTACTGAAAGACATCAGTTCAGATCAGGTTTTGCCAACAAACTGAATATTAAAAATAATGTTTATTTCCAGAACTTTCTGTGATCCCGATACTACAGACGTGAGTTATAAGCCTGTACTAGTATTACTACTTACATCATCCCTCAGAGTGTTCTCACATGATCTCACAAAGATCTCTTTTTTATCCTATGTGAAGGAAAATATGCACTCCAACTGTTTAGAATAGGAATGTTCATTCAATTAAAATTTGAACAGTCAAAAGACTTTAGATAATCAAACTAAATGCTTGGGAATAATAAACATCAAATTCAGTGGTTCACTTCTGAGGGGGAAACAGCATGATGCAATGAGGGGCTCCAACTATGGAGATGTTTTTACTTTTTAAGCTGGGTGATAGGTACCTAGAGATTTAGTGCCTTAGGTAAGACATTCAGAAAGACATAAAGAGTATTTCAAAATAATTTTTTTTAAATAAACCTCAATTACTTATTGAACATCTTCAACAGAAACAAGAACCTGTGGCTTAAAGGACCTGGCCTAGACTCACATTACAACATTCTGGCAGCTTCTCATCAAACTGGCAGACATCCCTTGAAAGGATCTTTCCTCAACGGCAGTGGCAAGAAACCAAGTTCCCCAGCCTCAGAAATGACATTCCATCGGAATGTACAATCTGTACTTAGCCTGCATGACTTGAATTATCATTCATTTAGAGCCCACAGCAGGTAAGCCCACAACTAACTGACCAGAGAGTGGCTTTCAGCTAACCAACTGAGGTCCATTCACTGTAGTTTCTGCATAGACGAAACGGACTCTATTCTTACTACCTCAGAGATGACCAGGGAATGTGATTAGGGAGAGAGAATATGGAGAGACCATAATTCAGCAAAAAAGCAGAAAAGGGTTTTGAAGGGAATATCTAATCAGCATTATCTGCTCAAGTAAATCCCAATTTTGTTCTCTTTAAGGAGTTTCAAGCACATCTTATATTTTTCAAGGGCAGAAGTCTTTCTAGTGTCTTACTCCTTTTTTTTTTCGAAGAGTTTTCACAAAGTAGTATCTCCTTTAGTTTTCTAAATGGCCTTACAAAGTAGGTAAGTAAATTTATCCCTATTTGACAAAGAGGAGATAAAACTTGTTTGTAGTCAAATAAGTGGCCCATCATCCCAAATCTAAACAACAGTAGGAGTGGGACTAAAACACAGGTTAGCCATTTCTTAGTATATTCAAAGACATCTTACTACAATAAGCCACACTCTAGACAGATTTAACATCCTCTCCCTAAGCAGGGATAAAGTTGGAAAAAAAAAAAAAAAAGCTGTTTATTTTGGTTTCTTTCACTTAAGAAAAAAAAAAAAAAAAACCCAAGTTAATGGTTCACACTTTCATTATATAACATTGTAAAGATGCATTTTCTGTAAAAAACATGGGGACAAAATAGTTCAAAATCTCCTCTCCATTTCATTCTCCCCGCATAGTCTTAAATAAAGTAGAATTTCCTATGTGTTTTGAGGAAGAGAGAGTGATGTCATTCCTTTTTAGCCTAACTGACAAATGATCGGGTTTTAACAAGAGATTACATTCAACCCCCACCAAGAGTAAATAGACAAAAGTGCCTACTGTACACCAAGAACTAAACAATTTGATCAAAAGACACACATTCACTCTCACTGGGAACATTCTGTCTCATTTATATTTATAAAACAGAAGAGACATCATGTAATAATTTTCATTTTTCAGAAGTATAAAACAAAGATTTCCAGGAAGTATGAGGAGAGAGGAGTTCCGTTTTGTATTTTAGAAACTTCATGTCTAGAATACTGAATGAAGTGGGGAAAAAAGAAAGTAACAGGACATCTGACATCTGTAAGCACAGTATGAGTGGGAAGAACAGCCAGAGCAATGGAAAGGAACAAACATCTGTGTCACCACTACATACAAGAAGCTGTGATTTGTGCTCTAAATACGTTACCTCCTACAGTCTTCATAAGAAACCTCCAACTAGGAGCACAACTGAAATTAAAATATCCAAATGGTAAAACCTTATGAGCCAACGTGTTTTGGAAAGACAACATACCTGTAACCGCTGAAACACTCCCGAGCGTAAATTTCCAAAGCCATAGCAGTACCGAGGATTCAGAGCACTTTCTGATGCCTCTTCATAGGGGGACTGTTCAATTTCCCAGTTGAATTCTTCATCCTCATCTTCTATTCCTCCCTCAGAAACCTCAGATGCACCTGAACGTGTTAAATATTAATTTGTTTTAGTACTGGATTCCCTAGGTACAACTTGGGGCGGGGGGGGATAAAAAGTACTGGGGAAAAAAAAATACCTGCCCACGTGTATCAAAAGAGACATGTAAGAATATGTGGAGCCCACTATTTTTAATAGCAAAAAAAAAAAAAAAAAAGAACCAACCCAAAGGCCCATCAATAGCAGGATGGATGTATAAATGACAAATGCAATGAAAACAAACTTTAGCTATAGATGGATAAATCTCACAAAAATATGAAGTGAAAGAAACCAGACAAAAAAGAACACATACCATCTGAATTATAGACAATTCGAAAGCAAGCCAAACTGAAGATAGTAGTAACCTTGAGAGGAGGGAGGGAGAAGTGACTAGAAGGAGGCTCTGGGTAGGATTCCAAGGTATTGGAAATGTTCCATTTCTTGACCTAGGTGGTATTCATTTTATTTAACTCACTGAATTAGAAACCTCTGATCTAAGCTTGAGAGGCCATGGTTTTGCAAAAGACTGAGATGCTGTTTTTGTTTGTTTGTTTTGTTTTGTTTTGTTTTGTTTTTAAAGATTTTATTTATTTATTCGACAGAGAGTGATCACAAATAGGCAGAGAGGAAGGCAGAGAGAGAGGAGGAAGCAGGCTCCCTGCTGAGCAGAGAGCCCGATGCGGGACTCAATCCCAGGACCCTGAGATCATGACCTGAGCCGAAGGCAGCGGCTTAACCCACTGAGCCACCCAGGCGCCCTGAGATGCTGTTTTGCCTGGTCCAAAAACATGACTGAAATACTGGTTCTTTTTGTCTTTAAATTATATGTCACCAAATGAGCTATTTTGCATTTTCATGTGATGTCCTTACCTTATCACCTGAAGGATTTTCCTCCAATTTCCTATCTGCTATATCTCTTTTTCCCCTAGAAACACACAGCATTCCAAATATTCTATTTATCTTTATTTCTTATCTGCAATAAACATACCTATCTCTTCCACAAGTGGTTTCGCAGTCCTGGATTTTCTTGGCGCCAGAAGAGCAGTTAGCATGTTCAGCCCCTCAAAATGCTGGCCAGGAGTTTCTTTGGGCAATCGAATGGTAAAAATTCCTTAAAAATAAATTTATTTTACACTTAGCTCTATTTAAAAATTCAAAGACTTCACAAATAAATCTGAGAAATACATATCTTGGTAAATTATAATTCTATTTTATAGGGCTCCAAAATTATGCCCTTATTACACAGTCAGTGAATAAAAACCAGGATAGTAAAAGGCTTAAATAGGGTTTTTCAGAATCACTGATTCAGCTGTGACCTCTACAAGAAATTAATCTGCTAAAGCTGCAGAATGCTTTAGTCTTACACAGTATTCCCTTAACCTATTGATCATATTAAAGTCTAAGTCAAAATCTCTAAAATTCCATTGCCTGAAAAGGTAGTAGCTTAGAATTAGCCCATAGCCACTTATAACATTTACTTCTGGACTTAAAGAGAAAAAAAAATCTGAATATCTGATCCAACAAATAGCAGCAGTTCCAAAAACACACAAAATCTTAAAGGAATTATAGCCTAATAAAGTTTTCTGATATCACCAGAGACATAGCCCCAAAGTCTAAGGCATACTCAAATTCTATGTACTTCTTCTTTCCCTGACTGGGCTTATCAGCTTCCTCCAGGTTCCCCCCCATGAACTTATATTACATTATATACTACTCCGAATTTTAAAATATTTTACCTTTTTCATTGTACTTAACCATACTCTAATAGAGTTGATCCTTGAACAACATGGGGCTTAGGGCCTATCCCCCTGTACAGGTAAAAATCTGTATATAACCTGACTCCCCAAAAAGTTAACATCTAATAGCCTACTGTTGACTGGAAGCCTTATCAATAACACAGTTGATTAACACATACTTTGTATGCTGTATGTATTATATATTTTGCTACAATAAAGATAAAAGATGAGATACCACCTCACACCAGGCAGAATGGCTAAAATTAACAAGTCAGGAAACAACAGATGTTGGCTAGGATGCAGAGAAAGGGGAACCCTCTTAGACTGTTGGGGGAAATGTAAGCTGATCTAGCCACTCTGGAAAACAGTACGGAGGTTCCTCAAAAAGTTAAAAATAGAGCTACCCTATGACCCAGCAATTGCACTACTAGGTATTTACCCAAAGGATACAAACGTAGTGATTGGAGGGGTCACTTGCTCCCCAATGTTTATAGCAACAATGTCCACACTAACCAAACTATGGAAAAGAGGCCACATGTCTATCAACAGATGAAAGGATAAAGAAGATGTGGTATATATATGTGCAATGGAGTATTACTCAGCCATCAAAAAAAAAAAAGAAATCTTACCATTTGCAACAACCTGGATGGAACAAGAGGGTATTATGCTAAGCAAAATAAGTCAATCAGAGAAAGACAATTATCATATGATTTCATTCAAATGTGGAATTTAAGAAACAAAACAGAGGAAGCACAGGAGAAGGGAAGAAAAAATAAAATGAGACAAAAACAGAGAGGGAGACAAACCATAAGAGACTCTTAACCATAGGAAACAAAACTGAGGGTTGCTGGAGGGGAGGTGGGTGCTGGGATGGGGTAACTGGATGATGGGCATTAGGGAGGGCACGTGATGTAATGAGCATTGGGTGTTATATGCAACTGATGAATCAATAAATTCTACATCTGAAACTAATGATATACTATATGTTAATTAACTAAATTTTAATATAATTTAAAAATAGTAAAAGAAAAAAGAAAAAATGCTATTAAAATCATAAGAGAAAATACATTTACAGAATGGTATTATATTTATTGAAAAAAAATCTGCATAAAAGTGGACCTACACAGTTCAAACCCATGTTATTTAGGGTTCAAGTGTATATCAAATACAACTCAACCCAAATACAACCCTCCTAAACCCCTGGGTACTTTTAAAATTTAATAAATTTGTTTCAATATGCAACTTACCTGCAATTAAAAGCAGATACTACTTTTCCTACCTAGAAAGGTAGTTTCATCATATTTCATTATTACATTAATTACTGTGTTATGGGTCACAACATTGTCATTTAACTCTTTCATGCCATCCTTCCTCCCTTACCCTAGTTTACTGAGATCAATAAATAGTCACTTAATAAATAAACAAGTATCTTATTGATGAGATCCATGGATAAAGGAAAATCCAGTGGTTTCTCTAAAAGCAAAATAAATGGTTTCAAGGCTAGCTGAAATGAAGAACCTACCAATCATGAAAAGAAAATTCAGTCAGCCTTTAAATGCCACCTTTGCACAGTTTCTCTCCTACCTCCATGTTATTAGATTTTAAGTTCAAAAAGCACACAAGAAAAATGCCCATATCTTTTTAATTTTAAAAATTTAATTTTAAAAATCACCCACATCTATGTAACCAATCACCTCACATAATCTGACTTTTAAATGGATGAGGCGCTTGGATGGCTCAGTCTGTTAAGCCTCTGCCTTCAGCTCAGATCATGATCCCAGGGTCATAAGATTGAGCCACGCGGTCAGGCTCCCAGTTCAGTGGAGAGCCTGTTTCACCCTCAGTCCCTCCCCCTGCTTGTGCTCTCTCTCTCCCTCTCTCTCTGACAAATAAAGAAATAAAATCTTTTTAAAAATAAAATAAAATAAAGTAGGGGAAGTAGAAAATAAACTTCCAGAAAAAAGAGAGTATTTAAGTAACTTTAAAAGAAACTGAGAAGTACTTTAAAGGACTGAGAAAATTGTACCTGTTAAGAAATCCATGAGTAATGGTCAATGTGCTTGTTAAGAAACAAGAAAGTATGACCAGGACAAACTGTATCTGCAATACATCTAAAGGTCACCATCATGTCTCAAAGGATTACAACAAGTTATTCTAACAGGAAGAATCCAATGAAAAAAACTAACAAAATTCCAAAAGCAATACCTTTATCTGTATCATAGGATCCTTGTTCGATTCCATTTTCCACAACTCTTCCAGGAAGGGTTAACCTGCGATTTAAATTAAGACTTCATTAAGTCTTTAAAACACAAAGTATAATAAGTGACCACCAATTAGAGTATACATTTGCCATTGAAATCTATCAACCATTTTAAAAGGCAATTCCTCAGCATTTCTTTAATATTTTACAAACAAAATAACTTCCATCTCTTTCCTACCTGAGAAACAAGAAATCACAGATGACTGACTCATCATTCTGTTTGAAACTCCCTAGTCACCAATAAAAGCAATACTGAATGGAAAAAAAAAAAGTAATACTTAAGAAAAAGCCACAATAAATACTAGTTATCACTATTGTTACAGTACTCTCATCTTCCTAATGAATAGAAACTTGTTAATATACCTGGTGCCACAGGAATGGCTCAAAAAAGATGGACTAACTAGCTCCTTCCTCCACTAAAAAGAATTTTAAAATTGGAAAACAATAAAGAAATAACAAGGCCAATTGTTTATTTTGGGCAAACTACTGCTTTAAAAAAAAAAAAAAAAAACCAAAAGTGTGTTTCTCAGGTCTCATTATTACTATACAGAGATTTCCCCTTCTTTCACACTAAAGGAGATGTACTAATTTCTCTGTTTCCAGTTTTACTCTCTTCATCCAGTCCTCCACTGAGGCCCCAGAAGAACTTTTCTAAAATGGAAACAAGACCATCGCTTTTCTTTTGAAAAAACTTCTATTGGTGACTGACACCAGCTAAATAAACTCACTGATACCACCTATCAGACCAGCTCTCACTCCATTCCAAACTTCCAAATGTGACGTTCCTTTCCTTCCCCCCTGCCCTCTGCTCCCTATTCTACCATCATCATCATCATCACCATCCTCACCATCAAAACTTGGCAGGTCCCAAAGGCCCAGGGCTTCACAACCTAGCTACCTTTGATCTTAAGGCTTCCTGGAGCCACAGTGCATTTCCAAACCAAAATCCCTTCTAAGCCCAACAGAAGGAGTTAGTTTAATGCATAAATTCACTTGTTATGATGACGACAAACACTAACTTTACTGTCGGAATTTGAATTGAATCCCAGCTCTGACATTTACCACCTCTACAACTTTCTTTGTACAAGTTAATCAGCTTCAAAGCTCAGATTGCACAAAGAGAAAAATAACAGACTCTACCCCAGGGTTACTGTGAGAAGGAAAGAATAATGCAAAGGGCCCAGTGCGTGGAAGTCGGTAAACACTCCAAAGATATGCTCTATTAATAACAACTTTCTTTTCCTAAACTCTAAGTATAGAGTTAAATTCTTACTGTGTGAGAGTGAAATCCTATCTGTTCACAGATCTGTCACCCAACTTCTCAAGGAGATGAGCGAGGTTTTATTCACCTCTGGTATACTGTAGCGAACTCTATTTTCAAAGATAGCCTGTATCACATCACTCCTCCCAACTGTGGGGTCTAGGTCCTCTCCCCTTAAAACTGAGTAAGCTTGCAAGTGTCCATCAATAAATGAATGGATAAAGATGTGGTGTGTACACACACACACACACACACACGATGGAATATTACTTCAGCCATAGAAAAGAATGAAATCTTGCCACGTGCAACAACATGAATGGATCTAGAGTATCATGTTAAGTAAAGTCAGAGAAAGACAAATACCATATTTCACTCGTATGTGGAATTTAATAAACAGAACAAATGGAGGAGACAAACCAAAGAACAGACTTTTTTTTTTTTTTTTTAAGATTTATTTATTTGAGAGATAGAGCATGAGAGCAAGAGCAAGGTAGGGCAGGGCCAGAGAGAGAGGGAGACAATCAGACTCCCCATAGAGAAGGGAGCGAGATGCAGGGCCTAGTTTGCAGAACCCTGAAGCATGACCTGAGCCAAAATCAAGAGCCAGCCAACCAACGGACTGAGCCACCCAGACTCTTAAAGAACAGACTCTTAACTACAGAGAACAAACTGGTGGTTACCAGAGTGGAAGGGGGTAGGGGGATGGATGACATAGGTGATGGGAATTAAAAGTACATTTATGAGTATTATGTAATGTACAGAATTGCTGAATCACATATACTATAAACCTGAAATTAATACAACACTATATATTAAATATATGGAATTAAAATAAAAAATAATTACTGGGTTTTTTTTGTTTGTTTTTAAAGATTTATTTATTTATTTGACAGACAGAGATCACAAGTAGGCAGAGAGGCAGACAGAGAGAGAGGAGGAAGCAGGCTCCCTGCTGAGCAGAGAGCCCGATGTGGGGCTGGATCCCAGGACCCTGGGATCATGACCTGAGCCAAAAGCAGAGGCTTTAACCCACTGAGCCACCCAGGTGCCCCATAATTACTGTTTTTAAAAAATTAATTCACTTTGTCGAAATATTTTAACCAATACAATAAAGCAGAAGTGACAGTGTGATTTCTGAGGTTAGGTCATAGAGGTGATATGAACCTGCCTTGCCCCTTGGAACACTTGGCTTTGAAACCTTCAGTTCCACCTCCCCAAAGGAATCCCAAATTAGACCATGCAAAGACACCATATAGGGAGGTCCTGAGAGTACACAAAGAGGTGCCCTCCCACAGCCACTCCACCAGTCCACAGCTGTTTTGGCCCCTGCTGTTCTGGGTCCAGCCACCATAAGACTACAAGTGATTTACAGATCTCAAGTCAGAACAGCCCAGCCAAGCCCTTACCAAAACCCTGACACACAACCAGGACAAGGGAGTTAAATAATTATTGTTTTACAACATTCAGGTTGATTGGTTATGCAGCAACAGATAACTGAAACAGTAGGCTCTTGTAATAAATATGTACTGTTCGTTGAACAATTGTTTGCCTGGGCAATCACCAGGCATGGTAATAAAAACAATGCATGGATTATCTCAACCTTCACATAAACTCTTTAGAATCCCTAATATCAGTCCCATTTTACAAATTAGGAAACGGAGACCAAATAACTTGCTATAAGTCCCAGAACTATTAAGCGTGCTGAGACCCAGGTGTGCCCAACTCCCAAGCCCCTGCTACCCAAGGAATGGATGAGCCCATGTGAAGAACACTTTTTTTATATAAAGATTTTTGTTTCTTTATTCGACAGGCAGAGATCACAAGTAGGCAGAGAGGCAGGCAAAAAGGGGAGGCGGGGAAGCAGACTCCCTCCCCGCTGTGCAGAAAGCCTGACCTGGGGCTTGATCCCAGGACCCTTAGATTACAACCTGAGCCAAAGGCAGAGGCTTAACCCCCTTAGCCACCCAGGTGCTCCAAGAACACTCTTTAAACTGTTTCATACATAACCTTTTATCTGGTCTTCATCAAAGCTCCCAAATTTAAGCAAAGTGGTTTCTACTTTGAAATTTGTTATTGTATTTTTTATTTTACATTCCTATCTCATTTAAGATCTTTTCTCTGGGCCTCTGATCCTTCATCTGTAACATATGTAAGTAACAGAAACTACTTTGTAGTACTGTCCTAAAATCAAATGAAATAATCCACATAAAGTATAGATGTGTAATAAAAATTCGGTAAATGTTCACTACTACCCACACCACCTTACTCCCACTCTTCATGTCTTGCCTTAAATACCACTTCTTCAGAAAAGTCTTTCCCTGGCCATATTACATTTAAACATTTAAAAGGCTCCCTTTCATTTTTCTATTACTGCACTTTACTCCTCCCTTTAGAGCACTTACCACAATTTTTAATTATATGTTTACTTGCTCCTTTATTGTTCTTCCACCACTAGAATGCAAACTACTCAAGACACCACCATATCCCTGATACCAAAAATCCAGCCTGACATAAATAAACCAAAGTTAATAAATGAACTAAAGGGGCACCTGGGTGGCTCAGTGGGTTAAAGTATCTGCCTTCGGCTCAGGCAATAATTGCAGGGTCCTGGGTTCGAGACCAGCGTGGGGCTCTCGGGGAGCCTGCTTCCCTCTCTCTCTCTCTCTGCTTGTCTCTCTGCCTACTTGTGATCTATGCCTGTCGAGTAAATAAATAAAATCTTGAAACAAAATTTAAAAATAAAAAATAAATGAACTAAAAAATAGGAAAGTACAGTATACACAAGTAGGTGCATTAAGTCAGGGCCTAATGGAAACCGGAGCAACACTGGTTCAGGCTCAGTGAAGGAACCAGCTTGACTCAAGAGGCAGTTTTTATTAGGAAAGCACAGGAGCAGGAGAGGGAGTTGCAGCTACACCTGAATGAGAAAGATTAGGAGAATGGAGTTTACCTAACAAGCAAGGGAAGGACAAGGGACTGATAAGGTTATAGGAAGAATAACCCGACAGCATCACCTGTAAAAAGAAGCTAATATCGGGCGCCTGGGTGGCTCATTGGGTTAAGGCCTCTGCCTTCAGCTCTGGTCATGATCCCAGGATCCAGTCCTAATCCGGCTCTCTGCTCAGCAGGGAGCCTGCTTCTCTGTGTCTCTCTGCCTGCCTCTCTGTCTACTTGTGATCTCCGCCTGTCAATAAATAAATAAAATCTTAAAAAAAAAAAAAAGCTAATATCAATGCCTATTTCCAAGAAGCGCTGTCAAGACGAAATGAGATACACATAAATACGCATACGGAATTTGCTTCGTGAGTTGAACAGTTAGCTGTTACTCCTGTTGTTACAGTTTTGCAAGAAGAAAATGCAAACAAGTGCTGAAAGGCCCTCACTGAGAATGGACAACCGCCACAATTAAAGGACAAAATGAGAGAAGTAGCAGACGAGGAAAAGGGAGGAGAACGAGGCTCATTTGGTGTCCGTGAGGCAAAGGAAGGAGAGAAAATCAAGAAGTGGGGAGCGGTCAGCCAAGACGTCGACACAACTCTAAAGAGAACGGGGAAGGAGAAAAGTCCAACGGACGGGTCAGCTGGGAGGTCAGCGCGCACCATCCCAGGGCAGGGGAGAGGCTGGAGGACCAACGCGGGACGAAAACAACAGGGAAAAAGTACGGGAACCACGCTGACGGGACAGAAACAGCAAAGGTTACAAGGCTCCAAACGCCACGTTTTACAGCGGCTGGAAATCTCTTTGCGGTGGGGATTTAGCAAAGTTAAAGGCGAAAACGAGCTTCTGCAGCATCTGGAACGCACACCTGACGGAGTCACTTCGTCAGCACCCAAAGCACCTGGGAAATCTCGGAAAAGGGCAATCGGTAAATCGAGAAGGGCTCCCTCGCTCTTTTCCTCCCTCCTCGCTAAGCAGCTAATGGGTAAGTAAAAAAATGAATGAATCGATCAACTCCTCAATCCCCTAAATTCGCTCTTTCCGAGGCCGGCCAGCGGGAACTCGCCTGAGAAAGTACGGGTTGGCGTAGAACTTGAAATCGACCCCCTCGAAGTAGACGTCGAACTCCGAGACCCGGGCGTAGGGCACGCGTATGGCGATGGTCAGGAAGTCGGGGTCCTGGCTGAGGTCGAACGCCGGGGTCAGCATGACTGCGCTGGACTCCCGCGTCCGAGCGGCTCACGCTCCCCGCCGCCGCGCGGCCGCCACTCAAACTCTACAGCGAGTCCCCACACGCCGGGACCCAGCCGGCTAGCCAGGGTGCTTCCGGCTCGAGACGGAAGTGCTCCTGCGTGGGGCAGGAAGTCCCGCCCCCACGCCGGTTTCCATGGAGACTAGACGCTGTTAACGGAGAAAGGGCGTGGAGCGCGGGGATCTGACCGCGGGAACTGAACCAAGAATATAACTTGGAGAAATCCGGACAAGAATCCTCTTCAGACCCATCAAGCCTGTTTCGAGAGACATAGAGATGATTTTTAACCAGCATTGGCTTTGCAGGTAGAAAGACCTGCGTTTGAATCCCTTCTCGGCCACCTGTCAGCTGTGAGTTCTTGGGAAAGTTCCAAACCCTCTCCACGTTTCAGAGAACGCTTCTTTAAAATGACAGTGATGCTAGCCCCTTAGAGATGTGAAGATAACGCGAAATTATGCAAGTAAAGCTCTAACAACGCACCTGGCGAGTTGTCAACGCTCCTTGTGTGGAAGCAGTCACCGCAGTAGCCACAGCAGCGTCGTTACTGTGGTTTCCCTTACTCCTCACCTGCCTGGTCACCAACTCCCCTTTCTCCCTCCCTCTCCGTGTTTCTCTGCTCATTTCTCCTCCTCTCCCTTCCCCTCTCCCTCTCTTTTTCTGCTACTTTCTCTCCCCTTCCGAATTCTTTATTTGAGTATTCTCGTTTATGGAGCGTCCACTCCACTAACCTCATCTAACCTGCACTATGAACTCCAGAGAACACGACTCAGGGAGGGTCCGTACTGTATCTTATAATCATGCACCTTAACATGATCAGAACCCAGAACGTCTGATCCTTGAGCCCTGTTAGTGCCTGCCGTCCCTCTGTCTCCCTTCTTGCCTTTTGTCACTTTTCTCCATACACCTTTAGTCCATGCTCCTCGGATTCTCCCAATGCCGGCCCCACTCATCTCCCTCTTTTTCTACATATTCCTTTAGCCTGCCTTCCTCTCGTTGTATTTCCTGTTATTCCACCAGAAACGAGACTATTCGGGAAATACTGTTTACTTCCTGGCTTGAAATGTCAGTGGAAAGGGATAAGAGTCATCTCTGGGGTAATGAGTGGACCAGATCACTTCAAAAATCTTTACAACCTCCAAGTTTTATGAATCTTGAATATTAATTAGGACTTAGGAAAACATTAGCAGGAGCAAGTAAAACAAAAGTCTCAAAATCAAAAGCAATCTGCTTAACTCTGGGAGTTTTGATTAACACAAAATAAGAGGTTATATGTGAAACAACTGAAAGAGTACTCTTTAAACGTTCATCAATTTCCTGGGTAGCAGAAGGATTAATAGAATTAATTGAATACTTACCTTGTGCCAGCACTGTGCCAAATCCTTTATAATGATTTCCTATTTGCCTCCTGACAGCTCTTTGAAGTAGGCCTCTAGGATCCTCCCCAGGATTGCACAGGATCACACAGCAGTGAGTTGTGCAGTGGGAATTGAAACCCAACTGAATCTGATTCCTGGGCCCAGCCTCTAAAATACTATAGGGTTGATTCCCTCCAATATTACCACTCACCCAACTGTTTCACGTTCTGAGTCAAGCCATCCTGCTTTAGACCGTACTGAGCCTAACAAATAATAGCCGCTCAATATTGAAAATGAATTGGTGCAAACTTGGAATTAGCGGAGCTCTCAAGAGGTCTCTTGAGATAGGCCTTTGGCTGGATCATTTCAAATTAGCTAGTCTAAAAAGAATCTTTACTTCTATGAGGAGACCTTATTCCTATAGGTCACAAGCATTAATATTTTAAAATTATTAATACCAAAGAAATTACTGAGACTGGATCTATGCCATCCATGAGGAGACTATAAGTGAAAGCACTTTAAAAGTAGAGCTGTGTACTTCCTAGGTATTTTATTCTGTATTTGACCAAATGCACACACACAGGATTGCATACTGATAAACAGACTATAGGGTTCAATACTGCTGTTATTTGTAAAAAACATATATTGCATCTGCTATTATCACAAAATATTGACTGTTGCAACTGTATAACAGGGCTCTGTTGTTTTACTTCTAGGTGATAGTTCATTTTATTTTTGTATTTCTAATTAGTGGTAAATTACACAAGTTAAATACATTCTCTTTTTAAAAAAACAGAATGTTACAGAAAAGTTTCCCTCTTCTGCAGTCTAACTTTTGTCCCCTCTTCTACTTCCCCAAAGTTAATCCCTCTAGATATACTTGCATAAATTTTTATTTAACATATTAATAATAGCTATTGTATCTTTATTTAAATCTAATTAATTAATTATCATATAAGGTATTATTGGTTTCAGCAGAATGTTTTCTCTTTCTTTGTACATTTCTAGGTACCCTGTTACTTTACATCTGTCTGTGCATGGGCACATTATCACACCCTATATGTAAATCTACATTGTTTTATTTTTTTACTTTGATCATTTTTTAGACCTATGTATATTGCCTCAGGGATCATGTTGAGTTGGGTCAGTTGAGTTTCACGTCTAGATAGAGACATTGCTTGAAAATACATTATTTCAACATTTCATATTAACTGTTGTAGGGGGAATCGAACAGGAATGAATTTTTTCATCATTTTTTGACCCATTCAAAGGCTGCCGTATTTGTTTTCATTTTTCTTTTTCCTTCAGGCTTACTTCTGGATCCCCTTTAGTGTTTTAAAAATAGTTTTTTCCTTGGTCACCTTTATTGAGGACATGTATATAATATGCCATCTCTGATTATATTAAATTAACCTGTCCTCTAACAAACTTGATTGTAATCTGCTAGGTTCAATATTAAATTTTAAAATATATTTTCAATAAACAGTTCCAATTTCAGCCTTATGACAAGATTCTATTGTTACAGCATTCTTCTAGTGGTGAAATGCTTCTTGTTTCCAGAAGGTGGCATTCATATAGGCTATTAAGACAGTGTTATTACAAAGAACAGTTTTAACTTACATTGGAAATAGCTTCCTTAAAAGGCTATTTATGGTTTTAGTTCATTATCTGAGCCATTTTGGGGAAGTGGTGGGATCTTACACAGAACTTGCACCTTAACCCCTGTTAGTATTTTGGTATACCTACTTTCACACTCTTACCTACCAAGAAAAGTATAGAAAGATTTTTAAACAAAAATGGTATTATACTCTATATTTTTACTTTTTTTCACCTTACATAGCATTACAATATTTCCATTTGGCTATTTTTTTGGTCAAGAATATTGTACCATATTAAACTAACACTTAAAAATATGAACAAAGGGATAATTGGTTTTGAGAAAGGAAAAAAGAGATGAAACCAATAGTAAAATCATAAACATAGATCACAATCCTAGAATAAAAAATGCAAAAGTCGAAATACAAACTAGATAAAACATTTCAAAGTTTGAAAATATATTGTCTTTTTATATAATAGCAGTAAATACAATAAGACTAGACATCCTAAGTTTTGCGATTCCCAGTTATAAACTGCTTCGACGAGGGCTTGGATGAGTACTTGGATAATCTACAGATGAATACTGGATTGTAACAGAGGCTTAAGGGATCGTCCCAACAGGATACAGACAGAGCAGACAGAGCAGACCATGACCGCTTTAGAGTTAAGCACGACTCTTTCTGGTCCTTGCCCCAATCCTTCAGCCCATTCGAGTTACATTGTTTAAAAGAGCACAGCACTGGCAATAACCTAGCACAGTAATGGTTATTTCAGGTAGGATTTAGTCCAATCCCAATTTCTTACAAGCTCGGTAAAGCTCTGAAGAAAATCTAAAATGGCTGCAGCTGACACCAGTAAACTTCTTGCAGCATTTTTGTGCAGTGTGTAGCTAAGGGCTTAGCAACATATATTTCAAGATGCTAGTCCCATCCCATTAGATGAAATGCAGATCACATAGCAATGCTCTCCAAACAGCAGTTCAAGCTTCCTTCATTGTTTAACATCATATATATATAAGACATCTAACAGAAGGTGTTGTTTTGATGCCCTGCCCAGTTGCCCTTTATGGAAATGGGGCACCCATCTGTCACTAGCAGGCAAGTGTTATTAATGGCTCGCCCTTGACACCTTCTTCAAAGAATTGCCCCAGTCCAGTGTTTCTCCACCTCAGGTATTTCTGGGAGATAATTCTTTGTTGTGGGGAGCTGTCCTGAGCACTGTAAGATGTTTAGCAGCATCCTGGCCTCCAACTTTCCAATGCCAGTACCAGCCTTGCTGTTGTGACAACCACAAATATCTCCCCAGACTTTGCCAAATGTTTCTTAGGGGACGAAATTGCCCACAGTTGAAAATAACTGCCCTCAGTTGATTGGAGGCTCCAGGAAGTCATTACCACCACCATCACCACCCTGCCATCAAGGCCCACAAATGTAAAAACTGATCTGGGGTGCAGAGACTGCCTTAAAGGAGCAGATGACTACAGCATGTTTATGCTCTAGAGTTCCTTATGGGATCAGATCAAGAGTGGCTTTCCCCAAGCCCACATCTTTGCTCAGCTTTCCCTTTCCTTGTCCTTCTTCACTTCCTCCCTTATAGATTTCTCCTATAAACGCCCCCTGGATAAATCACATGCATTCACTTCCTTGTCTCAGACTCTGCTTCAGGAAATAAATGTAGGGCACCTGACCCATGAACTCATCTTTTTTTTTTTTTTTGAAAGATTTTATTTATTTATTTGACAGAGATCACAAGTAGGCAGAGAGGCAGGCAGAGAGAGAAGGAGGGAAGCAGGCTCCCTGCTGAGCAGAGAGCCCGATGCGGGGCTCGATCCCAGGACCCTGAGATCATAATCTGAGCTGAAGGCAGAGGCTTTAACTCACTGAGCCACCCAGGCCCCCCCCCCCATGAACCCATCTTGAGAAACTCCTTCTTTAACATTCTTTACACTTCTGCAGAACTGCTGGAGTATTGTACCTACAATATCTACCAAAAATACATGACAAGTTCTTATGTTATTTTTTTCAAGTTCTCATAATCTAGTTATGATTAATCTAATTAATCTTTTCTTTGATTCAGAGTGAATGTGTTTTTAGTCCTTTTTGCAGAAATGACCTAAATGTACCTCTTTTGGCATCAGAGGCTGTGGTGAGATTGTACGTAGGCACAACCACCTTTAAAAATTGTTCGGCAATATACTCTGATAAAGTTAAGCTTGGGTATGTCTTAACACCCTGCAATTCCTCTCTTTGATGCATAACAGAAACAAGTGGTAATCACCCATCAATAGACATGTACTGGAATGTTCATAAATGCATTATTCATAATAGCCCAAACTGGATACAATTCAAGTGCCCATCAAGGGTACAATAGACAGACTGTAGTATATTCACTCAGTACTGCTGCACAGCAAAAAGAAAGAATGAACTCCTGCTATACAAAATATGCATGAATCACACAAGCACATTAAGTCAAAAAGGCCAGATCCAAAAGAGTTCTTAGAATATGTTCACATTTATATGAAGTTCAAAAGGGGAAAAACTACTGTATGGCCATAGATGTGAAAATAGTGATTACCTTGTGAAGGTGGTTATTGACTGGGAGAAGGTATAAGAAAAACATGGGTGATGATATACAAACATAGTTTGTATCTTGACTTGGATGGGGATTACATGAACATACACATGTGCAAAAATTCATAGAGCCATATATTTGAGATTTGTGTGCCTTATTGTATGTGATATTTCAGTTAAAAGTAGGAAACAATCAGAAGATTTGGATTACCTATGGATACTGGGAATCTAGGCTTACCACTGTGTCCCTCACAGGGTACTGCCCTTGACTGCAGAGAAGTGCCTTGTACAACATTACCCCTTTCCAGAAGGGTAATACTTGATACAAAGGCCTGTCATCCTGCCTTATATGGGACAAATTTGAAAGCCATCCCCACTACAGGAACTTCCTGTAGAATTGACAGAGTCCTTGGTTATAATTGCATTGTTGGCCTCTGTCCAGTCCCACCTTCTCCTGCCTACAGGTATAGCTCCCAAAACCATTCCCCCAAAACCATCTGCATTCAGCTGTCCTTCTGAAAACTCTGTTTCCTAGAGCCCCAGTCTAAGATGTCATCTAAGCTACAGCTCTATCCTTCCAAATAGATTGGAATGCCCACTTTCCTCTCAAAACCAAAATCCCCAATGTGAACTCAATGACCTTTTTCTTGAATTTTCTTCATGGTTGTTTCCAAGCATTTCTTCACTGAGGGGTCTTATGCCTTGATTTTGTTTGTATTTTTTTTTTTAATGGTTGCTGGGGCTCTCTGTCTTCCTGAATGCCTTTTGATTATTGCAGCTACTCAAAAGAAAACCTGTCTTGTGAAGAAAATGGTCAATAAAACTATGAGCTTTAACCAAGAGAAAAATAGTTTCCCCTGCAACTTGAAACAATTTCTGTTGATTATATGTATTGTAAACTCATTACAAACACTTCTCTATCAAGCTAAAATAGCATAAATGGATTGTTTTATATTGTTTTCCCAGAAGAGTTCACATTAGTCACTTTTTTTCCTGAATAAGGATAAATCTTTCAGTAAGATGCCCTAGTGTTTAAAATGCCCATAGTAATTATGTTATTGCTATTGGTACATAATCAAGACATAGCCTTGGATCCTTCTTCCAATCTTCTTTGGCTTTCCCCCATTCTGCTCTCTGATTATATATACTCTCTCTTACGTGTTCCTTCACCCCTCAATTATTTTTTTTTTTAGATTTTATTTGTTTATTTGACAGAGAGAGATCACAAGTATGCAGAGAGGCAGGCAGAGAGAGAGAGAGAGAGAGAGGAGGAAGCAGGCTCCCTGCTGAGCAGAGAGCCCGACGCGGGACTCAATCCCAGGACCTTGAGATCATGACCTGAGCCGAAGGCAGCGGCTTAACCCACTGAGCCACCCAGGCGCCCCCACCCCTCAATTATTACACTTCTTTTCTTACATTGACATTTTGTCTGTTTCACATCATTTTTCCCTTTATGGGTTATGTTTATTTATACTTGTTTTTCTTGATCATTTCAATATTTAACGACCATTTATTGTGATTTTTAAAATCATAACTCATAGCCAACTAGATCTATTCTCTATTTAGATAAGACATAAAGAAACAAAAAGAAAAAAGAAAACTTCAACTTAGGTCTTCATGGCATCAGAAGTCTCCAGCCAATGGTAAGGAATCTGAATAGACATCATAGAGCCAATTGCCTCCATTATCATAGTTAATGTAACTTTTTTTCATTCTGGAAAATAATGCTTGAGTTCTTATCTGGACAGCACTGTTCCCAATTACCATAAGTGTGTGGTCTACATTTAGTCAACAATAATAGCTGGCATTTATTGATTGCTTATTGTATACTCACAATTTTTCCAAGTGATTTCATTCCTTTATCAATTCTGTGAGGAAGAAAGCTTTTCTGTAACCAACAATATTTTATAAATGAGGAAACTTGGACTTGGAGAGTTGAGTGATTGCCGGAGTCACATGGCTTGTAAGTGACACAGCCGGGATTGGGTCCCCTGAGGTTGCCCTGCCTCCAGCCCGCTGTCTTGATGCTCTGAGAAGAGGGAAGAAGTGAGTGGAGATAATAAAAGGTAAAAGATGTGATTTCTAACTTCAATTTAGACTTTAGTAAAGAAAATAAAACACTGAAAATTTAGCAATTGTGGTAGCCAGTTTCCAAAGATGCCTCCTCCCATGATGAGCCACCACTCCTAAGAATCACACCCTCGTTTGGTCCTTTCCAACAGTGAATCAGAGTTGGCCCTGTGTAGCCAAGACAATGCAGCAGAAGTGACACTGCGTGCCTTCTTAAGGCCAGGTCATAAAAGTCCTTGCCCCTTCTATCATGTGCTCTTGCAGCACATGCTCTGTGGGAAGCTAGCCGCAGTGTACGGATTCCAACTAACCTGAGACCACTAAGCTGCAGGGAATCCCAGCCTAGCCACATGCAAAGGCTGTGTGGCCAGCCCCAGCTGCCTCCTCCATCCCCGCCTAGGCACCATTCACAGGAGTGAAGATGCCATTTTGGACATTGGAGCCCCAGCAGACTTCCACATGGAAGCCAGGGGAATCTTAGCCATGTGCCAGAAACAAGGCACCAGCGTTGTAGCCCCATCCCAGCCATCTCCAATCCTTTGAACAACTCCAGCTGACGCTCTGGCCCTGTGAGAGAAAAGCTAAGCCATCCCCAGGGTGCCTATCGTCATTTGTAATTCACACAACGTTAGCATAATAAAATGCGTTGCTATTTTAAGTCACTAGGTTTTGGGGAGGTTTGCAACACAGTGACTGATACATGGAGCAACAGTGAAAGACAACAAAGAGTATACAGATTAAGACAGGGAGATCCAGAGATAGAGAAATGCTCGGGGTTGGAACAATTAGAAACATCTCATTTCTGATAACAAAGTCTGGGTCCCGAGCAAAGGCTCCAGCAAAAGTGCAGATAAATTCACGGTATCTGATGTGAAGGCTGCAAGAATTGAAGCACTAAGCAGTGGGCTTGGAAAGGAGTCTAGGGCTGATTGGTGAATGTGCTGATTGCCAAGGAAAATAACTTCCCAGCCGAACAGGGCTACGAAAACCATCTAGTACAACCCAATTCTTTTTTTTTTTTTTTTTTTTTTCTTTCTTACAAATCAGGAAACTTAAACCTAGAGAAAGAAGAGATTCCGGGAGGTCATGTAGCTGGTTGGCACAGGAGTTAATACCAAGGCTAGGGTGTGGGCTCTTTCCTCCAGGAACCCACAGTTGGTTAGGGAAATGGGAGCCCTGCTTTGCGGCTGAATCTAGATAAGCTTTCTCCCCTGGCATCAGATATACCACAGGATATCCATCCTAATAGATCCTGAGAGCCAGGGTAGCGTTTAAAGCCAGCTGCTTTAATTTGTAGTTGTAAAACGTCTAACATTCTTACCTCATTTCCTTCCTTCACGTAAGAAACGAACTGGACAGACTCTACAGTCTCTGAGCTCTCACCAAATTCTTCTCAAGGTTTTTTGTTGTTGCTTTTTTTTTTTAAACAACTTCATAGGGATGTAGTTTACATTTCATAAAATCTGCTCCATTTTAGGTGTGCCCCAAAGTGCTTTTTAACATAGAGTTTTGCAACCCTCACCATTGTCCAGTGGTGGAATATTTTCATGGTCCCAGTAAAATCTCTCTGCACCTTCACAGTTAATCCTTGCTCACACTGGGAGTTGCAAACAAATAATTTACTTTGTCTTACAAGATTTGCCTTTTGTGTACATTTCAGATAAATGGGACCAGGCAATAAGTGGCCTTTCATGGCCTGTTTTTTTGCGTGGCCTGTCTTTGAGGTTCCTCCATGCTATAACATGCATCAGTCCTCATTCCCTTTTACTGATAAACAGTATCCCACTGTATGGATGTATTTTGTTTATCCATTTACCAGTTAGATGACATTTGAGTTGTTTCCACTCTTTGGCTATGATGAATAAGGTTGCTTCTATTAAGTTTTAAAAGAAGCGAGGATTGCTTACTATAGAGATACCACTTATAGGAGTTTTGGGGGTTTTGAGGGGATTGCTTATTAAAATAAGACACAGGAAAACATGAAGATGAAAATAAATTCATCATTCAGATACACTCACACTATTAATATTCCACACTTTTTTGTTAAACATGTACCTGATTTTTTTCTTTATAATACTAAATCCTACATTTTTTGATAAAATTATTTTCTTTTGGGGGTACCTGGGTAGCTCAGTTCAGCTCAGGTCATGATCCCAGGGTCGTGGGATCTAGACCTGCGTCAGGCTCCCTCCTCCCAGTGCTTAAACCACTGAGCCACCCAGGTACCTCACAGCAGGGTTAGTCTTTTGTGAACATCATCTTGTTTCATAGTGTCCTGGGAAGTTCAATTTTGTTAATGTCTATGGCCTGGAAATTTTGAAACAATTTCTACATTTTAATAGAGAAATCATCTGGGTTCATCCAGAGAATTCCTGGGTTGAAGGCGCCCTTTGGGTGAGCTATTTGTAATAAAATCACGGTCCTGTCTTTCCCTCCCTCTCTCTCCATCTACCTCCTGGCCCACCTTCCATTTAGACCAGAGCTCTGAACCTCCTTCCCTGTTCCAGTGATGAGGTGAACATGCACTGTGAGCCAAGATATTCTAAAAAGTAGATGGTCTTGAAACCATAATGTCCCTAAGTAGCACTATTATGATCTATATTAGGTATGAATTTTCAAAGCACAAGATTCAGGTATGCAAAAAAAAAAAAAAAAAAAGTAACTTTGACTTTCTATACCAGAACTTAATTTCTCTCTCCAGCTGTGGTTTGCCAATCAGTAAACCTGGTCACTTCATAGTTTTTCCCAGTCTCTTTGGGATAAATTAAAGGGGTCAATGTTCTACTTTAGGTTGTATTAGGAAAAATATAAACAATATTTCTATCTTCTTTTTAAAGAAGATAGAACTTCTCATTACAACTCAAGAGCAAGGATCTTAACATTTTAACTTGCCTCTGAACTGTCTGCCTTGATCTTTCATGTTTTTATTTACAAATGTTAGTCACACCCAGATTATAAAACTCCTTCAAAGTACTGTTTTTGTTTTTGTTTTTTGATTTTTTAAAAAGATTTTATTTATTTGACAGAGATTACAAGTAGGCAGAGAGGCAGGCAGAGAGAGAGGAAGGGAAGCAGGCTCCCCGCTGAGCAGAGAGCCCGAGGGGGGGGGGGGGGTTGATCTCAGGATCCTGGGATCATGACCTGAGCCGAAGGCAGAGGCTTTAACTCACTGAGCCACCCAGGTGCCCCCCAAAGTACTGTTTTTTTAAGACTTGTCCATATATTTCACCTATTTCTTAACTCACTACTGCTTCTTTTTTTTTTTTTTTTTAAGATTTTATTTATTTATTTGAGAGAGAGACAGTGAGAGAGAGCATGAGCGAGGAGAAGGTCAGAGAGCGAAGCAGACTCCCCATGGAGCTGGGAGCCTGATGTGAGACTTGATCCCGGTACTCCGGGATCATGATCTGAGCCGAAGGCATTCGTCCAACCAACTGAGCCACCCAGGCGTCCCTCACTACTGCTTCTTGCATCCCATTCCTTCTTGAATTCAGTTTCCTTCTTCTCAAAATATATGTTTATTATTCATGCACTGAGAGTCTCCGGGCAGTACACTTTTAGACTTCATGTGCTATATTTTACCCTCTGGATTAAATTCATTTTGCTGCTATAACAAATTACCACAGAGTTATTGGCTTAAAACAACAGAAATTTACTCACAGTTTTGGAAGCCAGGAGTCTAAAATTTGTTTCAGCGGAAAAAGGCCAAAATGTCAGAAGAGCTGGTCCCTTCTGGAGGTTCAGGTTTCCTTGACTTCTCTAGTGTCTTGAGATTGGCTAAATTCCCCAGCTTATGACCCCTTTCCTGAGTCACTCTAATCTCTTGCTTCATCATTAGAAATCCAACTTCCTCCTTAGATCTTTTTGCCTTTCTCTAGTAAGGACTTCTGTGATTACATTTAGGGTCTACCTAGATAATTCAGAATAATCTCCCCATTTCAAGATCTGAATCTTAATCATGTCTGCAAGTTCATCTTACTATGTAAGGCAACGGTGACATGTTCCAAGGACTAGAGCATGTGGACCTCAAGGATCCACTACCGTTCCACATGTAAAATATATCCATTCCATCCCAACACCCATCAAATTCTGAACTCATTACAACTCAAGTCCAAAATCTCATCTAAATATTATCAGCTCAGAAGTTCCAAATCTTAAAATCTAAATAAGGTATGGGTGAGAATCTGGGTATGATTCAGCCTCCAGCAAAATGTCTCTCTATTTAGGAATGTATACAACTAGAAAGCAAGTTATCTATTCCCAAAATACAATGGTAGGATGAGCATAGGACAACAATTATGAACATTCACATTTCAAAAGGGGAAAAATGTCTTTAAAATTTTTTTAAAAAGAAGAAAAGAAAGCCATCATTGGTCCCAAGCAATTTTGAAATCCAACTAGGCAAACTCCATTAGCTGCTTGCAGTGCCCAAGAATAGCCCTGTGTGGCTATCGGCTCTGCCTTCTGGGCCGATAGTTGTGCACTCTGAGTTATCCTTTTCTTTTTCTTAAATAAGACCATGTGTTTGCAGTTGAGGTTTTTTTTTTTATCAGCCTGTTTACTGTCTGTAGAATTTTTGGGGTCCAACAGCCTTCCTTCATTTAGTCCCATCTGTTCCTTTCTGCCCACGCTGGCAGTGTTTCTACTGCCATTGTCAAAAACTTTGTTGATCTCTTGTGTGGCTTGAGGATTCACTCTATTAAACCAAAGGCTCTCCCATGGGTCTTAACTGGACAATATCATTTCCATTCTTGGCCTATGTTGAGATAACTAAGGAGATCCATACGTCATATATCTAATCTCTTCAAAGAGCCCTCTCTGGAATTGAATACTCCAAATTTATGATCCTTTCCAGATCCTGGCAACAAGTTGTCCAGACACATCCGTGATTTTCTCTCCAGACCATAGTTTCCTTACAGCGAATCCTCTAAATTTTTACATCTTTTACCTTGTGGATAGACTGAGAATTTTTCAAATCATCAAGTCCTGGTTCCCTTCCACCTTTTTAAAAAATAGTTCTTCCTTAAATTTATTTCTTACCTCTCAGATTTTACTAAATACTGTAAGAATAAGCCAGTTTGTAACTCCGACACTCTCTGCTAAGTATCTGAGTTCATCCTGTACAAATTCTGCTTTGCACATAACTATAGGATACAGTTCACCTAAGCTTCTAACACTATATACCAAGGATCTTTTTTCCTCTGGTTTTCCATAACATGTATCTCTTCTCCCTCACCAGCAGCTTCTTTAGCATTTTTATTTCTATCAGCATTATGTTTATGATGATTTAAGTCTTCTCTAAGATAATATGTACCTTCTCTACCATGCTCCTCACTTCCTTGTGAACCGTTACCAACAGCATCTTTAACATCTATATTTCTACCAACAGTCTCTTTGAAGAAATCTAGAATCATGTGTCTCAAAATTCTTCCAGCCTCAGTCCATTACCAAATTTCCTAACCAATTGAATGCTTTTAGTATTTCTTACCTTTATACCCTCTAAGTTGGATGACAATTTCTCAAGCTACAGAAGTCTAGTCTTTCTTCAGCACATTGACAATATTATTCCATTGCATTTCATCTATGTTGTGGCTGATGAGAAATCTCATTTTTTTTAAAGATTTTATTTATTTATTTGACACACAGAGATCACAAGTAGGCAGAGAAGCAGACGGGGTGGGGGGGAGCAGGCTCCCTGCCGAGCAGAGAGCCCGATGCGGGGCTTGATCCCAGGACCCCGAGATCATGACCTGAGCCAAAGGCAGAGGCTCAACCCACTGAGACACCCAGGCACCCCGAGAAATCTCATTTTTATTTCCTTGCATGTACACAGATTTTTCTTTGTGAATTGAAGTTTTCCTCTTTTTCCTTTATGTTCTGTATATTTGTTGGCATATATCTAGGCCTGCATTTCTTTTCATTTATCCTACTTGCAACTCATTCTTTTTAGGTGTAAGGATTTGTACTTTTTTACAGCTCTTTGAAATTCTCAGCCGTTATCATTTTTAATATTGCATCCTCTATCCCCATTTTTTCCTTCTTGGAAGTCTAATTGGAAGTATATTAAACCATGGGGCACCTGGGTGACTCTGTCAGTTGAGCATCTGACTCTTGGTTTCTGCTCAGGTCATGATCTTAGGGTTGTGAGATTGAGCCCCACTTCCTGGCTCTGCACTGAACATGGAGCCTGCTTAAGATTCTCTTTCCCTCGTTCCCCACCCCTCCCCCTCCAAAGATGTATATTAAATACCAAAGGAAACAATCAACAAAACTAAAAGGCAGCCAAAGGAATGGGAGAAGATATTGCAAATGATGTATCAGATAAAGGACTAGTATCCAAAATCTGCACATAACTTATCAAACTCAACACCCCCCAAAATTAAAAATCCAGTTAAAAAATGGACAAAGGACATGAACAGACATTTCTTTACAGAAAACATACAAATGCCTAACACATGAAAAAATGCTCATCATTCATCATCAGGGAAATACAAATCAAAACCATGATAAGATACCAGCTCACACGGGTCAGAATGGCTAAAATTAACAACTCAGGAAACAACAGATGTTGGCAAGGGTGCAGAGAAAGAGGAACCCTCTTACAGTGTCGGTGGGAATGAAAACTGATGCAGGCAATCTGGAAAACAGTGTGGAGGTTCCTCAAAAATTGAAACTAGAGCTACCCTACCATCTAGCAGTTGCACTACTGGGAATTTATCCAATATACAAAAATAGTGATTCGAAGGGGCATGTGCACCCCAATGTTTAAAGCAGCAATGTCCACAGTCAACAAACTATGGGAAGAGCCCAGACATCCATCGATGGATGAATAGATAAAGAAGATGTGGTGTATATGTGCAATGGAATATTATTCAGAGGTCAAAAAGAATGAAATCCAGGGGCGCCTGGATGGCTCAGTGGGTTAAAGCCTCTGCCTTCGGCTCAGGTCATGATCCCAGGGTCCTGAGATTGAGCCCCACATCAGGCTCTCTGCTCAGCAGGGAGCCTGCTTCCTCCTCTCTCTGACTGCCTCTCTGCCAACTTGTAATCTCTGTCTGTCAAATAAATAAATAAAATCTTTAAAAAAAAAAAAAGAATGAAATCTTGCCACTTGCAATGATGTGGCTAGAAGTTCAGTGTATTATGCTGAGCAAAATAAGTCAGTCAGAGAAAGACAAATACCATATGATTTTACTTATATGTGGAATTTTTTATTTTTATTTTATTTTTTAAAAGGTTTTATTTAGGGGCACCGGGGTGGCACAGTCATTAAGTATCTGCCTTTGGCTCGAGTCATGATCCCAGGGTCTTGGGATGGAGACCCACATCCAGCTCCCTGCTCAGTGGGAGGTGTGTTTCTCCCTCTCCCTCTCCTCCTGCTTGTGTTCCCTCATGCGCTGTCTCGCTCTCTGTCAAATAAGTAAGTCAAATCTTTTTTTTTTAAAGATATTATTTATTTATTTGACAGAGAGAAAGAGCATGAGCAAGCAGTGGCGGAGGAGCAGAGGAAGAGGAAAACAAAGGGAGAGGGAGAAGCAGAATCCCAGCTAGCAGAGAGCCCAAAGAGGGGGTCAGTCTCAGGATCCTGAGATCATGACCTGAGCCAAAGGCAGATGCTTAATCAACTGAGCTGCCCAGGCACCCCTAGAAGTTTTTTTTTTTTTGTTTGTTTGTTTGTTTGTTTTTTAAGACTGATTGATTGATTTTAGAGAAAAAGCATGCACAGGTCAGAGAAGACACAGAGGGAGAGAAAAACCCAAGCGGATTCCACACGAAGTGCAGAGCCAGACAGAGGGTTTAATCCCAGGGCGTGGCCCCTAGATCATTACCAAGAGTCAGATGTTCAACCAACTGTGCCACCCAGGTGCCTCCCCTAAGTAAAATTTAAGAAACAAAACAGATGAACATAGGGGAAGGGAAGGAAAAATAAAATAAGATTAAAAAAAAGAGAGGGAGACAAGCCATAAGAGACTCTCAACTACAGGGAATGAACAGGGTTGCTGGAGGGGAGAAGGTGGAGATGGGGCAATTGGGGGATGGGCATTAAGGAGGGCACTTATAATGAACACTGGGAGCTATATGCAAGTGACGAATCACTATATTCTACCCCTGAAACTAATACTACACTATATGTTAACAAACTTGAAGTTAAATAAAATTTTGAAAGGAAAGTAAAATATAATTGAAATCCTATAACCAAAAAAAGTATATTAAATCCTCTCGTTTTATCCCTTTTTCTTTTAACCTCTTAATTTATTACGTTTCTTTATCTCTTTGTGCTACATTTTCAGTAACTTCCTTAGCTCTAGCTTCCTTTTGTATTTTTTCTTGAGTTTTCTCTTCTGCTAGATTTTATATGCTATTTAACTTTTAAGTTGAGTTTCTAATTTGAATAATTACATATTTTGTATTATTAGAAGTTATGCTTTTTTTATTTTCAAATCTGCCCTATCCCTTTTGGTAGTTCCTTGTACCCTTTTTTTTTTTCCTACCATGGTTTATTCTTGTGTGTGTTTTATAGTTTGGAATGATGAAATCAAATTCCTAGGAATTTTTTTTTTAAGATTTTATTTATTTATTTGACAGACAGATCACAAGTAGGCAGAGAGGCAGGCAGAGAGAGAAGGGGAAGCAGGATCCTTGCTGAGCAGAAAGCCCGATGCTGATGCCAGGGGCTCAATTCCAGGACCCTGGGATCATGACCTGAGCTGAAGGCAGAGGGCAGAGGCTTTAACCCACTGAGCCACCCAGGCGCCCAGTTCCTTGGAATTTTATCTGTGTGAATTTCTTGAAACCTAGTGTGTTAGTTTCTTAGGGCTGCCACAGCAAATTACCACAAACTGGGCAGATTATACAACAGAAATTTATTCTCTCAGGGTTCAGGATGTCAGGAGTCTGAAATCAAAATGTCCGCAGGGCCATGCTTTCGCTGAAGCTCAGGGGAGAAACTTTCCTAGCCTCTTCCAGTTTCTTGTGGTTCATGGCATCTCTTAGCTGTGGCAGTGTGACTTCAGTCTCTGCCTCCATATTCACATGGCTTCTTCTTTTACCTGTGTGTGTTTCCCGGTGTTGTTTCTTCTCCCAAGGATAAGGATACCAGTCATTGGATTGAGGGCCCACTCTGCATTCAAGGTGATTCATCTTGGGATCCTTAATCATATCCACAAAGATCCTATTTCGAAGGAAGTCACATTCTGAGGTTACAAGAGGACATAAGTTTTAAGGACTCACTCTTCAACCACCACACCTAAGATTTAATTAATTATGTTCTGTCAATCAAAATTTGCTTTTGCTTTCAGAACCCCAAAGTTCTACCAATTTGGGATCATTTTAACCTAAAATTTCTCCTTGTATTTTTTTCTTTTTTCTTTTCTTTTTAAATTTCGATTGATTGATTGATTGATTGCCCCACAGAGGCCTATGTGAAAATGGGCCATTAGGAATTCTCAATCAGATCCTTTCCATCCTCTGGGGACCACTGTCCACACAGGCAACATCTCTCCTATCTTTTGTGAGGTAGGTTGTTTTCTAGGTTTCTGTTCAGAGTGCCACTCGGGATCTGGTTCATTTTTATGGTATTCTATTTTTTTATTTTACTTTTTAATTGTAGTATAATTGACACAATATTATATTAGTTTCAAGTGTGTAAGAGTGATTTGACAATTCTTTACATCATATAATGCTCACTACAATAAGTGTAGTTACCATCTGTCACCATACAAAGTTATTACAATATTATCAACTATATTTCGTATGCTGTTCTTTCATCTCCATCACTTATTTGTTTTATAACTGGAATTTTTTATCTCCCAATCACTTTCACCTATTTCACCCATCTTCCTCACCCTCTCCCCTCTGGCAACCACTAGGTTATTCTCTGTTTTTAATGAGTCTATATTTGTTTTTTGTTTGTGTGTTTCTTATTTGTCTGTTTGCTCGTTTGTTTTGTATTTTAGGTTCTGTATGTAAGTGAAACCATATGATATTTCTCTTTTTCAGTCTGACTTATTTTGTTTAATAGAATACCTTCTAGATCCAATGAGAGGACCAGGTTTTATTTCAGTGTTGCTGTTCTGACCTCACACCTTGCTTTGGCTCTAAGCTTTATTTCCTAGCCAAAGAAAAGTTTGACTATAATGCTGAGTAACCACTCTAGTCTCTTACTTTCTTATAGTTTTGTAGCCTCAGAGATTGTCTTCACTTTCCCACCAGCTCAGCTGTGCATATCAAAAATTTATGTATCACTGAAGGATACCAAATAAGATGTGAACAAATAAGAGATTGTAATTATGTTAGATTGGAAAAGCAACATGAGGAAGATGTTAATTCTTCTTCAGTTAACTCACAAATTTATTTCAATGCCAGTAATTTTTTTTAATTTTGAAATGAGACAGACAGTTCTGAGTTCATATGGAAAATAAATAAGAATAGCCTGAAAAGCTCTAAAACAATAGGGCCCTATAGTAGATATTTAAACACATTATACTGCTAGTAGTTAAAAGTGTATTCTCCCATGGAAGACAGACAAACTGAATAGAAAGCCCAGAAATATTCCAGAATACACAAGGAAATTTAGTACGTGACAAAGGTACTGTCTCCAATTGATATGGGAAAGATGGCCTGTGTAGTATTGGTGTTGAGACAACTGATCCGAAAAAAATAAAGTTGTGCTTGTACCTTAATCAGAATAAACTCCAAGTAAAACTAAGTTTTAAATTTTAAAATGAAACTATTTTTATTTGTAAGGGTTCTTTATGCATATTCTGGATAATCCTACAAATCAATAAAAGACAACTTGATAAAAAATGATTGAAGGACTTGAGCAGATGCCTCATAAAACAAGATGTCTAATTGGCTAATGAATACATGGAAAAATGCTGGCTTTCATTAGTCCTAAGGGAAAGGAAAATTATACCCACAATGAAACACCACTACAAGTCCACTAGAATGGTTCAAACGAAAAAGACCAATAGCACTGACAGCTGGAGATGATGTGTTAGCAACCAGGATTCCCATTCTCTGCTGGTGGATGTGTAGGTTGACACCAGCACATGGTAAAACTGTTGGATGGCACCCACTAAAGCTGAACTTTTATCTACTTCGTGACGTAGTAAATGTCCCTCTTAGGTATATACTCAACACACACAAATTTGTGTGCTCACCAAAGACAAATGTAAGAATGTCCACAGTAGGTATAAAGTTAAAAGATTTCCTTCCACTTTTGTCCATCTGTTCTGGGCTTCTTAAAATATAAGATAAATTTATCTTTATTATTCAATCCTTGCTACTCAGAGTATTGTACTACCACCAGCAGCAAAAGCAACATCTAAGAACTTATTAGAAAAACAGAATCTCTTGGGGTGCCTGGGTAGCTCCGTGGGTTAAACCTCTGCCTTCAGCTCCAGTCATGATCTCAGGGTCCTGGGATCGAGCCCCACATCAGGGTCTCTGCTAAGCAGGGAATTTGAAAAGCCATAGTTTAAGCCATGGTTAGTCAGATATGCTCTTCTGTGTAGCTAAAATCCTTCCAACAGATACAGACATAACCCCAAACTTCCTCCCCTTGCTGAATTTTTTATTGGCTGCCATGTTATATATGTCAGTTTGCACACTTCTCTTTGCTCCAGCAAACATCTATACATATATATTTGAAGTACTCTCTCATTGTTTTAATTTGCATTACCCTGATTACATTTGTTGTGAAGTATCTTCTTACAATTAACTTCTCATATGTTTACTTGCCATCTTTGGTGAGGTGTCTGATAAGGTCTTTGGCACATTTTTTAATAGGATTGGTTTTTTTTTTTTTTTATTATTGTTGAGTGTTAAATGTTCTTTGTATATTTGGGGTAAGAGTCCACGATATAGTTTGCCTATTCCAAGTATTTTCTTCCAGTCTATAGCTTGTCTTCTAATTCTCTTGAGATTGTCTTTCACAGAGCTTAAGTTTTTCATTATAACAATGAAGTCCAGCTTATCAATTATTTCTTTCACAGATTGTGCCTTTGGTTTTATATCCAAAAAGTCATTGCCATATGCAAGGTCATCTAGGTTTTCTCCTACATTATCTTCTAGGAGTTTCATTATATTGGGGTCTATGAACCATTTTGAGTTAGCTTTTGTGAAGGTTGTAGGGTTTAGGTATTGTTTTGGGGGAGTTTTTTTGGTTTTTTGTTTGTTTGTTTTTGTTTTTGCCTGTGGATGTCCCATTATTTCAGCACTGTTTGTTGAAGAGATTATTTTTGCTCCATTGTATTGCCTTTTCTCCCTTGACAAATATCAGCTGACTAAACTTATCAAGGTCTATTTCTGGAATCTCTGTGCTGTTCCACTGATCTGTTGTCTATTCTTTTACCAACCCCACAATGTCTTGATTATCATAGCTTTAGAGTAAGTCTCGAAGCCAGGTAGCATCACTCTTTGTTCCAATTCTGTTCTTTTCCTTCAAAGTTATACCGGCTATTCTGAACCTTTTGCCACTCTATATAAACTATAGAATCAGCTTGCCAATATCCGCAAAATAACTCGCTGATATTCTGATTGGGATTGCATTTAATTTATAAATAAAATTGGGAAGAACTGACACCTTGACGATACTGAGTGTTCCTAGACGTGAACATGGAATCTCTCCATATTTTTAGTTCTCTTTTCATCTAATTCTGTAGTTTTCCTTATACAGATCTTGCACATATTTTGTCAGATTTATTCTTATATATTCTCAACTATTTCAGTTTGTGGGGTTCTATTATGAACAGTATTGTGTTTCTAGATTTCAAATTCCAGTTGTTCAATGCTGGCATATAGGAAAATGATTGACTTTTGTAGATTAACCTTGTCTCTTGCAACCTTGCTCTAATTGCTTTTTAGTTCCAGAAGGTTTTTTTTCTATTTTTTTGCATTTTCTACATAGACAATTTTGTTATCTGTAAACAAATCAGTTTCATTTCTTCCTTCCAAATCTGTATACCTGTATTTCCTTTCCTTGTTTTATTAAAATAGCTAGGACTTCCAGTATGATGTTGCAAGTAATGTTAAGAGGCAACATCTTTGCCTTGTTACTGATCTTAGTAGGAAAACTTCTCTTCATTAAGTATGATGTTACCTATAATGACTGTTGATGTTCTTTATCAAGCCGAAGAAGTTCCCTTTATTTCTAGTTTTCTGAGAGTTTTTCTCATGAATGGGTGTTGGATTTTGTCATGTGCTTTTTCTACATCTCTCAATAAGCTCATGTGAGTTTTCTTTTACATCCTGTTGATGTGCTGGATTACACTGGTTAATTTTTGAATGTTGAACCAGCCATGCACACCTAGAATAACTCTCACTTTTCATAGTGTATGAATTTTCCTATACATAGTTGGATTTGATTTACTAATATTTTGAGGATTTTTATATATATGTGTCTATGTTCATGAGAGATACTAGATTGTTGTTCTCTTGTATGTCTTTGTCTGAGTCTGGTATTAGGGTAATGCTAACCTCATAGCATAAGGAAACATTCCTCCTGTTTCTGTTTTCTGAAAGAATTTTTAGACAACTGGTGTAATTTATTCCTTCAGTGTTTGTTAGTGTTCACCCATGAACCTATCTGGGCCTAATGTTTTCTATTTTATAAGTTAATTGATAGGTTTTAAACCTACCTCTTTTCTAATATATGCACTAAATGGCATAAATTTGTCTCTAAGCACTGATTTCCCTGAATCCCACAAATTTTGATAAGTTGAATTTCTACTTTCATTTAGTTCAAATGTTTTCGACATTTTCTCATGGTTTCTTCTTTCACCCAAGTGCTTTGTAAAAGTGTATTGTTTAATTTCTAAGTATTTTAGAATTTTTCACCTATATTTTATTATTGATTTTAGCTGTGCTCTGAGAACAGGCATTGAATAATTTAGATTCTTTTAATTTTGTGGAGGTGTGTTTTATAGCTCAGACTGTGATCTATCTTGGTGAATGATCCATGTGAGTTTGAGAAGAACATGTATTCTGTTTTTGTTGGATGAAGTAGTCTGTGGATGTCATTTATATTTGGTAGAACAAAAGTGCTATGTTTTTAATGATATCTTTGTTTGATGAAGCTCTCCATTTCTGATAGAATGCCAATAAAGTCTCTAATTATAACAATTAATTCACTTATTTCTTGTGTCAGTGCTGTAAGTTTTTGCCTCATGTATTTTGATATTCTTTTGTTAGATGCATACACTGTAAGGATTGTTATGTCTTCTTGGAAAATTGACCTCTTTATCAATATGTAATTCCTTACTTTACCTCTGATAATTTTCTTCTTCTGAAGTCTGCTCCTTTGGAAATTAAAGTAGCTACCACAGCTCTCTTTTGATTAACGTTAGTATGGTATAACTTTCTTTACCCCCTTTGCTTTCCCATTCTTCTACTTTTAATCTGTATATGTCTTTATACTTAAAGTGGGTTTCTTACATATGACATATAGTTGGGTCTTATTTTTAGATTCACACTGAATATCTCTTATTTGGTGTATTTAAACAATTGATAGAGTAGTTATTGATGTAGTTGGATTAAAATTTATTCCATTACTGATTTTGATTTGTTGCCTTTTTCTTTTTTTTCTTAAAGATTTTATTTATTTATTTGACAGACAGAGATCACAAGGAGGCAGAGAGGCAGGCAGAGAGAGAGGAAGGGAAGCAGGCTCCCCACCGAGCAGAGAGCCTGATGCAAGGCTCGATCCCAGGACCCTGGGATCATCAAGCCGAAGGCAGAGGCTTTAGCCCACTGAGCCATCCAGGCATCCCTGTTGCCTTTTTCTTTATTCCAGTTTTTTCTCTTCTACTCTTTTGCTTTTTGTGATTCTAGTTAAGCATATTACATAATTCACTTGTCTCTCTTTTCTTAGCATATGAATTATACTCCTTTTAAAAAATATTTTTAGTGCTTGCCCTACGATTTGCCCTATACATTTACCCCTAATCCAGGTCCACTCTTAAATAACCCTATACTGCTTCATAGGTAGTGCAAGTACTTTATAATAATCAACTATTCCTAATGTCCTCTTCCCATTCCTTATATTATGGCTGTCATTTATTTCATTTATACATACCTCTGAGCATCTGATACATTATTCCTATTACTTTATTTATTTATTTTTAAAGATTTTATTTATTTATTTATTTGTTTATCTATTTGACAGGGAGAGACAGAGTGAGAGAGGGAACACAAGCAGGGGGAGTGGGAGAGGGAGAAGCAGGCTTCCCACTGAGGAGGGAACCCAGTGTAGGCCTCCATCCCAGGACCCTAGGATCATGACCTGAGCAGAAGGCAGAGATTTAATAACTGAGCACCCCAGGTGCCCCTATTGCTATTATTTTAAACAAAAAACTGTTTTTTTTAGGTCAGTTAAGAATAAGAGAAGTGAAGTTTTTATTTTACCTTATACTTTCTCTGATGCTCTTCCTTTCTTATGTAGATCTGATTTTTTTCTTACTTGTATCATTTTCTTTCTCCCTAAAGAAATTCTTTTAACATTTCTTGTAGGGCAGATCTACTGGCAACAAATTCTCCCAACTTTTGTTTTTCTGAGAAGGTCTATTTCTTTTTTTTTCTTTTTTTAAAATGATTTTATTTATTGGGGCACCTGGGTGGCTTAGTCGTTAAGTGTCTGCCGTCTGCTCAGTCATGATCCCGGAGTCCTGGGATAGAGCCCTGTGTCAGGAAAACTGGTCAGCAGGAAGCCTGCTTCTCCCTCTCCCACTCCCTCTGCTTGTGTTCCCTCTCTCGCTGTCTCTCTCTGTCAAATAAATAAATAAAATCTTTTTTTTTTTTTTAAGATTGTGTTTATTTGACAGAGAAAGAGATATAGTGAGAGAGGAAACACAACAGAGGAAGTGGGAGAGGGAGAAGGAGGCTTCCCACTGAGTAGGGAGCCCTACGTGCGGTTCGATCCCAGGACCCTAGGATCATGACCTGAGCCAAAGGCAGACACTTAATGACTGAGCCACCCAGGTGCCCCTCCCCTTCAATTATGAAAGAAAATTTATGGGGTTACAAAATTCTAGATTGGTAAATTTGTTCTCTAAAATCTTGAAGTATCTCCAGAGCCTAGAACCAGCAAAAGGAAACACAAATGCAAAGACACAGAAGCAAGTAAGAGCCAGCAATGGTAGAGGCCCTGATGGAAAGCCAGTAGGGCTGGAACAAGCCCCAGGATGAATGCAGATACTATGTATGGTAAGGAGTTCAGACTTACTTAAAGAACCATGAAAAAGGAGCACTTGGGTGGCTCAGTCAGTTAAGCCTCCAACTTTTTTTTTTTTTTAATATTTATTTGACAGACAGAGAGGCAGGCTGAAAGAGAGAGAGGAAGAAGCAGGCTCCCTGCCGAGCAGAGAGCCCGATGTGGGACTTGATCCCAGGACCCTGGGATCATGACCCGAGCTGAAGGCAGAGGCTTAACCCACTGAGCCACACAGGCGCCCCAAGCCTCCAACTTTTGACCTCAGCTCAGGTCTTGAACTCGGGCCCCACATTGGGCTCCATGCTGGGTGTGGGGTCTCCTAAACAACCACCACCACCACCACCACAACAACAACAACCACACTAACAAAAACCATGATGACTCACTGAAGAATTTTAAGCAGGGGAGAAATAAGATTCAATTTATGTTTTGTTTTGTTTTGTTTTGTTTTAAGTTATCCTGCTTTAAAAATTGGAAGAAGGCCTGGGAAGAAATAAGGAGATTAACTAGAAGGTAATTACTATTGCATGTAAGCTATAGAACAGTCACATCATATAATGGGGGTGGGTGGTGGGTAGTGAGGTTGGCACAAGTTATAGGGAATACAATAGGAATGAGGCTCTTAAGAATTTAGCAAGGTTTGGCCTTGTCAAGCAATCATGACTGGCAATTCAGAAGGAGTGAACTGGACAGATGCCAATCACTTTTGGGAAGCAGCTTTGACAGAATTTGCTAATTCTTCAGATATAGGAGATGAAAAAGATAGCCTTCTAAAATGGCTGCCAATAATCCTGTCCTCCTGGTATTCCAGCCCTTATATAATCCTCTCCTCTTGAATGTGAATAAGATATAATGACTTGCTTCTAAGAAGAAGAACAAGATAAACGGACAGAACATCACTTCTGAAATTAGGTTGTAAAAGACTGACTTCCGAATTGCTGTGTCCTCTCTGACTCTTCTTATAGTCTTATGCTGATAGAGAGGGCCACCTGGCAAGGAACTGGGGTATCCTCTGACCAACAGGCAGCAAGATGACCTGAAAGAAACTGCATTCTTCCAGCAGCCATGTAAGTGAGATTGCAAGAGGATCCTTCCCCAGTTGAGTCTTCAGATGAGATCACTGCACTGAAACAACAATTCATGGGAGCCCTAAGAAAGCCTGGGAAGCAGAGGACCCAGCTAAGCTGTTCTGGATTCATGACCCACATAAATGATGAGATTGTATGTGCATTACCTTATGCCACCGAATTTTGGAATTGTTTGTTGTACACAACAGATAAAAATGGAAAACAGATTAACTAATGTAGGAGGTGAGGGAAATAGGGACGTCAAGGATGATTCCCACCTAATTTCTGGCTTGAGCAAGTGAGTGTCTAGAGCCAGAACTCCAAGACGAGAAAATTATTTCCGGGGTGAAGGGAGCATATAAATAAGCATTTGGGGTATTAAACATCCAAGTGAAGAATTGGGTGATGCATAGATATAATATCTGGAACCCGTTTTCCATGATGTCAGAAGTTGTACTTTTTGGGGCGCCTGGGTGGCTCAGTGGGTTAAGCCGCTGCCTTCGGCTCAGGTCATGATCTCAGGGTCCTGGGATCGAGTCCCACATCAGCAGGCTCTGCTCTGCTCAGCAGGGGGCCTGCTTCCCTTCCTCTCTCTCTGCTTGCCTCTCTGCCTACTTGTGATCTCTCTCTGTCAAATAAATAAATAAAATCTTTAAACAAAAAAAGGGAAGTTGTACTTTTCCACCAATCAGAGCAGTGAAATCCAAAACTTGGGTTTGGACTCAGGGGAAGGAGGTAAGTCAGTGGAGTTTAAGAAAATGAAGTCCTCTGTTTGGTCAAGCCTAACTGTCCCAAGTTCCATTTGGGTGTTTGAGGCTAAAACCCTCAGGTACTACTTCAGTGTTACTATGTCTTATTTTACCTTTGTTGCATGTATCCTCCTTGAGGAAGAGGAGAGGTGGCCAGAGAGAGTTTGGAAATTTCTATTTCACTGGGCCACAAAGCAACACGATTGTGGCCTTTGCTAAACCTGAAAGCCTAAGCCCCAAGCCTTAGCATAGCTCAGTGCTTCTCAATGGGACCCCGTGTTGGCACTTGGCCCAGGACAATTCTTGTCATGCTAGAATGTCCTGAGGATTGTAAGAGGGTTAGTGCATGTCAATAGAACCCACCAGTCATTGTGACAACCCAAAACATCCTTCTCACAATTCCAGATGCCTCCTACTGGGATGATACCTTGTCGCTGTTGAGAACCAATGGACTATTGGTGCTCGCTCGACTGCAACATCTCAGCCCACACTTCGACCTTGCACCCTGTTATTTCTATGTGCCTGCTTGGCAAGAGATTCCACGATATTAAACATTCTCATTTCTAGAATTTTAAATACAATAGGTTCCCAAATAATTAAAATGTAATGTTAATATAAGAATGATTTGGAATATAACTGAATTTTAGATGATTTATATGTCAGCATGAAATCTGGTAGAAACTCAGAGTCATTGTTATATCTGGTCTTCTTTGTGCTGTGGCCAAGCCAAAAAGCAAGTTAATAAAATGCTGGCTGTCGGTTCATAGTGAATGATAACAGCATGTGTCCTAATGCTTCAGATTTGTGACTAGAGATGCCCTGAAAGAATACTTTGAAAATTCAGAACCTTGATCTGGTGATTGTAGCTGCTAGGGTCTCAGAAGACTCTATTCCTACACTGGGTGGTAAAGTTGTTACTCTGTGTCAAATCCACATCAGAAAGAAAAAAGAAACAACATTTGCATTTATGTATTTGTGATATGCTGCGTTTTATTGTACTGATGATCACAGAGCTTTTATTGGACACCTATTGTGAGCCAGGCACTGTGCTAGTTTCTTTGAATGCATTTTTTAATTTAATGCCCACAAAAATGCCTCTGTGGAGAGCAGTATCATCATTCCCATTTTGCATGTAAAGACATGAAGGCTCAAATTATGCAACTTGCTCAGGATCACTAAGCCAGTAGGGGACAGAGTCACATTTGAAACCCAGACTTTGAAATTTATTCTGTAACTTCTTTAGCCTACATGGATCTGGCGTGATTTTGTCCAACATATATCCACCAAGTGTCAGGGCCTGCATTGGGAAAACAGAACAGAGATGCTCTTGCCTGCTTGGATGTCTAGATGGATGCACGGGTGTGTGGAAAGATGGATAAAAATAAATCATGGGGACAAAGCATAGAAAAATGAGAAGAGAGGGGTGGAATGGGAGAGTAAGTGACTGAATGAAGAAGTAACCGAGAAAATGGAATGGTATGGGAGGGAATGAATGGATGGATGAACAGGTGGGTGGAAGGATGAATGCATGAATGAGGAAGAGGATTTGAAGCTGAGCTCCCTAAAGCCTACGCGCCAGTCTCCGGGCGGCTGGCGGGTGGGCGGACGGGCGGCTACTCCACACAGTACGGTAGGCGCGGGCTGCTCCTCCTCGGGCCGGGCTCGCGCCTCCTCCCCTCCCGCCCCCTCCTCCTTCTTCTCCTCCTCCATCGCCCGCCCGCCCGCCGACTGCCGGGACCCCAGTCCCCGGCGGGCGGGCGGAGAAGGCGGCCGTTCGCACTACTGCGCTCGCCCCGCCGCAGCCCGGCGAGCCGCGATGCGCAGAGGGGCCGCGCCGCCCCGGGGCCGCCGCCGCCGCCGCGCCGCACCATGAAGCTCCGCAGCAAGGCGGCGGCGCTGCTCCTGCTCGCGCTGGCAGCGCTGCTGCTCGCGCTGCTGTCCCTGCGCGCCGGCCGCGCCGAGCCCCCCGCGCCCCCCGCGCGCCCCGCGTCCGCCCCGCAGCGCCACCCCGCGCCGGCCCCCGAGCGCCTCCCGGGCCCGGGCGCCCTCCTGGGGGCCCGCCCGCGCGCTCGGCGGCGCCGGCCCTCGCGTCCGCGCCCCCGAGCCGGCCGCCGGGGCGCCGCGAGCCTGGAGAAGTTGGGGAGGTGAGTCGTGGCAGCCCCAGAATCCCTGCTGGGGACCCGTGTCTCGCTCCCTCCGCCCGTGTCAAGTCCAGGGGAGGCTTTGGGCTGGAGGGACAGACTCCAGGCTCTCCCGCGGGCCGCCCGGTAGTATTTTTTGCCCCGCCAGAGCTGAAGAACCACCGTTGTGGAGTCCTGTTGACAGCGCAGTGCTGATAATCACGTACATTTTTGAAAGAGAAGTGCCAAGGAGGGTGGTTTATATATTACTTTTTTTTTTTTTTAACAGAGCAAGACGTGTGTTTGCGTTCTTGCAAACATGAGCCCTTTGTTTAATTTTTCCAAAGCCATCACTATTCAAGAATGCTTTATCTAATTCTCATGTTTCACAGGAGAATTTTTACCAAAAACTTAGATGTGATTGAGTTGGAAAAGTTAGATGTTTACCAAACACTAGCCGCCTCTCCTGGAACCTTGAATCGCACTGTGCTTAGAACAGAAGGGGCAGTCGACCTAGGTTTATTTAAAAAAAGAAGTTTTCTTCCTGGAAGAAGCGATGCGTGGCACGGGAGAGTGACGGTTTCCCTATTTCACGTTGTTTCAGACTCAAGTTCGGTGAGGCGTCTTACAGGGCAGAAACATCTTAACCTTTGACATGGTGTTTGATATTCTCTTTCTCAGCACCGAGCTTAACCCGCCACAGCTTTTCATCGGAGCGTTTTATCTTTGTCCTTAGGGTTGCTGGACCGCCCCCAGGTTAGGGATTTGCGTTCAATTCCTTTGTTGTGGAGAGCTTTTTAACAATCCCCTTTTCTTGCCGCGGGTCTGTTTCCTCTGCCCTTTGGAAACTGGTGATGTTTGTAACTGCCCTTGCTGTCTCTGCTGTGCTGGGCTCCTTCATTACTTGCAATGAGTTGAAGAATTCCTTTTGGCCCTAATGACTAAATCTGTTTTGGCACTTTTACTGTAACTAAGAGAAAAGACACAAAACCTCAAGAAGTAGCTGTGTCAGCTTTTGGTTCTCTTCTGCCTCATCATAAATGTACAGATGGGTACTGACAAGTTTGAGAGGGAGAAAGAACCCAATGACCGTCTATAGAGTCACTTTTAAGTATTTAGAAACATTTACAAGCTCCTACGAATGTATACATACTTTAAGCTCAGGATATTTCTGTTAGGAGCTGGGGTTTCTTACAATGTGTTGCCCTAAGGTGGAACTGCAAGTTTCCTAGGGTTTGTAAGTAGACGGGACAACGCCTAAGACAGTGACAACTGACATCATTTAACTTAGCTAACCTTTTGCCAGGCATCCTCCTAACAGCAGTCCACAAAAGTAGTCCTTGTTAACACTTACTGTACACACATTAACCATGTCATCTGCATCATGGCCCTACGATGGGGGTTCCTGAAGTGTAGTCTTTGAAAGAGCTAAGGGCAACAGTGTCACCTGAGGCCTGCAGATTCTGGAGCCCCACCCCGGCCCCAGGAAATTAGAAGCCGTGGGGGGTGAGGTCAGTAATCTGTGTCCTAGCAAGCCCTCCCATTGTTTCCAACACACACCAGCATTTGAGAGCCTGTTCTATGAAGTAAGCACTAATTATTATTGTTCCATTTCACAGTTGAGTTAAGTAATGCCTGAGGTTTAGCCATTTGTCCAAGGTTCATAGGTCACTTGTGGTGGATAAGGGTAAAGATTCAGGTGGTCTGGGCCCGGTTGACTCTTACCTGCTATGCTGATGTCATAACACTAACTAGTCTTGCCTGCTTTTCGTGGTTTTCCTGCGATTTCTCTAAAGAAACATCATAGATTTTTACAATGGTCTCATTCTTCAAGGTGTTGGGAACATAGGGCAGCATCTTCTTGTCTCTATCTGAACAAATTGGCTCTGACTAGGAAGAGATCATGAGCAGAATCCAAATGGATGTTTTAGGGAAGGACTATTCCATGAGCAACAGTACCTCCTGAAGCCATTTTTCTTTTGAACATATCTCTTATATTATCAATGAAGTCATGGCCAACACCATAGGAATATAGAACAAAATTTTTAAAACTCGGGAGAAAGCGAATAACAAAAAAGCCACAGGAAGTCTGAAGCTTAGATGGAGAAAGATCAAAGTCTAGTGTCCTCTGGAGAAGTTGACCTATCCGGAGACTTAATAATGTTGTTTTTCTGGGTTTTGTTTGTTTGTTTGTTTTTATACTACCTGGACAGAAATGGTGGCAGAAGATACAGAGACAATGAGGGAACGGGAGGGAAGATCTCTGCATGGACTCCTTTATTGCTCTTCTAACCCTGCTTGGGTTAAATTTTTGTGGTTTAGGAGGTATTTCATTTTAGGGAGGGAAAAGAAAGCCTCGTGTTTTCAGAAACCGGGTGCTTTAATCTCGTTACGTGGCTAGACTCCAGAAAAGATGAAGGTTACGTGATCTCATTTCTCGGCCTGGGGAGTAGTCAGCAGCAAGCGTGGAGTTGGATGGGATACAGTCCACCACCTGCTGACCATCCGTGGCCCGGGCTGCCTTACCTCCCCCGGGGTACTGCTGTTAAGTCAAGTCTTGCCACGTCAGCGCAGGAAACATAGCCCTCTCCTTCCACATCTTGTTTTCATTTTAGAGAAGTTTCCAGGGACTTGCCTAGTTAGCAGACAGACCCTACAATTTTATAACTAGTCATTTGTATGCAATCTGTCCTGCGGTGGCCTCTCCTCTCTATAAATATAAAGCCCAGAGGTAAGGTCTGAGCTTTTAGGTCAAGGGTGGGATCTGGAAATGGACACCACAATCTAAGTAGCCGGTCCAAGTGCACAAGAGAAATGAAATCTTCCTTTATTTTGGTTTATTGGTGATTTACACCTGGCTGACTTCCAGAGAGAATATGAGACGACTTTTAGTAAAAAACATATATAATAAGGCCATTGAAATCATCCTAAAAAATAAGTCATAAAGGAGAGGAGGAAATAAGCACTGTTTGTCAAAAACTGAGCCACTATTGTTATGAGAGTTAAGTATTAAATTTAGCTCCAAGCTTCCTGGCAGCCATGTCAAAAAGGGAATCATGATAGGCTGCCTTATTTTCACTGAATGTTTAGAGGAAAAGCTGATCAGGAAGAGATGATTTGGTTTTCATGGAAATGAATTCTAAAAAGGATTTTACTGGAGAGTAAATTTAAATAGGCTGTATCTCCAAGTTGCTTCTGAAAACCCCTCTTTGAGCCTCTGTATGGAAAGACAGTTGAATATAACTGCTAATCAGTGCAGTGTAGAAAATAATTTGGCATCTGGAGGCCAGAAAATTGGGTTCCAATCCCAAGCCATTTCACCTTAATTTCCTCATCTGTAAACTGAGCAAATCAATCCAAAAGTTTTCCAAGATCTCTTCCAGCTCTGACATTTGATGATCCTGTGTGTGATGAGATCATCCAGTTTAGCTGTAAAATCCCAACAATGAGTATTGCTTAGCCCTTTGTGCTGTCTCTTGCAAAATCAGTTTCTCATTTATTGGCTCTATCCTAGAACTCCTACTGATTACTCAATCTCAACCCTCTCCTGAACTTTATTCTTTTTATTTTTGCATTGGCCTGGGTATTGCTGTTTTCTCTTAAAATATGGTTTCTAAGGGAGACTTAGGATACCTCTGAGCTCTTTGGAGGTCCTCTGCTATTTTATTCCTCAGTCATTCAACAGATGTTTATTGCACATATATTCTGGACCAGGCACTCACTGTACAGTGGTGAAAGGAGTTGTTTCCCTCCCAGAATTTGGGAGAGGTGGGGTTGAGGAGACAATAGAGAAACACGTTTACACTTGGCAGCCTCCCCAGCTGTTCCAGTGAGAGGAAGCGTGTTTACTCGCTCATCAAGAGACATCATTTCCTGCAGTTCCCTTTGGTACCTGAGATAAGTCTGCTCAGACAGTTCAAGCCTGAATAAAGGTCTTCCTTAAGAGGGATGGTGTTATATAGCAAAATGCCAACCCTGCAGTGATCCTATAATTAGCCGGTAGCCCCAGAGCATATTAAAGCTCTCCAGAACTTAGGTACCACCTCTGATATTATGTACTCTGATTCTTGATTCTTTTCACATTCATTTTTGTTCATTGGTCCATGATTTCATCTTTTACTGATCAGCAAGTCATATTGGTTCTATGTCAACATATATCCCTAGGTACCTGGGAGGCACAGTCAGTTAAGCGTCTGACTCTTGGTTGCAGCTCAGGTCATAATCTCAGGGTCTTCCGATCAAGCCTCACATGAGGCTCCCTGCTCAGCAAGGAATCTGCTTGAGAATCTCTCTCCCTCTTTCTCTAAAATAAATAAGTAAATCTTAAAAAAAAAATAGGTGTGTGTGTATGTATGTGCATGCGTATGTGTGTATCCCCATTTCCATGCTTACCACTTGTCTTCTAAACACCACCTTTTAAACGTGGACTCCCTGCAGTAGCCCTAGATCTGGTTTGCATGCCTCCCCTCTAGCGCCCCCTACAGTCCATTCCCCATACAGCTGCTGGAGTGATGTAAACTACTTAGAACACACCAGCTCTTTGCTGGTGAAAGCCTCCAATGACCAACATCCTGTCACAGTAAGAAAACTCAGTTTCTTAGTCCGGCCTTCAAGCCTTGTCTGATCGCAACCCCATTTAGGTCTCCGACCTTGTCTCCTACCACTGTGCTTCAGCTACACTAGCCTTTTAGTGTGCTGAATTCATTCCCTCCTCAGCACTTTTTACTTATTCCCTGTGCTAGAATGTTCTTTGCTCATAGCCCGGTGTGGCTAGTTCCCTTCCTTCTTTCAGGACTATGCTTTTAGGTTTTCTTCTCAGAAGGGTCCTCCCAGCTGATCTAGAAAAAAGGACCCTCCTCATCACACTCTACTCCCTTACCCTGGTTAGTGCTTTTTAAAAAATTATTATTATATGAACATTGTATTTTATTTGCTTCTCTCCTCCTGTGTATATTTCAAGTCTTATTCACCACTGTGCACCCAGAACAGAGATGATCTCATAGTAGGTACTCAATGCATATTTGTCAGATCACCTAATGAATGAACACAGCACCCACCTTGTGCCAGCCCTAGGTAAAAATTTTACTTATATGATTAAGTTAAATACTATTTAATAATGTTCAAAATAATCTCACAGTGAAGAACAATGAGAAGAATGGTGAGGATCTTTAATTGTAGCATCCTTAATAGAGAGGGCATCTTTTTCTTTATAATAAATGTTACTTTTTAGAATAATTTGGGATTTTAGAAAAAGTGAGAAAGTAGTACAGAGTTTCCCTATACCCAGCACCCAGTTTCCTCCATTATTAAAATCTTGTTAGCTTGATACATTTGTTACAGTTAATGAACTAATAGTATAGTTACTAATTTTTAGTTTATTTATATTTCCTTAGTTTTTACAGAATGTCCCTCTTCTATTCCAGGATCCTGGCCAGGATAGCACGTGATATTTATTTCCTTTTTTTTTTTTTTTAAGATTTTATTTATTTGAGAGAGAGAGCAGGAATGGGGTGAAGGGCAGAGGGAGAAGCAGGCTTTCCGCTGAGCAGGGAGCCCAACACAGGGCTTCACTCCGGGACCCTGTGATCATGACCTGAGACAAAGGCAGATGCTTAACTGACTGAGCCACGCAGGCGCCCCGCATGTGATATTTAAATGCACATTTCCTTAGTCTCTTCTTGGCTGTGGCAGTTTCTCAAACTTTCCTTGTTTCTGATTATCTTGGGAGTTTTGAAGAGCACTGCTCAGATATTTTATAGGATGCCCTACACCTGGAATGTGTCTCATGCTTCATTCATGATAGTACTGAGTTATGAGTTATTGGGAGGAAAGCCAGCGAGGTGAAGTGCCATTTTCATCAAATCATATGGAATCTATATGCTACTGACTTGACTGCTTTGGTCACCTGGAAGAGGTAATGTTTATTCGGGTTTTTTTTTTACTGGCAACTGCTCTCCCCTCCCCCCCTTCCATGCTATATACCTTATTATTTTTTTAAAGGTTTATTTACTTATTTTGGAGAGGAGCGAGCCGGGGGCAGGGTGGAGAAAGAGAGAGTCAAGGAGATTCTCTCTCTTTCTCTCCCTGACTGAGAGCAGAACCTGACGCAGGGCTCGGTCTCACAGCCCTGACATCACCCCTGAGTGGAAACCCAAGAGTTAGTCGCGTAACCAACTGTGCCACTCAGGTGCCTCCATACTATAAACTTTAGAAGGAGGTCACTGCCCAGCCCATACCTGAGGAGTGAGCAGTGATGCTCTCCCTTCTTTGCGGTGGAGTATCTATACAAATTATTCAAAATTGATTGTCCTGCATGGGACAATTTGATTCTTCTCCTCTATTTATTAATGTATTCAGTCATTATATCACTATGGACCTACAGAGAGATATTTATTTTATACTTTGAGTTATAATCCTATACAACTATCATGTTGCTGGAATTGTTTCTTTATTGGCCATGAGGAGCTCTTAGAGTTGGCTTTTATTTTTGACGTGCTCCGATCAATGTATTTTTGTTTTTTTGTTTGTTTGTTTTCATTTCTAGTTTTTCAAGCACTTCCTTACCTTCTTGCCTTACAGGATGCTCCAGGCTCACCTTGTATATTTTCTGATTCATTTTTTGAGTCAGCCATTTCTTTAAAGAGCCCTGATTCCTCTCACTGGAGAATGGTATTAGAAACCAAGATTTGGGTACGAGATGTGCTTTTTGCTACTGGGATATCATTTCTTTTAGACACTCACAGCTGACAGAACAAAATACATATGTGTTTATATTAACTTACATGTTTATATATATAATATTTCCGTATGTAACCGTGTCTATCTATGTTAAGCTAAGCATTACTATATAGACTATTCTAGATTCCTTCCCTTACTTGGGAGAATGTTTTTGTCTTCCCAAACCCCAGTTTTCTCCCATTCTTTGGCTTTCATTGGCTTAAATGCCTGTAGTATGGGGGAGGAATTGGGAAGGAGTGGAGGGGTAGGATAGGATTGGCTAATTGACTCAAACCAAGCAAGGCCCAAGCCCTAGTTAGAGATGAGACCATGACTGCTCACGCCACCTGGGGGAAGGTGATGTGGTAGATGTTGTGATTGACTCCTAACCTCTATTCCTCCCACCCCGCTGCAGTTTGTGGGTAGACCGAACTTCCAGAAGATGGTGTAAGCCAGGCATGGTCATCCCACCCCTTTCATGGTGTCAGCTGTGTGCATGCAGGACTAAAACATTCAATACACTCATCTTTCTGGCAACAGTAATTGGTCCACAGGTGTTACCTGACCCACATTGCTGAACCAACCAGAAGGGAAGGACATATTTTTTTATTTTGCGGCAAAAGACTCCATATGCTAGATATGAACAAGGAAATAAAAGTCCCAGTTACTACCAGGATTCTTAGAGGACCAGTTTTAAGATGAAGCCATCACTCTGAGCAGTAGAATAGAGAAAGTAGGAGAATTTGGATCCTTGGTTACTGAACCCAAGAATCAGAACATCCTGATGCCTGCCCTGTCTTGGGCTCTCCGGTTACATGAATCAGAGTTGGGATGTCTGATATTTTTCTCCAAAATCATCTTACCCAAACCCGATAGTTCTTTAAATCAGAATCTCACTGATGTGAATGGAGAGAAAGGGGAAAGATCATGAGAGGGAGGACCCTTAGGAAAGGCGCATCCACCACACCCTGGAACAGCCTTTATGTACCCTTAACCTTGTCCCAGGTGCCAGATGATTCAAGATAAGTTTTGGGGCCAAATTAGACCCTTTCTTAGGGATTTAAAAATTGGATCAGAAACAGTTTAAGGGCAAAGTGGCTAAGATTCAGGTATGAAATTCAGGATTGACTGCCATGTTTCTTGCATATGGAGGAAGCTGGTTTGCATTGAGAGTATATGAATCCAAGTGAGAAGCAACACAAAGCAACTGGCAGGGGTGGGAAGGGTGGGGCGTGAGGTGAAGGAGGCAAGTCCTGACGTTGTTCCCAAGGCCAGTGTCTGCCCTTTTCTGGCTGTGCTGCTTCATCCCTCTCCTAGAATCTATGAACTGAGTTTCTTTCACTTACCACCAAGGATTTCTGACTGATTTGGGTATGTGGTACCTGCTTTTAACATTGTCACTCAGTTCAGTAAATAGTAGCCATATTGACACAAATCCCCTGACCAACTCACAGGTGAGATTCTTTGAAAACAGATTTGTTTTCCTTGGAAATACTTTTCTCCTTGTTATCTCACTGTGAGAAAATAAAAGATAAAATTGTATGAGATAGCCTGCTTTCCCCTCTCTTTCTGCCTATTTGTGATATCTCTCTCTCTGTGTCAAGTAAATAAATAAAAAAATCTTTAAAAACAATTGTATGAGATATATGTATGTGTATGTGTGTGTGTGTGTGTGTGTGTGTATAAAATCACTAAAGTCTTTTTTTTTTAAGGGATTTCTTATTCTTTTTTTTTTTAAATTTTATTTATTATTTATTTGACAGACAGAGATCACAAGCAGGCAGAGAGGCAGGCAGAGAGAGAGAGGAGGAAGCAGGCTCCCCGCTGAGCAGGGAGCCCGATGTGGGGCTCAATCCCAGGACCCTGAGATCATGACCTGAGCCGAAGGCAGAGGCTTTAACCCACTGAGCCACCCAAGACCCCCACCATTTAAAGTCTTAAAAAAAAAAAAAAAAAAAAAGAAAGAACGAAAAGAAGAGACTTTTGTGGAAGATGGAATTCATTTTGTGTTCTTTTCCAAATCTTCCCCAGCACTTGATTTACTTCAGATTCTAAAATTCTGAAAATTGCCCCTGGAAGGAGGAATCTCTTGACTTGATGCTTTTATTGGGCCTCTGTGATTTGGGCCAGCAGGGAGTGACTTTGGTATATATGAAGGTGATGTTTTGATGTTTGCCATGATCCTTCCCCTCAACGTCTTTTAGCAACATGATGAACTGAAATAGTCTAGGAGAAATTCATCATTTGTACAATTAGAATCCAAGCTTTATGTAAGGGTTAGTGGAGAACACATAATCCAAAATGTGACCCCTTTTCACGGGGGAGGAAACTGAGGTCCTCCTTATCCTCAGAGGATAAGATAGTAATAATGTACATAAAGCATCTAGCACAGGGATACCTCACGGGGGTCACTCAACAAATGATTCACCGTTCTGAGTACTCTGATCTTGTCCACTGTTGTTTATTAGTTAGGAACTGATCGTAACTAGATCCAGCTAACGAGCTGAATCAGTCCTCCTCAGCAAATCATGGCTTTCTCTTAAGCTCAATGATACAATGAAATAACAGGTAAGATGCTGGCATGGAAGCATGCCAGAAACTCAGCAAACGTGAGCTGGGGCTCAGATGCAGATTAGGGCAGGCTTTTCTTGGATTATGACTTGAGGAAATCAAAACTCAGTTTCCATATATGATAAATAATACACCAGACCCAGTCTTCTGATCCTCAGTATAAGCTAAGTGAGTAGCTGAGGGAGGACTGTGTTGACTGCCTCTCAGGGACTTGGACTATGGTTCTGGAGAGTGTCAAGCCTGGAGCTGTGACTCTCTCGAGCTCTGATGTCTACTGGAGGGCAGAGAGCTATGGTTTCCCAGCTCTGGAAAGTAGAGAGTGGGCGAAGGGTTCACGGGAATAGGAAGTGTTCTCAGGGAACCCAAATGCAGAATTTTGTCCACACACACTGCTATTCAGGGCTCTGCATCTGTGGTCGGGCTTAAAGATGCCCTTCGTTTTCCTCCTCCCAGTTTTGTTAGAATTACAAGGACCTCAGTTGTCTGACCACCAGCCTTAAAGTAACAAGCTTTGATGTTCAGGTATCAGATTTTACCCTTGGGGAGAATGCATTGCTAGAAACTCCATTTTAAAAGAAACACAAGAGAAGTTGGAAACACATTGGCAATTGGCATTTAGAAGAAACTTTTAATTTAAAAAGTGTACTAAAACTTCAAATCTAGTTTGCAACAAGGGAGAACACTGATACCTAAAGTACCATGCTTTTTGCCGCTCTGCCTGCCTGTTTTTGTCATGGAATTAAATTTTTAGAGAAAAATGAAGGCTTCTTGTATATTTCAAGTTAGTATTTAATAATAATGGTGGTGGTATCAACTGATATTTATTTATTTATTTATTTTATAAAGATTTTTATTTATTTATTTTTTTTTTATTTATCAGAGAGAGAGAGGGGGAGAGAGCGAGCACAGGCAGACAGAATGGCAGGCAGAGGCAGAGGGAGAAGCAGGCTTCCTGCTGAGCAAGGAGCCCAATGTGGGACTCGATCCCAGGACGCTGGGATCATGACCTGAGCCGAAGGCAGCTGCTTAACCAACTGAGCCACCCAGGCGTCCCTCAACTGATATTTAATGATGATTTAAAATGTGCCGTGATATGGGGCATCTGGGTGGCTCAGTTGGTTAAGTGTCTGCCCTCAGCTCAGGTCATGATCCCAGAGTCCTGGGATCTAGCCCAGTGTCAGGCTCCCTGCTCAGTGGGAGAATCTGTTTCTCCTTCTCCCTCTGCCCCCCCGCAACTTGTTCTCTCTCTCTCTCTCTCTCTCTCTCTCTCAAAAAATATAAATAAATAAAATCCTTTAAAAGAAGTTAAGCCACAATACTGTATGAAGCATTTCTGCATGTTATCTCGCTTCTTCCCTAACAACCTAAGAGGCAGGTACTATTATTGGATAGGTCAGAACACTTTCAGTTGCAAGAGATAGAGTCTTAGCTCATCACCTTACACCACTTAGTCATAAGAGGTGATTTACTGGCTCATAAAACTAGAAATTGCAAAAGAGATAAGGATTCCATCACAGATGTTTCCCAGATTTCTAGCTGTCATGCCTCTGCCTTCCATTTCTGCTGCCTTCTGTGTGAGCCACACCCTTGCGTGGGTGTTCTCCACCTGAGAGTCCCAACAGGTCTGGGCTTGCCTTCTCCTCCTTCAGTCACTGCTAAGTGAAAAACTTCATGCAGCCAGAGTGCCAGGGCTACCTCTGTTGACCTGACATGGATCACATCCGTATCCGATCGCTGATGGCCACGCGTGGGGAGAGGATGATTCAGCCCTTCCAAACCTCATGGACTGACAACAGAACAGGAATGGTTTCCCCCAAAGAGAATTGAGGTGTTCTTACCAGAAACTCTTGGAAATGCTGGTAAGAAACACCAAAACCAAAAGCAAATGTCCACTGTAATCAGTACACCCATTTTACAGATGGGGAAATTGAGGATCAGAAGTGTTTAAAGCATTTGCCCAAGATGGGACAGTAAGAGGCAGACCTAGAATTTGAAGCCTGGGCCATGTGCTTCGAGAGCCAAATCACTTACCACCACACTGTATTGGGGAACAAATCTCGAAGTTTGAAATATTTGATTACTTTCTAGAATCCCTTTGAAGAAGATCCTTTGATTAAATCTCTTTTTTATGTGAGAAATTTTTCATATTTATAAGGGAAAAATAGGATATGAATATTACCCCTTTAAAAAAAGTTTTTATATATTTACATATTTATAGAAACACATCCACATATATTGAGTGTGACTCTGGAAGATTATACCATTATACCAAAATGTTAACAGTGGTTATGGAATTGGAATTATGGTACTTGCCTTTGACTTGTCTGTATTTTAAATTTTTTTCTATGAGGAATATATGCATTATCTGTATAATTTTAAGTTAAAGTATATAAATTATCATAAAAATTAAAAATCTCTGATTGCCTGAGGCCTTGGAGGATGGAAATTAGATGGAGAGACCATTTTTCCTCCCCTTCAGTTGGTCTTTCATGCTCATTTTTGGGCAGTGAGCTAGAAGTGTCCATTTGCAGAATATGTAATCCTCATTCTTTTCCCTCATATGTCACCAGCCGTTTATTTCAAACTAACACTGCTGGTTCATATTTTACAATCTCAGTAACATCTTAATTTGAGAAGAAGAGGGAGATGGAGAAATAGAATCTCCTGTGTGTCAGGAACAATCATGAGGGGAACACATGAAAAGAGAATTAGTCCAGGCAGCATCACAGAGTTAGAGGGAGAGGAGTATAGATCAATATACTTGTGCATGATGTCAGCTGGTGAATGCATGGATTATGAAGGTGCAGTTGGTAAAGGTACACACTGAGATTCATGCCTAGTGAAGGTAAAATCCCATCCAGACTCCAATCACTGAGCTGCGAGCCCTGAGTACAGATAAAAGGTTTATCTATCCAGAGCAGATTCCTTTTCTGAATCACTTGTGTGTGGCCCCAAATAGGATTAAAAACACGGGCCCTTAAGTCCAGCTCCCTGAGTTTAAGTCCATGCATTGCCATTTACTAATCATAAAGCAGGTGTATATGTCCAATAATGTCTTAAAGCAGACACACATACAGATAGACCCATAGACAAGATTGACAGCTTCAGGCTTGGAACACCTACTACGTATTAGACCTAGACTTTGTTTAGGAACACAGCCCTGTTTTAAATATCATGATCCAGACTAAAAATATGCTATTAATAATTGAATGCACTTATCATATAATTGTGTTATGCACTGCACCCCCCCCCCCCCCCAGTAGATTTTGGCACTGTGTTGACACCATTCATATAATACCATGGCTTTAAGGCAAACGTCAGCTTCTCGGCCTATCTTGGAAAATTAATGGTACTTGATTTAACTCCAAACCATGGGTCATTAAAAGTGATTTAACTGTTAGCACAGTCCTGAGCGTCATGTCTGGGTTTCTAAAGCGAAGGCTCTACTCCCAGCTCCTGCAGGGAAATTTTTTTTCAGGGGACGAATGTGTTCCCAGACCTGTGGTTCACAGGGAAGTTTTTAGCACCCCTTGCTGCCAGCCCGTAGCGTGGATCTAATTACCCATTACCAGACTCGCCTTCTAGAGGCTGAAGCAAGGTGTTTCCATTTCTAAACCGCCACCCTGGCCTCATCTGCTGGCCTTCGGCACGTTCCAGTAGCTATGGTTTCATCTGGTAGGATTCCACGCAGGAGGGAATCTCTTCTTCCCCCGGATGAGAGTATTCGATTTCTCGGAATTCATCTTCTACCAACCCCCCCCCATTTATGTTTCCTTCCCTATGAAAATGAGTTACCAACAACACTGTTTTAGACTCTATTTTAAAAAACTAGGGTTTTCTCTTCAGCCTCCACGGCCTGCCTGTATCCCAGCATCAGGTTTACCTGCATTAATTCAGCTTGTCAGTTAAGGAGAAGCCCTAGTAAGAGGTAGCAGGAGACGGCTGGAAAGAGGGTCTGAGGAGAACCAATTACTCACTTTAATAATTCAGTGTGTTTTGCAGTAATAGGCTACAGAGTAAATAGCACTACACATAAGTGCCGTATTTCATTATTTATACACTCCAGAAATTGAAGTTTAATTAAGTCGCACTCTTGAGACTTTTAAACGATTAAGGAGACGCCTCATCTCGGACAGAGTTGGGAGAGCTGCTTCCCTCTGTGAGCCTCCTCTGAATCTCATCTTGTATTTGCACAGGGAGGGGCTTGAGCAGGGACGAATGAGACATACATTTTCCAAACGGCAGTCAATGGCACACCAGAGCCATCATTCTTATGATATGGCCATACTACCAGTGTCTTGAAATGTTAAAAAAAAGTCTTGGTTAAACATATGCGCATTTACTTATTTAATCATAGCTTGGTTGCAATATAATCCAAACACCCTTTCAAGGTGTACAATACAGTGGCTTTTAGTTTATTCACCGAGTTGGACAACCATTACCACACCAAATTTCAGAATGTTTTCACCACCAGAAAGGAAGAAATCCTGTGCCCATCAAGCTGTCACTCTACATTTGCCCCTGGATTCTTCCTATATATGGAATCAGAAATAGGTGGTCTTCTATATTTTCACAAGGTTCACAGTTCACTGTTTAAGGTTCATACAGGTTGTGACATACATCAGCACTCCTTTCCTTTAATGGCCAGATGATTTTTCGTTTTATGAGTATGTCACCTTTTATTTATCTATTCACCAGTTGGGGGACATTTGGGTTGGAGTCTGGCTCTTTGAATAATTCTGCTCTGAGTGCTTGTGTGTAAGTTTATGTGCGGACATATGTTTTCATTTCTCTTGGGCAGATATGTAGGAGCGGAATTGCCAGGTCATATCGTAGTTCTGTGTTTAACCAGATTTTTGGAACTGTTTTCCAAAGTGTCTGCACCATTTTGCCACCCCACCAGCAATAGGTGAGGGTTCTAACTTCTCCACATTCTAAGTATATTTATTTTAAGGGAAACTTTCTATCACGACACAAATTCTCAGTGGCAACATAAATAGAAGGTAATTACTGATAAGACACTAAGAAAATGAAAGTGTTGGTCATTTCTGACTTGGCTGTTGAAGGTTCTGTATCTGAGATCTGCTGTCTTTTTGGTTGAAAGGGAAGATTAGGTAACATTAGAAAGGTATTTGAAACATGTTAACGCCAAACCAAGACTTTCTTACTGACATTATTGAAAAAAAACTGGAAATGGAATGGCTTTCTCACTCAGAGGCTCAAAGTGATTTGATGCGGTGTCTTAATGATAATTGCAGCTGAGACATCACCCTTTGGAAAACGCAGAATTTGGGAGGCACAGATGCTGTATGCAAGCCCATCTCATCGTGTTCCAGCAGCCAGCTTCATGGTTATGTCATGCAAGTAACTTGGAGGTGGCAGGGGTCATATTTGTTGTTTTTTGGGTTTTATTTTTTCTCACAGTATGTGTTTTCTAACAACTCTTGGGTAAATTTGAGAAACGGTCAAGGTTACTATATTTTTGGTAGGATAATAGCTATTTTACCCAGTAATGTCATTTCTGGGAATGTAGTTGAAGGCCATAATGAAAAGAAGGGAAAAAAATTCTGTTGGCTCACAATATTTAGTACCAGACCTTTTTTTTTTTTTTTTTAATATGACAGAATAGTTAGTTGGAAACAACCAACAAAAGGGCAATGCTAATAAGCTCTGCTGTTTTTATTGGATGGACTAGTAGATAGCCAGTTACAATGATACGGTTATGAAGACTTAAGAAGTAACAAGAAAAATAAAAGAATCAGATGAAAAATGTGAAATATAAAGTTGTAGTTACACTGTTAGTACAGCTATAAAAATAAGTATTCAGTGGAATTTAGACCAGGACATAACATGCAAAGAAAGTTTTAGAGGACACAACTTTTTTCCACTTACCAATATATGTATATCTCAATATATATGTTATATATACGTATTTGTTTTGAGAGGGAGAGAGAGCACACGTGTGCATGCAGGGGCTAGAGAGAGAGAGAGAAAGAGAATCTCAAGTAGGCTCTGTGCCCAGCTTGGAGCCCAAGACAGGGCTCAGTCTCATGACCATGAGATTATGACCTGAGCCAAAATCAAGTCAGACACAAATAACTGAGGCCCCCAGACACCCATGTTTAATTTTTTTAATTGGAAACTTACATTGTATATTTTATTCTGATCTTGTTCTAAAGATAGAGATTTTGCTTATTTACATTGCCTTAGATTGATGGTATATAATGTGTCCTTGATATAAATTACATTGAAAGAATTTATAAACACCAGCTGAGGTAAGTTTTTGGAAGGAAGTAAGCAAAGACCATGACAATAAAAGGGAGGGTTCTCCTTTGATGAGGTGGTCAAGGAAGGTCATTTTGCTGTTTAAAAGAGAAGGAGGTATCTATGCAAAGGGAAGGATATTCCAGGCAGAGGACACAGAAAAAATCCAGGATGTGAGCACAACACTGGGTGTCTCAGGTAGAAAGAAGGAAAGGTGGTGGGTGCAGAAATCCCTAAACTTAAGGGTCAGAGAGCGTCTTCTAAACAGTGGTTGAAGTCCTGGAGAATGCTGGGAGGAATTCTGTGAGTGAGGAGCTGAGCTGTTCGTTGAGTTAAGAGCACTGCCAGGAAGCTGAGAGATAAAACCAACAAAGACAGAAGACAGACAGTTTTCATCCACAGATGTCACTATGAAGACACGTCCCACGTCTAAGTGTGCAGGAAGAACAAGGAGGACACCAACACCAGCCCAGCTCCTGCCCCAAGACTCCCGGGGGTGGGGAGGAAGAGCAGCCTCCACATGGGGGTCTGCTGGGGAGGCAGCATCCTCACAAGGCTGCCATGTTTTCATGACAGCAAGACGTGAAGAGAATACCCTGAGAGAAGGCTGAACATGGACTGGGTTTTCCTGAGGGTGTGGGGGAAGAGTTTGGGAGAGAAAGGAGAGATGAGGGGTCAGCTCAGATCATTAGTTCTTGGCTGTAGCCAAGAACTAATAAGCAAACTCCAGGACCTCCCCAAGACCCTCTGATTCAGAATCTCTTGTGGCGTGGAGACTTGCATGTTAACAAGCACCTCCAATGACTAGGCTGTGTGAGCTGGGTAGGGGATCCCCCGCACTAGATGGTATCTGGCGTTTCTTCTAGCACAAAACTGCAAGAGTGATGGGACTGGGGCTCAGGGCTCTCGCAGCGAGCAACAGGGAAGAAAGGGATTCAGTGAGCATTTCAAAGGCTGACTCAAGGTGAGAATATTAGGCAGAGCAAGGCAAAGGTGATTGGTAATATTTTTAAGCCCTACATTAGGACTCTTTTGATTGCTAAGCTGTACGTTTGTTTCCATGTATCTTCACCGAAAGGAAATGCACTGGCTTAAAAGCTGAGCTGTCTGGGGTGCCTGGGGGGCTCATTCACTTAAGTGTCCAACTCTTGATCTCAGCACAGGTCATGATCTTAGGGTTGTGAGCTCAAGCTCCATGCTGCTTAGGATTTTCTTTCTCCATCTCCCTCTGCCCCCCTCCTACTTGTGCTCGCTCTCTTTCTCTCTTAAAAAACAACAACAACAACAACAACAACAAAAACATCCTTAGTTATGGTCACGTGCACCTGGATGCAGGTAGGGCCAGCAAAGATGTGACCCACCACCTTTCGGCCCTGCTTTCTCCTGTGTTGACTCCCATTCAGGCTCTACCAGTGTGGTGACCAAGATGGTTACCATCAGTTCCAGCCTTACCTGGAAGCTTCTCAAAATTCTGGACAGCAAGTGTCCGCCCCAGTCCCCTCTTATCAAGTATAAATAAGAATATAGTTAACCATCAGTCTGAACGATGCTACAATTCCCCACTGCCCATTCCCTGCCCAAACTGTGTAATTCAAGGGCTTAAGGAGTTTTAGTTTCATAGACTGGACTTCCCTTGATCTTCGAAGGTTCTCAAGTGACATTTGAGCAGTGCTGGGTGATAGGCACACCATTTCAGTGCCCTTAAACTTGATTATTCATTGTGATCACAACATAAATGCTTACTGCCTAAAGCCTGAGGTTTTGAATGTAATGTGAGAGGTAACAGAGGGGGAGCAGCAAAGGTCTCATTAAATCCTAACCACTGATACTTGAACTGCCATCAGGAGAGGCCTTTATTTTTCTTTTTTAATACCTGTCACCAGACACCAAGAAAGACTGCAGTCCCCAGCCCCTGCTTTTTGTACTGTGCAGTCCCAAATCACGGAAGCCTGCAGACAAGTAGCTTGTTAGGCTGCAGAGGAATGCAAGCTTTTTTTAATTAAAAAAAAAAAAAAAAAAGTTGTTGGGGAGCCTGAGTGGCTCAGCCAATTCAGTGTCTGACTCTTGGTTTTGGCTCAAGTCATGATCTCAGGGTCATGAGATTGAGTCCTGCATCAGCTCTGCTCAGCATAGAGTTTACTTGAGAGTCTCTCTCTCTCTCCCTCCCCCTCTGCCCCTCTCCTTGCTTGCTAATGCACACATGTGCACACAACACACTCTCTCTCTCATATAAAATCTTTTTTAAAAGGGTGTTGTTGGGGCACTTGGGTGCCTCCATCAGTTAAATGTCTGCCTTCAGCTCAGGTCATGATCCCAGGGTCCTGGGATCAAGTCCTGTGTCAGGCTTCTTGCTCAGCGGGAAGCCTGCTTCTCCCTCTCCCTCTGTCTGCTGTACCCCTGCTTGTGCTTTCTCTCTCTCTATCAAGTAAATAAATTTTTTTAAAGAATCTTAAAAGGAAAGAAAAGTAATTCAAATAGTTTGGGCATACAAAAAATACAGATAACAACATAAAGAATTTCTGTGTACCTGGCACTCATCTTAAGAAATAAAAATTTAAATCCCAGAAATAACCATTATCCTGTATTTGATTTTTATCATCCTCCTGTATGTTTATTTTTACTACATAAGTCTATGAACAACATACAGTGCTATTTTGCTTGTTTTTAAGGTTCATCTAAATGGTATCATTCTATGGGGCATCTGGGTGGCTCAGTCGGCTAAGCGTCTGCCTTCACCTCTGGTCATGATCATGATCCCAGGGCCCTGCGATCGATCCCTGCATCAGGCTCCCTGTTTAAAATTAGTATTATGCCTGGGTGGCTCAGTTGGTTAAGCGACTGCTTTCAGCTCAGGTCATGATCCTGGAGTCCCAGGATCAAGTCCTTCCTCAGGCTCCCTGCTCAATGCGGAGTCTGCTTCTCCCTCTGACTCTCCCCACTCTCGTGTTCTCATTCTCTCTCTCTCAAATAAATAAATAAATAAGTCTTATTTAATAAATAAATAAAATTAGTATTTTCCTGATTGCTAAGGTTAAAGTTTTTTGTTCATGTAGAAGCCCAATAGGTAAAGCTAAACGGGGCCAAGTTATTTGCGATGGGGCAGTGGTTCCTATTTAAGACAGCTGTGCTATTGAGTAGATTGTTTGAGTACCTTTGGATGAGACCAGTGTTCCTAAATATTGAGCATAATTTTAAGCAAACAAGTTTGCATGAAATCTCTTTTGTAGCATGTTTTGGCCAGATTTTTGCCCTTTTTAAAAATTGACTGTGATTTTTAGCATTATCTGTGACACATCCTTCCCATCATTTTACATAAGTTAATTGGGAGCTGGCTTTCATAGTGGGTCTGAAAACTCGCCCACAGAGCTGAGGAAGAGAAGACATCTGAGTTCGTTCAGCAGGGGTCCCTGAATTTACCAGGCGTGATCCTGATTTAGTACCTTTGCTCTGACTGTCTCCTCTGCCTGGAATGCTCCTCCCGCAGAAATGCTTATGACTCACTTCCTCACCTCCTTCAAGTTGTCATTGGATTTCTCCATCTCCGTGAGGACTTTCCCAACTCTGCACCGTATAAAAATATCTACCAGTCTGTCAGCCACTGCCACATCCCTCTCTGCTCAAGGGTATATTTCCTTCATAGCCCTTATTGCTGGATACATTTCTATGTAAGTTACTTAGTTACTGCTACTCCCTTCTTTGTCTTTCCCCTGCCACCCTTAGAATATAATTTCTGCAAGGGCAGGCATCTTGTTCTGTTTCCTTCACTGCTGTCCTCAGGTAACTAGAACAGTACCTGGCACATAATCCTCAGTATAGATTTGTTGATTAATACATGGTCTGAAGTTAGCAGGAAAAAAAGAGCAGAGGAGAGCATTTCTGAGAAAGAGAGGGAGAGACAGACAGAATGCGTGTGCCAATACCTGGAGACAACCCACCAGTCTGCTAACCAGAAACTAAGACAGATGGAGAGGATGAGTATGTGTGACTATGACTACAGTTATGAATGAATATCCCCCCGAAGCTGGGGGTGCTGGAGGCAGATGCAAGAGATGTATATAGGAGCCATGATCATCAGTTTGGACTCAATCTCAAGGATATCTAGGAGCCCTTACACTTATTTTAATCAAAAGAATAACACATTCTGATTTGAATTTTAGAAGAACATCACTCTGGCAGATGCTGGCGAGGATGCAGAGAAAGGGGAACCCTCCTATACTGTTGGTGGGAATGCAAGCTGGTGCAACCACTCTGGAAAACAGCATGGAGGTTCCTCAAAAAGTTGAAAATAGAGCTACCCTATGACCCAGAAATCACACTACTGGGTATTTACCCTAAAGATACAAATGAGGTGATCCAAAGGGGCATGTGCACCCAAATGTTTATAGCAGCAATGTCTACAATAGCCAAACTATGGAAAGAACCTAGATGTCCATCAACCAATGAATGGATAAAGAAGATGTGGTATATATATATTTATACACACACTGACACACACACATATACACAATGGAATACTATGCAGCCATCAAAAGAAATGAAATCTTGCCATTTGTGATGCCGTGGATGGAACGAGAGGGTATTATGCTGAGCGAAATAAGTCAATCAGAGAAAGACAATTATCATATGATCTCCCTGATATGAGGAAGTCGAGAGGCTACATGGGGGGGTTTGGGGGGTAGGAAAAGAATAAATGAAACAAGATGGGATTGGGAGGGAGACAAACCATAAGAGACTCTTAATCTCACAAAACAAACTGAGGGTTTCTGGGGGGAGAGGGGTAGGGAGAGGCTCGTGGGGTTATGGACGTTGGGGAGGGTATGTGCTATGGTGAGTGCTGTGAAGGGTGTAGACCTGGCGATTCACAGACCTGTACCCCTGGGACTAATAATACATTATATGTTAATTAAAAAAATAAAAAATTAAAAGAAAAAATGAAGAACATCACTCTGGTGCCAATAAGAAGAAATCAGAGGGTGAGAGTTAAAGAATTAAGACTGGAGGCAGGTGGCCCATCTAGGGAGCCATCACAGTGGTTGAGGCGAGAGAAGCTGGTGGCCTCATTGGGTAGCAGCAGGGGGATGGAGAGAGTCGGACAACTTCAGGAGATACTTAGGACACCTCTCAGTGTTATTCTGTGATCTGTAAAATCAGCGGAATCCACATACCTCTCAGTGTCTAAGCTTAGCTGAGCTTCCACTAAGTGCGCTCTGAAGTGATCAAATCGGAAAGCTGTCCGACGTGCTCCACCCACCTCTTCACCTACCTCCTGGTGAAAGCACTCTGGAGCAAGACTGCCATTATTCAACAGAGCAGCGGATAATGGAGCAGTGCACTGATTGGACTGGAAGGTTTTGGAAGGAAGGTAACATTCCATGTCCAAGTTTCCCTGGCCTCCAAGTCTTTTGTGCAAGTAAATTAGTTTCATTCGTCTCAGGGCACCTTTTCCAGGCCAACTCCTTCCAACTTGCCTGCAAATGTCTCTCAGTGGTGTGTTTGAGGCTTGGCTGCGTCTCCTTGTCTGGAACAAATCTTTTATTACGAGGAAATAGCTGGATGATGATTCTGGACTCTTGGACCCAATCCCCTCTCAGCTGTTGACTCAGTATTTGATACCTTGGTCATTTTTCAGCTTAACCTGCCTCCTCTCTTGCCTGTTTCTCATTAACATGACTTACATACTGGAAGCCGAATTTCTAACCTACCACCTCAGCAATTTTGAGTGAGACAGTTAGGATTAACACCTGTTTCTCGAGACTCTCCCAAGATATGACGGAGGCACATATGTTATTTTCTCTGCTCACCTCCCAGACTCGCATGATTTTCCTTTGGTGCAGTGGTCATGCATTCCACCGCAACCTAAAACCATCCAGATGATGGGAATATCATGTTGCTCGTTTCACATGGGAAAGCCACAACCCATCCTCGTCTTGTTCATGTTGCATTCAAATCTAATTTGCGTGGCCCAAGTGAGCGTGAGCAGCACAGCCCCTTTGTCAGCTGTTGGAAGTTTAGCAATACTATTTCCAAACACGGGCCATTCGGCAGCCAGCAGGCACTCGACAGCTGAGTGGGGCAGAAAAAGTCTCAGACACCTATGGCCATCCAAACAGTGACTCATCCTGCTATTGCCAGGATAAATATGGGAATAAATGGTATTTTTCTCCAAGCAGGAAGAATTGTCAAAATGCTTATCACTTTATAAAATATAACAGATTGTGCCTGTTCATGTTTTGAAATGTTCCAACTATTCACTAGCTGGGTGTTTTGTTTTGTTTTGTTTTTAATTTTATGAGTTTATTAATAGCTTTAACTGTTTTGCTTCTTCCTAGGAGGCCTGGAGAACTCAGGAGTTTTCAGGCTGTGCTGCCTCCGGAGCTCTGGATCCACTTGGCTGTGGTGGCCTGTGGCAATCGTCTGGAGGAGACCCTGGTCATGCTCAAATCCGCTGTACTCTTTAGCCACAGGAAGATCCAGTTTCACATATTCACGGAAGACTCTCTGAAGCCTGAGTTTGATAAGCAGGTAAATTTGTGGAAATAGCAGTGCCATAGTTACTGAGTGCAGACAGACTGCATTGTGGGAAATGCATATCCCCCTTTGCTAATGGGATTCACTGACCTTCGAGTTGTACTCCACTGTGTGGCCATAAACTCGACTCTGAGCCTTACTGTTCTCATGGATCCTTTAGGGATACTTACGCCTACCTTGCAGAGATATTGTAAGGGTTCTATGAGATGACACACTCAAAGCACTTGACCCAGGGCTTGAGCCCTCTGGTGTAATTAACATGGCTCTCATGTAGGGGACAGGTAGCCATCTACAAATCCCCTTTACGTAGGTTTTTTGAATGACAAGTAATAAACGTTCATTAAAATAAATTCAAATGATACATATGCTATAAATTAAAAGGTAGGTGTCCTTGTCCCACACAAGAAACTATCTGAGTTAGCTATTTTGAATTATTCTTCCATATTTTTTTATTTGCTGATGTGTGTTTGTGTGTGTAATTATCTGTATGGATGCATGTAAATGTGTGTAAATGTGTATTTGTTTGTATAAACATATACCTGTATAACACACAGGTATATATGCCCAGACTAAAATGTATTTCTTTTATTTTTAAAAAAGATTTTTAAAATTTATTTGAGACAGAGAAAGAGAGAGAGCATGCATGCGCAGGGTGAAGGAGTAGAGGGAGAGGGAGAAGCAGGCCCTTGATCCCAGGACCCCAGGATCATGACCCCAGCTGAAGGCAGACACTTAACTAGCTGAGCCACCCAGTGCCCCTGTATTTCTTTTATAAAATCAAGCTTATTCTCTATGTGTCCACCTAAACTTGGTTTTCCTACCTTAAAACCGTATTGTCAGGATTGTTCCAGGTCAGGTCTCAGATGTCTTCACCTCATCTTTTCTGGTGACTGTATAGTATTTTATTATGGGTTGGATGCCTGTTCAGTTGACTATTCCTCTACTGAGGAACAAGGACCGATTTTTTTTTTTTTTTTTTTTTTTTACCAGTTCCCGAGGAGAGCTTTGGAAATACCTCTTCTCCCCAGTCTCGGGACTGGGGAGTTTGCAGAGTTTTGAGTTTTGAGTTTGTAAACCAAACTTTGCTTTGTCTTGGATGTTTGCCCTTGTGGTAAGGCCTGAGTGCTGGCAGAGTGAGACGTGGTTCGTTTCATATCCACTGACTTGTGTCAGCAGGGCCCCCTCCTGTCCCCAGGCTGGCTACACTAATGAGAAAGGCCAAGAGAAGCCTGTTGGGCAGAGAAAGGCTACTAACAGAAAGCTAGAGAATGGGCTGCGTTTTCTGAAGAAAACTGTCCCCTTGACATCTTCACCAGGCGAAGCTTTGAAATCGATTGGAAAATGCCTTGAAAAAAGATCTGAGTCAAAGGAAAGGGAAGAGGTTGGCACACACATGGTTTGTTTCTCTGCAGCTGTGGTTGAAACGAGATGGCAATGATAATTACCATTTATCAAGGGCTTCTGATTTATAATTTACCCCTCCTTCACTCTCCCCGGAAGGTAGCAATCATGTCCCTCTTTTGTAGAGTTTTAGTGATTTGTTCATCAGGTGTCAGCTCAAAGTCACAGCGTCAGACCTCCACCTGCTTAACCAGTGTGCCATTCTACCTCTGCAGCTAGCAGATAGAAGACTCATCTGAGAAACTCAGCTCCCCTATATGCTTGCTGCTGGATCTCAGGCAAGCCTTGTGGCCTTTCAGAGCTTCGGCTTCCCTGCTGTAACTTGAAGCGAGCAACACTGATAGAAGAGCTAAGGTATCTGGAATCAGGATATGCTAGGTCAGGCTACCTTAACACCTCCCGAAAACCTCAGACCCTTCCCACGTGCCTGCTGCTTGTCTCACACAAGCTCTTAGATCTGGGACTGAAAATGACAAAAATTATTCATGCTTTTTTTTTTAAGTTTTTTTTTTTTTTAAGTGTTTTTGGTAATCTCTACACCCAGCATGGGGTGTGATCTCACAACCCTGAAGTCAAGCGTGGCATGCCCTCTCAGCTACGCCAGCCATGTGCCCCAAGACTGTTCATGCTTTGAGTTGCACCTGCTGGAACACTTGGCTTCTGAAGTTCTTGGGATGCCATGCAGGAAAGAGAGAGACAAGTGGCTCACGACTGTGCATTTCACTCCCTCAGCTTGACAGTGACACGAGTCTTTTCCATTCACATTGAACTGCCCAGAAGCAGTCACAAGGCTCACCCAATGGCAAGAGGCTGAGAAGTGCTCAGTGTGCAGGAAGGGAGGAAACCGGCTGTGGACGAACCTTAGCAATGTGTTGCCCAATAACCATCTAATAAAATTAATTGAGTACCCACTGGGTGCTAGAGGCTGGGACAGGAGGATGGAGCCGAACAAAACAGATCTGAACTTAAAGAAGGTGAGGGGAAGGAAGAGGTGTGTGTGTAACTATGTGTATGAGGCAGAATGTATTTTCCAAAGAAGCTCTCAGTGGCCCCACCTGTTATTCACACGCTGGCATGCTTCCCTCCTTCACTGTCTCAAGGGTTGGCCTGTGTGACCAGCAGCATGGGGAAAACGCAATGCTATGTCAGCTCTGTGATTAACATTTAAAAGGGCACCACAATTGCTATCTTGCCTGCACTCACTTTCTCTCCTGGATCACCTGCTGTGGGATAAGCCACTTTCATGTCAGAGCACCCTTTGGAGAGGCCTTCCTGGTAAGGAATCAGGGCTTCTTGTGACACTCATGGAAGTTAGCTTGGAGACAGAACCTCCCACCCCGCCCAGCCATCAGAGGACTGTGACCCCAGCCAGTAGTTGGACAACACCCTCGTGAAAGCCACTAAGCCAGAGCAACCCAGCTTACAGATTTTTGACCCTAAGAAAGTACATGAAAGATTACATTTCTGTGGTTTCGAGCCACTACGTTTTGGGGATAATTAAAGGTAATAGCCAATACATATGCCTCTATATACATCATCTGTATGTATATATAAAATAGAGTATGCTACATAGACTGTTCACGTGACATTTGAGGCTAGAGAATGGAAAGAACATAGCTTCTACCGGCTTTCATGGAATGCCTGCCCCAGGAACCTGGCCGGGATGTGGTGAGTGAGCCCACACTAGCCCATTTGGAGAGATCGTATGGAGAGACCCACTCAGAGAAGACCTGAGGTCCCTAGCCCCTAGCTGGCCTCAATTAGCAGACATGTGAACGGACTGGCATTCAGATGATTCCAGCCTTTAGGCTTCGAAGCTTCTAGCCGAGGCCCAGACATCATGCAGCAGTGTAAGCCGCCCCCCACCCCGCCCCCTTCTGTGCCTTGTCCGAATTCCTGATCCATGGCATCTGTGAGCTTAATAGATGGCCGTTTTATACTGCTAAGTTTGGGGGTAATTTGCTATAAGCCATGGTAATTGGCACATTATAAATTGGGAACTAAATTGTATGGGAGAATCATTGAATTTGAAAAATCATTTGAATCGCTCTGGAGACTTTATCCCTGTGATGGCTCCTTTCCTCAGGTCTTTGTTAGATCATTGGAGCTCAACCAACAAAGGAAATTGTAACAGGGTGTTAAAAGACAGGCAGGGCATCTGGCCTCGTCCCTTCCCATGCAGGGATTATAGATAAAAAGTTCAGATGTAAAACCTTGTCTCTTATGGAAGTCACAGAACTTTCCTTAGTCTTGGTTGTTTCATCAGTATGGAAGGACAAAATGATCCTTGCTCTGTTACTGCAGAACATACTTTGAGGCTGAATCACATGGTCTGTTTATTCTTTCATTCCACAGAGATTCTTTGGAACATCTCCTGTACCTTGTTAGCTTGAAAATAGTAGGGCAGGACCAGTTGGTTTTTGTGTAGTCACAGGAGGTGCTGGTATGGAGAGACAGGGTCTGCCGCCCTTCGCAAGGGTATTACTTCCAACCCTGAGGCATTGTGGGAATATCCAGTTTCTTTTGACAACTTCCTACAAAGCTCAAGGCCACGTATCTTTGTTTTGTAAAAACAAAACAAAGTGCTAGCTGACCTCATGATTCCTCTGGAAACTGCTTTGTGGGTGAATTGTACTCTTTTTAAGGAGAATTTTTTAATTTTTAAGCCATGTAAATACAATATGTCTGGAGCTATTTACCAAGTATAATGTAGATACTTAATATTTTGGAGTCTCATTTATTTTTGTCATCTCTCAATATAGGAGCTGCAAATGCCAGCTGGTTGATTTCCTAGCTGCTCCTGGCAGCTCAGGAATCAGACATGTGCTTGAGGTTTGACGCATCTGTCAGGAAAAAGTGGGACACCAAAGGGGGGTGACCACCAATCCATTCTGGTGATGGGTGGGGCCAGTGGGATGGCAACATCCTTTGTGTGTGTGTGTATGTGTCTGTGTGTGTGTGTCCTCTGCCATAGGAAGAGGTGTCAAGGAGAACTTGTGGCTGGAGCTGGTATACTATTCAAACACGAGCATTGAAACAAATGTAAATGGACTGAACATTCCAGTTAAAAGACACAGATTGGTAAAGGCAGATAAACCCTTCTGGGAGATCAAAGAGTCAGGGAAACCAGTAGACCTCCGGGACCTTCCCATTCTCCTTCGAGTACTGATTTTGGGCTGCTGTGGCAAGGCACATTTGGACTGAGTATCTGTCCCTGGTGTCCATTCTGAGAGGTCAGTGTAGTCGCTCTCAGTGTGTACAGCCAGTGTCGGTTCTGATGAGTCAGTGCAGGTGTGCCAGTATTTGTGCCTGGTGTGGGTTCTGATCGGTCAGTGGGCCTTCATGAATTAGTTATCAAATACTTTGTCACTCCTCCTCTTTCTCCTTCTGAGATTTCTCTCTCATATATCCATCTCAAAGTTGCAAATTTTTTTTTAAAGATTTTTATTTATTTATTTGACAGAGAGAGATCACAAGTAGGCAGAGAGGCAGGCAGAGAGAGAGGAAGGGAAGCAGGCTTCCTGCTGAGCAGAGAGCCCGATGCGGGACACGATCCCAGGACCCTGAGATCATGACCTGAGCCAAAGGCAGAAACCTAACCCACTGAGCCACCCAGGCGCCCTCAAATTTGCAAATTTAAAGCATGATTAATGGTATGTTTCTTCAAACATTTTTATGTGACTGTATAAGCAATGTATGTACGGTGTAAAAATAATTCATAAAATTATAAATTTAAAAAATCAACCCATCCTAATGGTCAGGGAGAGTAATGTTGGTATATTTACTTATATTCCTTTTCTTTTCACATGAATATCAGAAATAAGGTCATCTTCTATATTCCCTTTTATATCACTAAGCCTTGTATTACTCAATTTCTTCTAAAACTGGGGTTGTCCAGCTTTTTCTGTAAAAGACCAAATAATAGCTTTGTAGGCTACACAGCCTTATAGCTACCTAATTCTGACATTGAGTGTGAAAGCAGCCGTAGAAATATGTACACAATTAGGTGTGACAGTGTTCCAATAAAACTTTTATGTATGGACACTGAAATTCAAATTTCATGTGACTTATAAATGTCACAAAATATTACTCTTGTTCTTACCTTTTTCAGCTATTTAAAAGTATCTAATCATTCTTGGCTTGTGTGCTTTTCATAGCAGGCTGTATTTAGTTCTTGTCCTACCAACGGTTAGCAAACCCTTCCTGTATGATGTCACATTCTGTTATGTAGACATTCCTTGGAGCTTATTAACCAAATTGCTGTTTAGGTTGTTTCTAACTTTGCTCTGTTACAGACAACATTATATATGATAAACAACCTTGCCATAAATGTGAGGGGACTTTGGGAATTTTTTCTTACAAGTAGGACTTTTGTGTCCGTGGGGAAACATTAACTCAAAAACGTAAGAAGATACACAGATGGCAGATAAGTGTACAGAAGGAGACTCCACATCACACGTTATTGGGGAACTGCAGAGGAAAACAGTGAGATACCACTACACACCTGTTAGAATGGCTAAAATCCACAACACTGACAACACAACATGCTGCCGAGGGTGTGTGGCAAGAAAAAATCTCACTCATCGTTGGTGGGAATGCAAGATGCTACAGCTACTTTGGAGAGCAGCTTGACACATTTTTAAAAACCTAAGTGTAGACCAGCCATACAGTCCAGGTATCTCACTCTTTGGTATTTACCTAGAGGAGCTGAAAAGTTGTCCGCACAAAAACTACACATCAATGTTTATGCAGCTTTATTTGTAATCACCCCAAACTGAAAGCAACCACAATACCCTTACCAAGGGAATATTATTCGGTGATAAAAAATAAATGAGGTACCCATCCACCAAAAGACATGGAGGAGACTTCAGTGCATGTTGCTTGTATAAGAAGCCAATCTGAACAGGCTTTATACTCTCTGATTGCCACTATATGACATTCTGGAAAGGGCAAACTAAGAGACAGTAAAATAATTAGTGGTTGTAAGGATTCAGTGGGAGGGAAGGAGGAAGGGGTGAATAGGTGGAACAGAGGAGATTTCTGGGGTGCTGAAACTACTCTGTAATGGTAGATACCTGACATTATACATCTGTCAAAGTCCATAGAATATACAACTCCAAGAATGAAACCTAAGGTAAGCTATGGATTTTACTCACTAATATATTGATATTGGTTCATCAGTTGTAACAAACATACCACACTAATGCAAGACATAGGTAATGGGGAAATTGCGGGGGTGGGGGGAGGGTGGATGGGAACCCCGTACTTCCTGCTCAGTTTTCCTGTAAGCATAAAACTGCTCTAAAAAATAAAACTCATTAATTAATATTGTTATTGATATTAACATATGCAAAGTAAATATACTCACTGGAAAATTTTAAAAGAACACAGAAATATAAACTTAGAAAATGACACCACCACCACCACTTCCACAGGTGCCTACTTTTAACACTTTAGCATCAGGGATGCCTGGATGGCTTAGTTGGTTAAGTGTCTGCCTTCGGCTTAGGTCATGGTCCTGGCGTCCTGGGAACAAGCCCCACGTTGGGCTGCCTGCTCAGTGGGGAGTCTGCTTCTCCCCCTCCCTCTGCCTGCTGCTCCCCATGCTTGTGCTCTCTCTCTCTCAAGCACAAGCTTGAGCTTGTGCTCAAATAAATAAAGTCTTAAAAAAAAACCCCACAAAAATCAGTTTAGTGTCTATCTGTCAAGATTTTTCTCTCCATATAAAATATATGTGCATATATTTTCCCTTTAAGACAGAAACATTATACAATTTTTTGCATTTTATTTTTTATTTTTAATAAGCATCTTTATAACAGATTTTATAACAAAATTCTTAATAAACTTATTTATTTAAGCATATAAATTTTATAATAAAAGGTTTTTTATAATAAACATTTTTCCTTGTCAGCACATATAGATCTACTTTATTTTAACTATTACAATAGTCTATTGTATAGTTCCCTCATAATTAATTTTCCCAGTTCCTAACTATAGAGCGTTTAGTTTGTTCACAAAGGTTTTTTTTTCTTAATTACAAATGAGACTTTGTTGAAAATCTTGTGCCTTTATCTTTTGGGGTTGGTTGTTCCCAATTTCAAATTTCCCTCTTGGAAGTTTATTCAAATTTATACTCCCCTTGTGCTGTTTTTGTGCCAATCTCCCAACATCCTTGACAACTCTGGATGTTATTTTTTTTTAATTCTAGCCATAGTCTTTCATTCATTGAGCATTAATCATGGTGGTGAAGTTAGACATTCTCTGTAAGGTGCCTGAATAATTTCCACTTGAACATCCAGAAGCTTCAGGTGTTTTCCATATCTCTGGGGCCTAATCACCCTCCCCTTGTCTTCCTTATTTTTTAGTTACGACAGTGGCCTGACATGTATACAAAGAAGTTTGAGCACAGAATCTACCCCATCACGTTTTCGGTTGGAAACCCTCAGGAATGGAAGAAATTATTCAAACCCTGTGCTGCTCAGAGACTCTTCCTTCCGGTAGGAACACGAGCTTTTACTAAGATGCTGCTCGGGAGAGGATTGTTCTTAGAAACATGGTGAAATTAACTGGTGTGTGTCTAAAAACGTTTTACTTAGAGCTGAAAATGTGTTTCTCTTGGATTCTACAGTTGATTCTCTTAGTGTTCTGGTATAGGGGATTCTTGTGTTCAAGAAGTTGTCTGTCCCAAAGATTTGAGGGACTGAGAGCATCCGAAGCATGTCTTGGATTATGGGTCTTTGTGACTTTGGTTCCACCTTTATGAGCTGTCTGAACCTCAGTAAACCCCCCACCTTCACTAGTCCTCATGTTCCTCCAGAGGTTTGGCACATAGTTGACCCTCAATAAATGGTAGCTTTGATGATTATTCTCTGGTAACAATAACTATTAACAGATGTAGCCATGTTAGGGGATAATTCAAAAACACTCCAGAGTTCTGGTTCAGACTCTCAGTTTTGAATTTTTTAATTAAACATTTTTGTTACCTTTTAAAAAATCCTAAGTAGAAAAATCACTGAAGATAGATTCTAGGTTCTAGAATAGGTTCTAGGCCTGGGTTAGTGATACCAATATGGCAGCAAACAAGTCAGTCACAGCCTTGCTCCCTTGGAGTTTGAGCCTAGCATTGAATAGGTAATTGGAAGTATGATCTTGTTGAAGTCTCGTGGGCATATGTAATTTGGGGTTCCACGCTGGTGAGTGAGAGGTCATAGAAGGTTCTTTGGGGACATGGCATTTATGCTGAGGCATGAATGTGCCAGTCTTCCAACATCCTTGACAAGAAGGATCCTTCAGAAGAAGCAGGGATCACTGAGTGATAAGGGCCTGGTTAGTAATGAGAGAGAAGAGAGTACCAAGCAGATGGAATAATATGTTCAAAGGCCCTGAGTTGGAAAGGAACATCCTTAAGAAAATAAAAAAAAGGTAGAGTAATCAGAAAATAGGGTGATGTGGGATTAAAGAGGTCAGCAGGGGTTGGATTGTCTGGTCTTTGTGTTAAGGGCACTGAGAAGCCATTGACTGATTTCTGACATGCAAGTGGGATGGTCTGGCTTGTGTTTTAAAGAGGACACCCTATTCATTGCAGTGTGGACAGTGGAATCACTAGGCCAATTACTGATTATATGGGCTATGTTGAGGGCCTTAAAGATGGATTCAGAACCTGCCTGAGAAAGAGAATTACCAGTCCTCATGACTGGCTTGCTGTAAGAGTTGAAGTAGAGTGAGATGAGAAGGATTTCCCCCAGGTCTCTGACCTGAACAACTAGTAAGGCTGTTCTGTTTAAAATTGCCAATATTCAGCTATTTATGAGATATGGAAAACGGCAGTTTGTTAGGATTCATCCTACTCAATGGATGGTGATCTTTGGAGAGAAAAAGACTGTTTCATGGGATGAGATGAGTTTAACTTGGGCCCTATTTTTATTTTGAAGTGCCTGGGAGATGGCCATGTAGAGAAGTCTTACCATCTGTTGGTTTCAAACCCTAAATGGCAAATGGCCATTTTATCATTTCCTACTCAGAACCTGTGAGAAGACCTCCGCACAGGCTTACTCACTCATTAAGTGACCTGTCTGTCACACACCACAGACCATCATGTGAGATGGGAGTCATTTCATAAGTGTGGGTAAGGACAGACTACCTCAAACTGGAACTAAAAATCTGTAGGTGGAAGATATAAAACTTAATTACCATTTCAGAAGATGAGAAAAAATGTCAGGTTTCTTCTTGTCTCTGTTTTAGAGGGAAAAATGTATTCAAAAACCAAAGCAGAATTTTCTTTCCAGCCTATCCAAAAAATATAAGCAACCCAGTAGAACCACATTTGAATGTCCTCTGACCTTGGGTTGTGACTTTATCACCACTATTAAAAAAACAAACATACCACATGATGGTTTTCATTCATTCACAACTAAGTAAGTGTTCCATTTTGAATGACAAATGATTGCTGGCATTCCTTATCTGCTTTTGATAATGGAAACTAGCCCTCCCTAAAAATAACAAAGAGAGATTGAAGTTGACAGGACATTTACCTTCTCTGAGTCATATATCATAGCAGCAGATTATGAACATAGCATTTTTGGGCTTCAGTAGAATATATTGATCCTCAAGGTAATTTGAAATAAAGTCTAGGTGATGTTTTCCTTGAAATTCATCTCTGTAGAACCAACTCAAATATACTGCTGAGGCAGCAGAGTGAAGATGGAGATCCAAAATGCAAACATTCTAGCAAGTGATAGGTCAGTCGATTGCAGGCCACAATCTCACCCATATTCTCATCTACCCAAAGCCTGTAGGAAAAAAAGAAAAAAGAAAAACCCTTCTCACATAAGATTTTACTATAAGAATAAAACCAGAGTACAAGTCTGCAACTCAAGCGTATTAGATTCTCAAGTACAATTAGTGGAACTCAGATCCTACCAATTCATGATTTATGAAGTCCTAGAAACCAGTGGACATTTAATTTTCTATTTCTGTGAATAATGGTCCAAAGAGCAGTACCATTATTAGTGCAAAGTAAACTGCAGATGGCTTGTAAGCTCTCTAAGATGCATACTGCTCTCGGGTAACTCAGAAGCTTAAAGTATTTAAAACAATCTGCTGATTACAAATAGATCAAATCTGTTCATTAAAATTTATTTGGGGGGGAGCACGCCTGAGTGTCTCAGTGGGTAAGCCACTGCCATTGGCTCAGGTCATGATCTCAGGGCCCTGGGATGGAGCCCTGCATCAGCTTTCTGCTCAGCAGGGAGTCTGCTTCCCTCTCTCTTTCTCTCTCTCTGCCTGCCTCTCTGCCTGCTTGTGATCTCTGTCAAATAAAAAATAAAATCTTAAAAAAAATTTAATCTGGGGTACTTTCCCCCTTTTCTTTAGTAACAGCCATAAAGCTTTCACTATTGTAAAAATAATTGAGTGTCATGAATTCACCTCACCTCTCTCCCATTTAATTGGAAGTAATGAGATTTTTTTGATGGATCTATACATTTTGTTACACACTCACCACCTTGATTCCAAAAACCACTAATTGTGGTTTCCTGGAATCCTAGAAATATCCCAAACATGACAGAGATCATGGAATTGGAGAATCTTCAGAGACTTTACTGGCAAGCAGCACCCAGTATAGAAATATACATTAGTTTAAGGTGTTTTGTAAGTCTTACCCAGGAAGAAGGGCCTTTTTATTTTTTTAAAGATTTTATTTATTTATTTGACAGAGAGATCACAAGTAGGCAGAGAGGCAGGCAGACAGAGAGGAGGAAGCAGGCTCCCTGCTGAGCAGAGACCACCCCCCACACACCCATGTGGGGCTCAATCCTAGGACTCTGGGATCATGACCTGAGCAAAAAGCAGAGACTTTAACCCACTGAGCCACCCAGGTGCCCCGAGAAAGGCCTTTTTAAACCAAGTTTTGATAAATGCCAATATTATAATAATGTCTGATGTTTTTCCTGTTTCCAACACTTGCCATAAGCATCTATCTCAAAGGAAGGAGTTAGGAAAGAATATTGACCTGAGAGGTAGGATAAAATTGCTTACAGCCTACAGCCTTGACCCATAAATTCTCCCAGACTTCTCTGGATATTTCTGTATTTCTAACAAACTCGACCCATCCTTTACTATTTCAAAGGAATATCCTACCAAGTAAATAAAAATCTTAGATTACCTAGATTTTCTTCATCACATCAAGAATAACAATATATAGGGGTGAGTGGGTGGTGCAGTCAGTTAAGTGCTAACTCTTGGTTTCAGCTCAGGGGGTAATCTCAGGGTCGTGAGATTGAGCCCCACATTGGGCTCTGCACTCCGTGTGGGACTATCTCTCCCTCTCTCTCTGCCCTCCTTACTTTCCCCCAACCTCAAATAAATAAAATCTTTTTTTAAAAAGAGTAACAAGGGTGCCTGGGTGGCTCAGTCGGTTAAGCCACTGCCTTCGGCTCAGGTCATGATCCCAGGGTCCTGGGATTTTGTCCCACATCGGGCTCCTTGCTCGTCTGGGAGCCTGCTTCTCTCTCTGCCTCTGCCTGCTGTTCTGCCTGCTTGTGCGCTTGCACGCTCTTGCTCTCTGAGAAATAAATAAATAAATAAAATCTTTTAAAAAAATACTTTCTGCAGAGAAGAATGAATGTACAGATCTTTCTCTTAAAAAAAAAGAAAAAGAGTAACAATATATAATCTTCCCTTTTTCCACTTAATAGTTTGTTTAGAGGTTTGTAACTAGCTCCAATATTTGGAAAACGATATGCTTACCAGAGAGATTCTAATGAATCAGCTACAGGCTAATGGAAAAGAGAGATTACCTGACTTATAAGAACTTTCTATAATTAAGGTCAGGCCTCTGTACTATTCTTAATATTATAAGTCAGCATTAGCAGTCAACATTGAGTCTTCCTTGGAACCAACCCTTTGGATGTCAACAAATATTGACGGATGTATAGGAACATATTAAAAATCCTTATTAAGAAGAATATCTATTAGAATCACCATAAATGATGTCTCTATATTTCATTAAGCATCAAGAGGCCATAAATTATTGGGACAAGGTGAGCTATCAAAAAGGTCATATAAAAATGACCCTAGATACCAATTTTGTTGAACAAGCTTTCCAAAGTCCTTATCATTTACTCACACATTATTAAAGGTTTGACATTCAGGATATTAGTTACAACTCATAGTTACATGTAAGAAACTCAATTTCAACTAGCTAAGGAAAGAAGGAAACTGTTTGGCTTATCTGACTGTGAAGTCCAGATGATCCCAAGTGTAGGGCTGATCCAGGGGCTCCCATGATGTCACCCAGGCTCTCTGTGTCTCTCCCTCTGTTCCTTGCAAGGCTCACTCTAGGAAAATAATGATTGCTTGAAGCAGCCTGAGATCCAAATTCTAGAAGCTTAGTTTAGCAGCAAAAATACCAGGAAAGATGGCTACTTACAAAATGGTGGCAAAAGAGCTCTGTGGAAATGCTGCCCAGCAAAACAGGTATAACTTGTGAAAATCTTTTTTTTAAGGATTTTATTTACTTATTCATTCATTCATTTAAGAGAGAGAGAACATGAGTGGAAGGAAGAAGTGGGGGAGGGGGTGGGAGGGAGAAAGAATCTCAAGCAGACTCCACACTGGGTGTGTACCTGACACGTGGCTCAATCTCATGGTCCTGAGATCATGAGCTGAGCTGAAACCAAGAGTCAAACACTTAACCAACTGAGCCACCCAGGCAACCCTGGTGAAAATTATTTTTAAAACAATTATCTAGACTCTTTGGACATTGTGCTAACGGCCTAAGCAAATGAGGAAACAGATTATTCAAGAAAATGTAATGTAGCCAACTTTAAGCTTGTTCTACTCAACTGCGTGACAAGTCTAGAGGCAAGATGTTGGGGTAAGGAAAGTGACTTTTTCTGGAAATGCAGCAAACCAAGGAGATACAGACTATTATCCTAAACAACCTTCTCCCCTTAGCATGAAATTCAACTTTCTTTTATGTTAGCAAAGCAGGGGAAGCAAAAGGGAGTTGGAGTCAGAAAGTAACTGATGCCTGGTCATAAAACTTGTTGATCTTTGTGTACAGGTATCTGATCATGTCATTCCTATAAACATTAAGCATAGTCAATTCTATATGTGCTTCCTTATCTCCTTGGATGAGGTAGGTTTTCGGTAGAAAGCAGTTTTTGCAAATACTAGCTGTAATATGAAATACTAGCGGATCATGACCTAAGCAAAATCTCTTTGATGATTAACATGCCTATGTACATGTAGGGCTAAAGCAGAAGTTTCTAAGCTGTAGGTCGCAGCTACGTGGAGTCAGACATGCTGGGTTTTTTCCCCTGATACACTAAAACTTGGTAAGAAAGAGGGAGAATCTATTATGTGCTAATAAAATAATTTGAAAAATAAATAAATAAATAAATAAAAAGAGGGAAAATCTGTGACATTTGAACCACAACTTAGTAAGTAACTTAGTAACTTGTGGCCCTCCTTCTCCCCTTGAAACTCAGCATGATGGAAAGTCAGCTCCGGACAATTCAGTCAAGAATACAGGGATCCTTTTCTCCCCAACTCCCAGTTGAGGGATATTGTACTGCCTTAGGAGGGCTAGGTCATCAGCAGTTTTCATCTCTGCATCACAGAGTTTAAGTTCCAGGCAAATGTGGCCAATGTTCTCCAGGTTCCATAATTAAGAGGAAGATGGTAGCTTCAGGAGAGCAAGAAACTAAAACAGGGGCCCTGGGTGGCTCAGTGGCTTAAAGCCTCTGCCTTCGGCTCAGGTCATGATCTCAGGGTTCTGGGATCGAGCCCCGCATCGGGCTCTCTGCTCAGCCGGGAGCCTGCTTCCTCCTCTCTCTCTGCCTGCCTCTCTGCCTACTTGTGATCTCTCTCTCTCTCTCTGTCAAATAAATAAAATATTAAAAAAAAAAAAGAAAGAAAGAAAGAAACTAAAACAGAGGCTGGCTCATTTATAAAGGAGAACCGGGGAAAGAGACAGATCAAAAAGCACCTTCGTGGTGGCAGAACAATGTTCAAAGACTGGCCTTTAATTTCCTTAAAGTTTAATCCTGCAAATGAGCCTAAATTTAACTGTAGCAGGGGGAGAAGCAATTTGTGCCTCAAAAACAATAAAGCAATCAGCTGGCAATTCATGGAGCTGGGTTTAATACCAACAGCGACAGACAGTTTAACAGAAAAATTGGAGAAAGTGTCAGTGAAAGATAGGTGATAAAACCCTGTCATTTCAGGGTGACTGTATGCCTGCCCAAGGCTGCACCCACTGAGGAACAACATCGAAGGCTGCATGCAGTGGGTGAAATGGACCTCACTAAAATAGTCCAGACAAGATATTGAACAAATACTTGAGCAAACAACATCAATAAGCCCTGTAGGCTGCAGTTGCTAAAATATATGACCTAACATATCCTAGGCTATATTGTCATGCTATCATTTATTAACATGCTAAATATATTATCCAGATTTTTTCATCAAAAAAGTATGAGGTGTTCAAAGAAACAGGTGTTCCTCATTCATGGGGAAAAAATGCAAGCAATAGAAGATGCCTGTGATAGGACCCAGATGTCAGATTTAGTGAAAAATATTTCATCCTTTGCTGGAGTCTTATCCCTGGAGGACAGAGTACAACACTGGGGTCTGCTGGCATGGGCTCAGGACCTGTGGGCACTGGCCTGGTCCCTGAAGGTCTGACAAGGGGGGTAGTGACACCACCACTGCACAGGCCCCACCCCTCCCCAGCTGTCAGTAATTAAAAGCAATCTAACACACATAAACACACACACACAAATAGAAAAAGACTTCAAAGTAGCCACCATAAATACATTCAAGCAACAAGAGGAAACCGTGGTTGAAGAAGTAAATTAATTAAGGAGGCCTCATTATGTGCTGAGCACTAGGTGTTATATGCAGCTGATGAACTATTGAACACTACATCTGAAACTAATGATGTACTATATATTGACTAATTGAACTTAAATTTTAAAAAAGTAAAGTAAGGGACGCCTGGGTGGCTCAGTTGGTTAAGCAGCTGCCTTCGGCTCAGGTCATGATCCCAGCATCCTGGGATCGAGTCCCATATCAGGCTCCTTGCTCCGCAGGGAGCCTGCTTCTCCGTCTGACTCTGCCTTCCACTCTGTCTGCCTGTGCTCGCTCTCGCTCACTCTCTCTGACAAATAAATAAAATCTTTAAAAAAAAAAAAAGTAAAGTAAGATATGATGACAGTGTTCCATGAGATTAAGAATATCAACAAAGAGTTGAAAATTGTTTTTAAAAAGAGCTAATTGGAAATTCTGGAATTAGAAGGTACAATGATTGAAGTGAAAAATCATTAAAGGACCTCACAGCTGATTTGAAATTAAAGTAGAAAGAATTGGTAAGTTTGAAGATAATCAATAAAGTTCACTCAATCCAAGGAATAGGGAAAAATAATGAATAAAATTGAACAGAGACTGAGAGAAATATGCAACAACATCTGGCACACAGCATATGCATGATGGGAGTGCCAGAAGGAGAATAGAAAGAGAAAGGAATAGGAAAAAGCTATTTGAAGAAATGATGGTTGAAAACTTGCAAATTTGATGAAAAATAATGTATACATCAAAGTTCAAAGAATTCTAAGATAAACTCAAAGAGATCCACATGGAGATAAATCATAATAAAAAATCCTGAAAGACAGAGATAAAGTCTTAAAAGCAGAAATAGAAAAACAACTTGTTACATACAAAGGAACTTCTTTAAGATTAACAGCAAATTTCTCATCAGATACTTGTGGAGGGCAGAAGGCCATGGGATGACATACTTGAAGTGCCAAAAGGTGGGGCAGAACTGTCTACCCAAAATCTTACATCTAGCAAAATTATTTTTTTATTTTTTTAAGATTTTATTTATTTATTTGAAAAAAAAGATTTTATTTATTTATCTGTTTGACAGAGAGAAAAAGAACACAAGTAAGCAGAGTGATAGGCAGGAGAGAAGCAGGTTCCCCACTGAGCCTGACACAGGACTTGATCCCAGGACTCTGACATCGTGACCTGAGTCAAAGGCAGACGCTTAAGCGACTGAGCCACCCAGGTGCCTTGTAGCCAAACTATTTTAAAAATGAAGGTGGAGGGCGCCTGGGTGGCTCAGTGGGTTAAGCTGCTGCCTTCGGCTCAGGTCATGATCTCAGGGTCCTGGGATCGAGTCCCGCATCGGGCTCTCTGCTCAGCAGGGAGCCTGCTTCCCTCTCTCTCTCTCTCTGCCTGCCTTTCCATCTACTTGTGATTTCTCTCTGTCAAATAAATAAATAAATAATCTTAAAAAAAAAAAAATGAAGGTGGAATAAGCAGTGTACCCAGCAGTCCTGCAGATCTGTGTCTTCCTTCAATGTTTGGATAAAACAGACCCAGGGTTGCCTCTTTACCCTCCGACCACCCTCCAACCTTTTTTCTGGTCACAACCTCTAGAGCCATCTTTTCTGCCACCCTTTGCCCCGGGACCGGCCAATACCCTATTTGGAGCTTCTCTCCTTATTACCAATGAACTGTGAGCTCCCAGGTTTTTCAGAATTATTCTGCAGAGGTGGAGGTTGCTGTCAGCTGCCTGGTCAGCTTGCATCTGCTGGCCTCCTACACTGGTCTCTCTCTGGGCCTCTATTTCCACTGTGAAGACATGGCTCTGGAGGACATGGGCCCCTTCTTCCACAAGTTAGCTAAGGAGAGGTGAGGGCACTGAGCATCTCTTGAAAATGAAAAAACAGTGTGGCAGCTGTGCCCTCTTCCCAGGCATGCAGAAGCCATCTAAAGATGGCTTCTGGTTCTAGAGAAGAACCTGAACCAGGCCCTTTTGGATCTTCATGCCCTGGGTTCTGTCCAGGCAGACCCCCCACCTCTGTGACTTCCTGGAGAACCACTTCCTAGCTGAGGAGGTGAAACTTATCAAGAAGATGGATAATCACCTGCCTAACGTCAGTAGGCTGGTTGGCCCCCACACTGTGCTGGCAATGCATTCTATTTAAAAGGCTCTCCATCGGGCGCCTGGGTGGCTCAGTTGGTTGGACGACTGCCTTCAGCTCAGGTCATGATCCTGGAGTCCTGGGATCGAGTCCCACATCAGGCTCCCAGCTCCATGGGAAGTCTGCTTCTCCCTCTGACCTTCTCCTTGCTCATGTTCTCTCTCACTCTCTCTCTTTCAAATAAATAAATAAAATCTTTAAAAAAAAATAAATAAAAATAAATAAATAAAAGGCTCTCCATCAAGCATGACTAAGAGCCCTCTGAAATCCAGCAGCCTTGGAGGGGCCCCTCTGGCATTGCCTTGGTGCTGGGCTTGTGCCTGGGCCTCTTCCTCTTTTTAACCACCCAGGATCCCTCTCCGAAGCCATGGATGAAATGGAAGCAATAAAGCTTTTTTGCAGGAGGAAAATAAAAGGTGAAATCAAGTCATTCCTGGTAAAGAAAACTGAGTTAATTTGTTGCTAGCACAAATGGTTTACAAGCAATACTAAGGAATTCTTTAGGCTGAAAGGAAATGACTCCAGACAGTAATTCAAAATCATATTTTAAAAAAGAGCATAAGGGGCACCTGGGTGGCTCAGTGGGTTAAGCCTCTGCCTTCAGCTTAGGTCATGATCCCAGGGTCCTGGGATCAAGCCCCACATCAGGCTCTCTGCTCAGCAGGGAGCCTGCTTTCCCCTTTCTCTCTGCCTGCCTCTCTGACTGTCACTCTTTCTGTCTGATCACTCTCTCTCTGTCAAATAAGTAAATAAAATCTTTTTTAAAAATTTAAAAAAGAGCATAAGTAAAGGCAATTATATACAAAACATTATAATGAATATTTCTTTTTTAAATTTTATTTTATTTTTTAAGACCTTATTTACCTATTTATTATTTATTTATTTAGAGAGCACAGTCAGGGGGAGGGGCAGAGAGAGAGAGGAACAGAGTATCTCAAGCAGACTCAGCGCTGAGCACAGAGCCTAACATGGGGCTTGATCTCATGACCCTGAGGTCATAACCTGAGCCAAAATCAAGAGTCAGACACTCAACTGACTGAGCCACTCAGGCACCCCTTCAGGTTTTATTTTTTAGTAACCTCTACACCCAGTGTGGGGCTTGAACTCTCAACCCTGAGATCAAGAGTTGCATACCCTACCAACTAAGCCAGCCAGGCACCCCTATGATGAATATTTCTTATCCTTTATTCTCTCAGTTGATTTTAAAAACAATTGTATTAGACAATATTTATATAACTGTATTGTTGGGACTATAACATAAAAATGTAATATATTTAAGATATATATAATAGCACAAAGGAAGTTGGAGTAGAGGAAAGTTGTGTGAGATAAGACAATGATACCAGATAGTAACTCAAATCCACAGGAACAAATAAAGAAAATAAAAAATGATGGAAGAAGGTTAATATAACAAACTCCATAAATATATCCTTGCTCTCCTTCCTCTTTCATCTTCTTTAAAACACATAGTTACATGAAGCAGCAGTTATAACAATAAATTTTGGGATTTATAGCATGTATAGCTGTAATATGTTCAACAATGACATCAAAAAATGGAGACAAGAGAATAGAGATAAATAGGATGAACATTTGTATAACTCATTGGAATTAAGTTAATATAAATCTGAAGGGCTTTTTGATAAGACATCTATGGTAAGTCCAAGAGCAACCACTGAGGAAAAATATGGTAAAAACAAATCACTGAATTAAAATGCTATGTTAGAAAATATCCACTCAGTGCAAAAGAAAACAGTGAAGGAAGAACAGAAAAACAAAAAAGACATGAGACATATGGAAAACAGAAAGGAAAATGACAGACATAAATTCAACTACATCAGTAACATTGAATAAGAATGGATAAAACAGGGGCGCCTGGGTGGCTCAGTGGGTTAAAGCCTCTGCCTTCGGCTCAGGTCATGATCCCAGGGTCTTGGGATCGAGCCCCGCATCGGGCTGTCCACTCCGCGGAGAGCCTGCTTCCTCCTCTCTCTCTCTCTGCCTACTTCTGATCTCTGTCTGTCAAATAAATAAATAAAATCTTAAGAAAAAAAAAAAAGAATGGATAAAACAATCAAAAAGCAGAAATTGCCAGAAATAGTTGATAGAAAAATAAAATCCCAAATATGTGCTATCTATGGGAGACATTCCTTAGGTTCCTAATATACAAACAGGTTGGAAGCAAAAAGATGGAAAAAGATGTCAACCAAACAGCAACAACAAGAAAACTGGAGTGGTTATACTAATATCAGACAAAATAGAACGAAAAAAATTATTAGAGAAAAACAAGCACATTAAATGCTAAAAATGTTAATCCACAAAGGAGATAAAACAGTTATAAATATATATGCACCTAACAAACAGAGCCCCCAAGTACATGAAGCCCAAATTGACAGAATTAGAGGGAGAAATAGGCAATCCACCAATATTAATGGGAGAGTTTAATGCCCCACATTAAATAATGGGTTAAACAATAGATCATCAACAAGGAAGTAGACTTGAACAACAGTTTAAACCAACTGGACCAACAGACATCCATAGAACACTCCACCCCACACCAGTGGAACACACATTCTTTTGAGTGCATATGGAACATTCCTGGGATAGACCATATGTTAAGCCATAAAACAAGCCTCAGTGAATTTGAAAGGACTGAAGTCATGCAAAGTATGTTCTCTGACCACAGTGGAATGAAATTACAAGTCAATAACAGAAAGAAATTTGGGCAGCTCACAGAGAAGTGGAAATTAAACAACACACTCCTAGATAACCAGTAGGTCAAAGAAGAAATTGCAGAAGACATTAGAAAATATTTTGAAATATGAGGTGCCTGGATGGCTCAGTTGGTTGAGTGTCTGATTCTTGATTTCAGCTCAGGTCTTGATCTCAGGGTCATGAGTTCAAGCCCTATGTTGGGCTCCATGCAAAATATCTTTTTAAAGATTTTATTTATTTATTAGAGAGAGAGAGAGAGAAACAAGCAGCGAGGAACAGGAAAGGGAGAAGCAGGGTCCCTGCTAAGCAGGGAACCCAGTGCAGGACTCTATCCCAGGACCTGGGATCATGACCTGAGCAGAAGGCAGACTCTTAACGACTGAGCCACCAGGTGTCCCTGGAGTAGACCTACTTAAAAACAAACAAACAAAACCAGGAACATACTTTGAGATAAGTGAAAATGAAAATATGTATACCAAAACTTACGAGATCAGCTAAAGCAGTACTTACATTGAAATTTATAGTTGTAAACTGCTACCTTACAAATGAGGAAAGATTCTAAATCAGTAACTTAACTTTCTACCTGAGATACTTTAAAAAGAAGAACAAACAAAATCCAAGAAAGAACAAGAAAGGAAATAGTAAAGATTAGAGTAAAAAAATAAGGAAGTAGAGAATAGAAAAAGAATAGAGGATAATTACAGACTTGAAAGTTGATTATTTGAAAATATCAACAAAATTGACAGGGACACCTGGGTGACTCAGTTGGTTAAGCATCTGCCGTCAGCTCAGGTCATGATCTCAGAGTTCTGGGATAGAGCCTGGAGATGGGCTCCCTGCTCAGTGGGAAGCCTGCTTCTCCCTCTCCCTCTGCCCCCGCCTCTCCCCATTCTTACTCTCTCTCGCAAATAAATAAATAAAATCTTCTTTTTAAAAAAAAAGATTGACAAACCTCTAGCTAGACTGAGCACGAGAGAAAAGACTCAAATTACTAGAGTCAGAAATGAAAGAGGAAGACAAATACTAACATTAGTGATATAAAAAATAATTGTAAAGCAATACTGTAAATAACTGAATGATAATTAGAGGAAATGGACAACTTCGAATTAGTAATTTTCTTTAAACCCATGAAGAAAAGTTCAGGACTAGATGATTTCATTGGTGAGTTTTACCAAACATTTAAAGAATTAGTACCAGGGCACCTGGGTGGCTCAGTGGGTTAAAGACTCTGCCTTTGGCTCAGGTCATGATCCCAGGGTCCTGGGATCGAGCCCTGCATCGGGCTCTCCGCTCAGCGGAGAACCATGCTTCCTCCTCTCTTTCTCTGCCTGCCTCTCTGCCTGATTGTGATCTGTCTGTCAAATAAATAAATAAAATCTTAAAAAAAAAAAAGAATTAGTGCCAGTTTTTTCCAATCTCTTAAAAACAAACAAACAAGCAGAGGGGTGCCTGGGTGGCTTATTCATCAAGCGTCTGACCCTTAATTTCAGCCCAGGTCATGATCTCAGGGTCATGAGATGAGGTGCTCTGTCAGCCTCTGCATTAGGCGCGGAGTCTGCTTAAGATTCTCTCTTTCCCCCTCCCTTTGCCCATCCCCCCGACTCTCCCTCCCTCTCTTAAAAACTAATTAATTAATTAATTAATAAAACAGAAAAGAAGTGAATATTTATGAATTATTATATTAGGCCACATGTTAACCTGTTAACAAAACCATCTAGTGACATCACAAGAAAAGAAAACTACAGAGCAATTACTCATGAATGTAGATGGAAAAAATCCTCAACAGATATATATATATCCTCAACTATATATATCCTCTACTATATAGAATCCAGCAACTCAAAATAAGATTTTACACCATTACCAAGTGGAATTTTCCCCAGGAACACAAAGTTGGTTTAACCTGTTAAAATCAGTTAATGTAATGTAACATGTAAACAGATTAAAGATGTCATGAACATCTCAACAGATTCAGAATCAAATTTGACAAAATCAAATATACTTTTGTGATAAAAACTTTCAACCCTAGGAATAGAAGAGCACTCTCTCAACCTGATGAAGGGCATTTACAAAAACCTTACAATTAGCATCATATTTAACCGTAAAAGACTGAATACTTTACCTCTAAGATCAGAAAAATAGTTATGTGCTTGGGACACCTGGGTGGCTCAGTTGGTTAAGCAGCTGCCTTCAGCTCAGGTCATGATCCCAGTGTCCTGGGATCGAGTCCCATATCAGGCTCCTTGCTTGGCGGGGAGCCTGCTTCTCCCTCTGCCTCTGCCTGCCACTCTGTCTGCCTGTGCTCTCTCTCTCTCTCTCTCTCTCTCTCTCTCTGACAAATAAATAAAATCTTAAAAAAAATAGTTATATGCTCTCAAAATTTCTGTTCATCATTGCATTGGAAGTTCTAGTCAGGGCATTCAAGCAAGAAAACAGAATAGACTGAACTGTGAATTGAAAGAAAGAAGTAAAACTATCTCTATTTTCAAATGGCATCGTATCATACATAGAAAATCTTAGGGAATCCATTCTAAAAGTGAGGAAAACTAATAAAATTTAGAAAGGTTGCCAGATACAAGACCAAGACACAAAAGCAATTTTATTTCTAAATACTTGCAACAAGCAATCCAGAAATAAAATTTTTAAAACAATTTATTATTTATAATAATAAAAATAATAAAATAATAAATTGAATAAATTGAATACAAAAGTTGTACTCTGAAAATCATAAGAGTTGTTGAAAGAAATTAGATGCAGTCAATGGAAAGAAGGCTCATATTCATAGGTCAAAAGACTCAATATTGTTAAGATGGCTTTAGTCCTTACCATTGTCTGTATATTTAGTACAGCCTTTAGCAAAATCCCAGTTGGCTTCACTGCAGAAAGTGCCCAGCTTATCATAAAATCCATACGGAAATCCAAGGGACTATAACGTAAGTAAGCTTCTAGCCAGGCTAACTAAATAAAAGCAGAGAGGACACAAATTATTAATATTAGAAATGAAAGCTATTATAGGTTCCTTTTGATGGGCATTAGAAGTATAATTTTAAAAAGTACTAACATCTCCATGACCACAAATGGTAAGTTAAATGAAATGGATCAGTTCCTTGAAAGACACAAACTGTCAAAAGTCTCACAAAAAAAATAGATGATCTGAACAGGCTTAAGTCTATTAAAGAAGCTGAATCAGGAATGCCTGGGTAACTCATTCAGTTGAGTGTCTAACTCTTGGTTTCATCTCAGGTCATGATCTCATGTGTTTTGGGATTGGGCCCTCACTGGGGAGTCTGCTTGAAGATTCTCTCCCTCTGCCTCTCTCCCAGGTGCATGCATTCTCTCTCTCTCTGAAATAAATAAATCTTTAAAAAAGAAATTTTAAAAATTAAATTAATAATTAATGACCTTACAAACAAAAAACACCAGCCAGACAGGCTGGTGAATTCTGTCAGACATTTAAGGATGAAGTTATACCAATTCTCTATAATCTCTTCAAAAGGATAGAAGAGGGAATACTTTCTAACCCATTCTGTGAGGCCACCATTCCTCTAATGCAAAATCAGACAGACATATTATGAAAAGAAAGCTACAGACTAGTAGCTCTTACTAACATAGATGTAAAAATACTCAATAAGATATTAGCAAATCAAATTTTTAAAAAGCATACAAAGAATTATACACCATGACCAAGTGGGATTTATCCTAGGTATGCAAGGCTGGTTTGGCATTAAAAAGTCAATTAATGAAGTTCACCACACCATCAGGCTAAGAGGAAAATCATGTCATCTTATCAATAGATGCAGAAAAAAAAATGGACAATATCCAAAATTTATTCATGATAAAAAAAATTATCCATAAACTAGGAATTAAAGGAAACATTATCAACTTGATAAAAACCACACACACACAAAAAAACCCTACAGCTAATATCATACTAAATGGATCTTTAAAAGTAAGCTTTAGGACCTTAATAGGATAGGATTATTCAATATTGTCAAGATATCACTCTTTCCCAAATTGATTTATAGATTCAACACAGTCCCAATCAAAATCCCACCAAGTTATCATACGGATAACAACAAACTGATTTTGAAGTTCATATGGGCAGGCAAAAGATTCAGAATAACCCACATAATATTGAAGGAAAAGAACGAAGTTGGGTGGTTCATGCTTCCCAACTTCAAGACTTACTGTAAAGCTATAGTGATCAAAATGGAGTGGTATAGGCAAAAGAATAGACAAATAATCAGTGGAACAGAATAGGAAGCTTATAAATAGACCCCCATAAATATAGTCAACTGATCTTTGACAAAGGATCCATAAACAAAATTATAAATATAGATACAAACCTTACACAGTTCACAAGAATAATGGATCATATATTGAAATATAAAATGCAAAACTATAAAACTCCTGAAGAGGGGTGCCTGGGTGGCTCAGTGGGTTAAAGCCTCTGCCTTCGGCTCAGGTCATGATCTCAGGGTCCTGGGATCGAGCCCGGCATCAGGCTCTCTGCTCAGCAGGGAGCCTGCTTCTTCCTCTTTCCCTGCCTGCCTCTCTGCCTACTTGTGATCTCTGTCTGTCAAATAAATAACTAAAAATCTTTAAAAACAAAACAAAAAAACTCCTGGAAGATAACATAGGAGAAAACCTAGATAGCCTTGAGTATGGTGATGGCTTTTTAGATGTAACACCAAAGACCTGATCCATGAAAGAAATAATGGGTAAGCTGAACTTCATTAAATTTTAAAACTTCTGCTCTCTGAAAGACAATATCAAGAGAATGAGAAGGCAAGCTGTAAACTTGAAGAAAATATTTGCAAAGACTTTTCTGATAAAGGACTGTTATCCAAAATATGCAAAGAATTCTTAAAACTCAACCGTAAGAGATAAACAACCTGATTTAAAAATGGGCCAGAATTCCCTAATCAAGGAATTATACAGTTGGCAAATAAATACATGAAAAGAGGCTCCATATCATATATCATCAATACAAATTAAAACAATAATGAGATTCCACTACACTGACAACACCAAATGCTAATGAGGATGTGGACCAGCAGGAACTCTCATGCTTTGCTGGTGGGAATGCAAAACGGTGCAGCCATTTTGGGAGATAGTTTGGTGGTTTCTTAAAAAATGAAACACACGGGGCACCTGGGTGGCTCAGTGGGTTAAGCCGCTGCCTTCGGCTCAGGTCATGATCTCAGGGCCCTGGGATCGAGTCCCATGTCGGGCTCTCCGCTCAGCAGGGAGCCTGCTTCCCTCTCTCTCTCTCTCTGCCTGCCTCTCTGCCTACTTGTGATCTCTCTCTGTCAAATAAATAAATAAAAATCTTTAAAAAAAAAAAAAAAAAAAAAAAAAAAAAAATGAAACACACACACACAAAAAAAAAGAAACACACCCTTACCATGGGAACCAGAGGTTGCACTTTTTGGTATTTACCCAAAGTAGCTGAAAAATTGTGTCCTCACAGTAACCTCTGCTTGAATGTTTATAGCAGTTTTATTCACAGTTGTGAAAACTTAGAAGCAATCAAGATATCCCACAGCAGAGGAGTGGATAAAGAAACTGTGGCACATCTAGATAATGTGATGTTACTCAGTGCTGAAAAAGAATCAAGCTGTTAAGTTATGAAAAGTCATGGAGGAAACTTAAATGCATATTACTAAGCGAAAGAACCCAATATGAGAAAGCTAAACCTGTATGATTCCAATTATATGACATTCTGGAAAAGGCAAAGCTATGGAGCAATGAAAGTGTTTGCCTGGTTGAAGGATAGCCTGGGAAAAGGATGAATAGGGAGTCCACCAAGGATTTTAAGGGTAGTGATAGTACTCTATATGATGTTATGATGAATATATGTAACTGTACATTGGTCCAAACCCATAGAATGTACAACACAAAAAGTGAACCCTAATGTACAGTATGGACTTTGGGTGATTATGATGTGTTAATGTAGGTTCATCCTTGCTAAGAAATATAACATTCTGGTAAGTGAGGTTGATAATAAGGGAAATTCTGCATGTGTAGAGACGGGGTATAGGAGAAATCTCTGTACCTTCTCTTAATTTTGTTGTGTACCTAAAACTGCTTTTAAAAAATAATCTTTATAAGAAAGACAGAAAGAAACAGAGAAAGGGAGAAAGAGAGGACAGGAGGGAGGGAGGAAGGAGGAGAGAGGGGGAAAGAAAAGAAAGGAAGGGATGGAAGGGAGGAAGAAAAAAGAAAAGAAAAAAGAAAAGGAGAGGGGAGAGAGATTGATTCAAGGGACCCAGAATATTCAAAACAATCTTGGGGAGAGGTGGACAAGGTTGGAAGGCTCTAATTTTCTGATTTCAAAATTTACTACAAAGGCACAGTAACCAAGCCAATGCAGTACTGGCATAAGGATAGATATAGAGACCAATGGAAGGGAATTGAGTCCAGGAAAAACTGTCATGTTACAGAGTAATTCAATGGGGAAAGAGTAATCGTTTCAACCAAGAGTGTCAAAAAAAAGTGGTTATCCACATGCAAAAGAATGTAGTTGTATTCCCTACCTCAAACCATATTCAAAAATTAACTGAAATGATCAAAGACCTAAATATTAGAGCTAAATATATAAAAGTCTTAGAAGAAAACATAGGAGTAAATCTTCACGATCTTCTATTAGGCAGTGTTTTTCTGTTTTGTTTTTGTTTTTGTTTTTTTAGATATGATACTAAAAACACAAGCAATAAAAGAAAAACTGGGTAATTCGGACTACATTTAAATTGAAAACTTTTGTGCTTCAAATAAATACCATCAGGAAAGTATGCAGACATCCACAGAATGGGAGAAAATATTTGCATATCACATATCCGTAAAGGGACTTGATCTAGAATGTATAAATAAATAACTCTTACAACTCAATAATAAGAAGATAAATAGCCCAATTAAAAAATGGGCAAAGGATTTGAATGGTCGTGTCTCCAAAGAAGATATAAAAAGGAGAAATGTACATATGAAAAGATGCTCAACATCATTAGCCATCAGGGGAGTGAAATCAAAACCACGTTGAGATGCCACTTCACACCATGAGGATGGCTGAAATCAAAAAGACATTATAGCAAATGTCTGCAAGGACGTGGACAAACTGGAAACCTTGTGCACTGCTGGTGAGAATATAAACTGGTACAGCTGCTTTGGAAAACAGTCTGCCATTCCCCCCAAAAGATTAAACCTAGAGTTACTGGATAACTCAATGACTCCACTTCTAGGTAATGGAGAGAAATGAAAACACATGTACACAAATATTTATAAATAGACCCCCATAAAAGATGGATATAGCCCAAATATCCATCAACTGTTGACTGGATAAATAAAATATAGTCTGTTCATGAAATGGAATTGTACTTGGCAGTAAATAGAGAAGAAGTACTGATACCCATTACAGGATGGGTGTGTTTTGAAAACATGCTAAGTGAAAGGAGCCATTCAGAAACATCACATATGATATGATTCCATTCATATGAAATGTCCTAAATAGGCAAAGCTATTTATAGAGATAAAAAGTAGATTAGTGCTTGCCTAGCTAGGGCTAATCAGGTTGGGGAAAATAGGGACTGACTGCTAATGTGTCCAGAATTTCTTTTTGAAGTGCTGAAAATGTTCTAAAATTAGTTTGTGATGATGTTGCACAACTCTGTGATATACTAGAAACCATTGAATCATTCACTTTAAATGGATGAATTGATATGTAAATTAGATTTCAGTAAAGCTGCTATAAGAGAAAACAAAAGCGTTGTATTTAATAACTGTCATAAAAACCTTGGAGTATATTGTGATTGGCCTTACACAGCTCATGTGCTCATCCCTGAACAATTGTTACAGTCAGTAAGATAAGATACTCTGGGTAGCCCAAGTTAAATCACATTCTAATCCATGGGCAAGAGGGGTCTCCACCTTTTCAGAAACTCTGAGGTTTCTGAAAAAACCTCAGAGATTTGTTTTTTTCATAGAAAGGAGTGTTGTTCTTGTCAGAAGATGAAGGAAGATATGCTAGAGAGGACAGACAGTAGATAACTATCTGACTTAAGAATGCATAGTTCTAGGCACCTGTGTGTCTCAGTCATTTGAGCAGCTCTTGATTTTGGGTCCAGTTGTGATCTCAGGGCAATGGGATTGAGGCACAGGCCATGCTCGGTACTGGGTTCTGTACTCAGTGTGGAGTCCGTGTAGGCTTCTCTTCCTCCCTGCCCACCACCCACCCACCCCGCTGCAACGCTCTCTCTCTCAAATAAATAAATAAAATCTTTTAAAAAGTATAGCTAGTTTTGTAACACTTTTTTCTTCAGAAAGTTATTTTACTGTTAAGATGAGGAATACACACACACACACACGCGCGCGCACACACACATAGACACACGCACACACACACAGAAATAGCAGGGCCTTTAAGAAACTTAATAGCCATGGTACTAGGAAGCATTTAATGGAGATAGAAATTAATTTGAAATATACAGAGACAGTGTGATGTGGTTGTTAAGACCACAGACTGTGGGTGTGCCTGTTTGACTTAGGCAGTTTAATGTCTGACTCTTGGTTTCAGCTCAGGTTATGATCTCAGTGTCATGAAATCAAGCCTCTCATTGCACTGAGTGTGCAGCCTGCTTAAGATTCTTTCTCTTTTCCTTTGCCCCTTCCTTCCCCTGCTCATGCTTGCTTGCTCTCTCAAAGAAACAAACAAACAAAAAAACAAAACCCACAGACTCTAAAACAGCCCACATATGTTCAGATCTGAATTCATGCTTCTACCATTTACCACTTTGTAAACTTGGGAAATTTTATTTGCCTTAATTTATTCATCTGTAAAATGGGAATAAGAATATTACCAACTGAAACAATAGTGTTGTGAAAATTTAAATTAGCTAATATATTTAACACCCTTAAGGACTGTGCCTGGCACATAGTAAGTGTGAGTTGCTATTTTTATTTTACTTGCTATTATTATGAGGACTGATATGTGGCACGAAACTACTGAGATTATTAACTTTTTTCCCAAAAGGACCTTATCTTGACTAATAGCAAGAACATTTTTTTGGTCTAGTTAGCCAAGACATAACCAACACAGGACAATTATAACATGTACCAGCAGAAAACACTACTATTAAAATATCAGACACATTGTAGTTAATTGTCTTTTTGTCCCCAACATGATTACCATCCTAGTAGTTCTGGAATCACCAAGTTTGTTATGAAGCACAGTATAAAAATCAACATTAATATTTGTTGATTACCTATTGTAACATGATTCTTTGGTTGCAAGCAATCATAATTTACTCAGGGTGAGTTAATCAGAAGATTTGATTGAAAGGATTTTAGGGGCTCTCAGAATGGGAGAGAAGTTTAGTCACCTCGGCTTGGGTTTGATTAGAGATGGCAAGCAAAATATTTGCATTGAAATTCATTCTTTCCTAAAACTATACTTAAATTCATAATTCATTTTTTAAAGAGCATAAACACTCTAGTCAAAGACAAAAGAACAGGAGAGGATGCAATTAAGGCTCAAAATATATTTTGAATGGTCGCAACCAACTTAGCTACTTTGAGGCATCTGTATCTTTAACCAGCAGTGAGGAAAGCCCAGAAGTAATTGAGTTACATGACACAACCCACAAAAGGCCAGTGATTTGGTGGCACCAGATATGTCTGGAAGTGGCAGTAAAGATGAACCTAAAATCATGGGGTTTGGTTCAAGTGTCTCCCAGATTGCATGTTTTATACCATGTAACTGGGAATCTGCTTCACTCCTACCCTGGGCAAAAGACTGGAGGTTTTGTTTCCAGAAAAGGTAAAACAGAATATCTCTGGACTAGGAAAATAAAGGCACAACTGAGGGCATCGTGTTGAAACATGAGATTCAATCAAAAACTTAAATATGGGGCAGTGGGTTGGTTCAGTCGGTTGGATGTCCGACTCTTGATTTCTACTCAGATCATGATCTTGGGGTTGTGTGATCGGGTCCCATGTCAGGCTCCATGTTCAGTGTGGCATCTGCTTGACATTCTCTCTACCTCTTCCTAAGCGCCTCCCCCAACTCAAATGCATGATCTCTCTCTCTCTAAGATGAATAAATAAATCTTAAAAAAAACCCAACAACTTACATATGAATGTTAAGACTCCAGACACTTTACTCATACATAGTTCCCAGAACCTTGCAAGGAAAATTATACCTTTTAGGCAGGGATTTGAAAGAAATATCTGTGGGAATTTAAGGACACTAATATCAGGGGATTCCCTGTCAAGGCGACACAGCCAGTACTTGCTACACTGAAGCACACAGCTGACAAGTCCCCTCTACATGCTTTCAAGTGACTCTTAAATACTAATGGAATTCCAGAAATCACTAGACATTTGAAGAAGCCCTCTAACAGGAAAGACAGAGGTCAAAACAAGCAAAGAGAAAACATCCACTTAGAGCAAATAATCTATGCAAGATAAATACAACTTCTAAAGAAATTGTCATTAGTATCCTCAGAGAAATAAAAGAAGATATTACATGGAGAAGCATAGGATTCTAAAAAAAAAGAAAGAAAAAGAAAGAAAGAAAGAAACATTTAAAGACTAAAACCAAAATGTTTATGATTCAAATGTGGTAGCAAAAATGAGCAACTCGGGGTGCATGGGTGGCTCAGTGGGTTAAACCTCTGCCTTTGGCTCAGGTCATGATCTCAGGGTCCTGGGATCGAGCCCCACATTGGGCTCTCTGCTTAGCGAGGAGCCCCCTTCTCCCTCTCTCTCTGCCTGCCTCTCTGCCTACTTGTGATTTCTCTGTCAAATAAATAAATAAAATCTTTAAAAAAAAATAAGAAAGAAAGAAAGAAATGAGCAACTCAATTGAAAAACTGCAGAAAAAGTTGAGGAAATTATTTGGAGTAATAAACAATAAAAATCAATGAGACGGGGAATAGAGAAATGAATAGACAGAGAACAGATTCAACATCTGAACAACAGTAATTCTGGAAAGAGAGAACTGTACAAAAAGGGTTGGAATCAGCCTTGAAATTAATTCAAGAAAATTTCTAAGAACAAGAAGATATAGATTTCCAGATTGAGGGAACCCATCAAAAGACTATCACATTAAAAAAAAAAAAATAGACAGCATCACGTAAATTGGCTTCAACTTTCAGGGTTCCAGGCCAAGATGGCAACGTAGGAACCTCATGAACTCACCTCCTCTCATGGACACACTGAAGCTACCCCTACACATGGAACAATTCCCTCTGAAAGAAATTTAGAAACTAACTGAGTGATTCCTACATATTTGGCAAGCAAGAAAATACCCATACCACCTATATCGAAATGGGTCTTAGCACACTGTCAACTACTGGGAACCCCTAACAAAGAAGGTGGCGTGAATCATCACAAAGCCTTGAGGGACAGCTTAGTTTGAGGTTGACTGAAAAGCTTCATCTCCTATACAAGATCACTTTGTCAAGACTGGGAGAGGTGACTGTTTTACCTAATGCACAAAAACCAACACAGAGAGTCAATGAAAATGAGGGAATAGAGGAATATGTTCCAAATTTAAAAAAACAGGATAAAACTCCAGAAACAGACCCTAATGAAATGGAGATAAGTGATTTACCTAATTAAAAAGGTAACAACAATAAAGATGCTCACCAAAGTCAGAAAACCATGAATTGACAAAGTCAAAATTTTAACAAAAAGATAGAAAACAGAAGAAAGTACCAAACAGAAATCACAGAGCTGAAGAATGCAATAACTGCCTGAAAAATTCAAGGGATTCAAAAGCACTCTAGATCAAATGGAAGAAGAGACTTGAACTTTGAGAGCAATAGGGAGAAAAGCAAATTAGGTGCCAGTGGGTGAGGGGGGGGAGATTTCACATCCAAAGGATCAGAAATCAGAAGGGCTCCAGATTTCTCAACAGCATTATTGGAATTGGTAAAATATTGGATCAGTGCCTTATACATCAGAGCATTATCATTTCCAACCTAGAATTCCACACCCAGATAAACTACAAATCAATCATATGGATAGAATCAAGACATTTGCAGATGTGCACAATTTTAATATATTTACTTCCTCTGAGTCTTCTCTCAGGGAGCTGCTGATACACTGCTCCATCAGAATGAAGGAGTGCATCAAAAAAGAGGAAGATGTGGGACCCTGGAAGGCAGGGATCCCACAAAAGAGACATAAAAGAGGTTTCAAGGCAAAGAAGGTAACAGCTGCACTGCAATCTGATGGAAGCCATTTAGGGAGCTGTGGAATAAACTTTGCTACATATGTATAAAACCAAGCAAAATGTTAACCATAAAAAAGACAAGTCTTAATTCCAGGGAAAATAGAATTGTATGGAAAGGTCAAGGATTGTGGTTCACTCCATGGCTTGATTATAAATAGTGTTTAAATGGCCATGATAAGATAACATTGTATATTGACCCAATCGGTATTTTGATATGCTCTGTTGGGGGATGAGATATATGTATTGAGACACATGGTGGGGTTGGGAGTTTGTGTTAAAAGGAACCAAATTATTTTCTAGAGTATAAAGTCACCAGACAAGGCATGTGTGACATGGTAAGAAATACATATTTGGGCTCTGCCTCTGGTTATTGATACACAGCTCCTAAAACTCTTATGATTTTTCTGAGTGATAAGGATGCTAGGAATATATTTCATTCCAGTATTGGGTCTTTGACATTCTTTCTGATGCAGCTCCTAAAAGTCTGTAATTTTCTGAGTAATTGGGGTTTAGGAGCACCTTATACAGAGCTTCTAAATCCCTTGGAATTCCCTGGGTGAGAGGAGTGGTTTTTGTTCCAGTGAAGTAATTCTTGGTGGGCTCCTGGATGGGGGCTGGTCATCAGAAAGACCAAGGCATGATTAGAAGCTTGGGAATTTCCACCCTACTCCCCAACCTCTGGGAAGGGGAGGTGGAGATTAGAGATTGAGTTAATAAACTATCATATCCATGTGATGAAGCCACCATAAAAATCTGCAAAGTATGGGGCTTGAGGAGATTCCAGATTGGCAAACACATATGTGTGCTGGGATGGTGGCATAGCCCATGCTCTGTGAGAATGGAAGCTCCTGTTCTTAGGACCCCTCTGGACCTCACCCTTATACCTCTTCAGCTGTATCCTTTATAATAAATCCATAAAAGTGAGTGTTTTTTAAGCTATTCTAGCAAATCATCCAGCCTGGGGAGCAGATTATAGGAACTCTCATGTACTTGTAGCCAAATTAGGCAGAAGTGTGGGTGAGAACCGAGTACTATGATTGGCATCTGAAGTGAGGGGCAGTTTTGGCAGATTGGGTCCTTCCCCTATGAGGTCTGCACCAACCAGTAGTTAGTGTCATAATTGAATCACAGGACACCAGGCCGTTGCACAGATTGGAGAATTGACACATTTGGTGTCAGAAGTGCTATAGATTAAGAGAAAAAGCTGTTACTAAAGCATATTATTTAGCAACATGAAGGTACAAATCAAAAAAAAAAGCAATTTAAAGAATTAGAATTGGTGGTTAGTTAGAAAGTAGGAAATGCGGTGGGAGACATGGAAATATGTCCTCCTGTCTGTCTCTCCGTTTACCTACCTACATTTAATTATTTACCAAGCCTTTGTTAACTTCAATCCTCGTATTCCTCAAATTGTGGAAAATTACTTACTGGCAACTCTTCAAATTAATTCAGTGGATTATGATCAGATTTTGAAAAAAATTAAAGTAGAAGAGTATAATGAGCATGCGTTGCCCATAGTAAGGGCAAATGCCATTTTTGAAATTTTTGTTTCTCTTTTATATATTTACGTATGCTTGTGCTAGAGTCGTGATGTAAATGCATTTCTTTCTTTGAGGTGCCAGTTGAAAGTAGTTTGAGAAAGGGGCTTAAGATACATCTTCAGACCATAGCCCTAAAACAAGAATGTATGATAGGTGGCCCAAAGATCATGCAGTGTCTCCTGCACTTGACACATGCTTTGAGGCTCTTGAGGGTTAGGATTTCATTAACTCTTCACAACTCTGAGGAATGTACTGATTTGTATCCTTTCTGCAAATGAGGTGGTTGAAGTTAGCCCAAGTTTCTTCTATAGTATAATTACTCCGCTCTACTTCTTGCTTGAGTTTTCTCCTGTCCATTACCAAAACATGACCAAAGTGTTCCAAAATGCCTCCGCCCCTGAACCTTCCGTTCGTCCACTGTTAATGGGGACAACAAAAGTACACATGTCTTTGCTTTGTTGTTTAATATGGCTGTTGTATTTAAAATTGCTCCACCATCTCTCTTTGCTTTTCCCCTATCCTGTCTTCGAACTGACAATACTACCTGATGTACTTCTTTGTTCCATTTTTTGACTTCTCTCACTAGTCTGTACCTCCAATCAGGAAAAAGATCTTTGGTCTCCAGCACCTAGAGTAATGCATAGTACAGGTTCACAAAAGGCACTCTGTGGCAATTCACAGACCTGTACCCCTAGGCCTAATAATAAGGGAGTTGGGGGAAATTGGAAGGGGAGGTGAACCATGAGAGACTATGGACTCTGAAAAACAATCTGAGGGGTTTGAAGTGGCGGGGGGGGTGGGAAGTTGGGGTGCCAATTGGTGGGTATTATAGAGGGCACGGATTGCATGGAGTACTGGGTGTGGTGCAAAAATAATGAATACTGTTATGCTGCAAATAAATGAAAAATAAATCTAAAAATTTTTTTTAATTAATTAAAAAAATAAAAAAATATTTTTAAGGCACTCTGTAAAACTATTTATATGGGTGGACAAAGGGAAGGAAGGAATGAACAAATGAAGGAAGGCAGGAAGGAAAGAAGCATGTACTTACAAACCAGGCTTGAGCAAGTGCCTTCATAGGCAATATACAAGATTGAAGCTACCACACTTCTAAGAGTGTCCAGCCTTGCACCCAGTAAATACTCAGTAAATGTCGGTTAGATTTGATCCTCAAAAATAAGGAAAGGGAAAACATTCTTAGAAAACTTCCAATTCTTGTGAAGAGCCACAGTTCCTGGTAACCCAATGATCCTGTTTCCAGCAACTCCCTAGCAGAGGATGCATCCTCTGGGGAGGCACTGTCTGACTAAAAAACGAGCCTGTTCTAAATGACAGTTGCCATGGCCAACAGGATGTCTACAGTCAACAGGGAAAGATAGTGTGTACTTGCTGGCTGGGATTGCAACATCTGATAACAGGAGGAAGAAAGCCAAAAGGGATGGAAGCAGATGGAAGATCTGAGAGAGCCATTATCTCAGAATGCACCAGAGAAAGCAGATACCTTCAGTAACTTCAGTAACGCAAGGCCCGTGGAAAACATCCTGCATGCTGATACAACAGTTGGCCACACAGCTGAGATGATGAAATCAAAGACCGAATACAAGTTTGATGAGCCAGAATTCTAGGAGAGTCATTCTAAACAAAGCCATCATTGATTTGCCCGGTTCAGAGGCAGGCTGACTTTTGTCTGCATGGAGATCAAAGATTAAACTGATCAGAGGAATCTGGCCTGTTAATGGGGACCACGTGTGATTGTAGTCATGACGTTGGTTACGTTCTGCTCTTTTTTAAAAAAAAACTTCATAAAAATGAGCCTGTCAGTTACATGTAATTCCACAAGAGGGCACAATAGTAGCAAAAATAAAAATTGATAGACCATCTCCTATGCCACTCTGTTTTAAGCTGGTAATTTAAGGACCAATTTTAAATCTCAAAACTGTTAAAATGATAGATCACTACTTAATAAAAAAAAACGGATATTTATTTTTGTTCAAATTCCCAATATATTTTTTAAAAAACAGGGAAAAAACACTACATAGGAACAACACTTTCTAAGTGTTCATGATTCTCCCCCCAACTTAAACTATTTTAACATTATCAAATATGATATTTGAGAATTCAACATTGAACAGGAAGTCCTTTGTTCTCTGTGCGTCCAAAATGAGAGGAAAGTACCTCAAAGCAGACAATTAGCAAGTATGTGTAGCAGGATTCCACTGCTGTTAAAAAGAATCCGAAAGCACCTATGTTTATGCATATGTATATGAGCACACAAACATTGATACACACAGCCATTCATTCAATGGTGTTTACGGAGCCCCATCTATGTGGCTGTCCCTCGAAATATGATTGGGGGCAAGACAAATTTCCTGTGCTTACAGAGCTTATATCTCAATCCAACAGAGAAGGACCAAAAAAAAAAAAAAAGTTAATTATACATTAACTTCGGGTAGTAATAAGAATTAGGGGAAAAAATTTTATGAGTTTAAAGAGTGATGGGGAGAGGGACTTCTGAGGAGATAACAACTGAGTTGAGATCTGAATGCCTAGCCATATTACAATCGCATATACGAAGAGATAAATGTGTAGAAAGCACCAGGGTGATGTTCACCGAAGTGTTATCATTAGTTCATTCTAATGAAAGGAGAGAGGGTGTGGGGGCGTGGGGTAGTGGTGTGCAGAGGACAGGCAAGAAAAGAGCAACTTGAATTTCTGACTCCCCAGATTGCTGCCTTATCTGTGTTTTTAGAACACACAAGCCTGCATTCATGTATTGTGTAATTTGGAGAATTTTTGAAAACGGCGAACCAGTCAGAAAGAGAAGAAAACAAGAACATCAAAGCTTTTCATAGGGTACCGAAGCTCTCCACTCACATTTGCAAGGACACAGAGACACACCGTGAAAGTACGGGCCTCTTTCTGACCAGGTGTTCTGGGTCTGGCTGTATGTACATTAATACAAAAATAAACACGGCAGTGATCATAGAGAGCAGGATGATTGAATCGCCCTGTTTACTCGTCTCCCTGCCATCTGTGTCCCTCCCCTCCTGCGTGGTACTCCTGGGGTTTCGGGTTTTGAATGCTACTCTCAGCATGTGAATTCTGAGCTCAGAACTTTCCTGGAGTCCCCGTTCCCATGTAGGACCAAGTCCAAACCCTCAGCCTTTTGTTCAGGGCCCTCCACATTCCAGCTGAGTTCTCCTGTTCGTTCTTCAGCGTCGTTCCAGATCAGGGCTTGCCACTGCAGACGGGCTGCTCCGCCACTGTCCTGAGAGCATATTATCCTCCTCCAAACTAACGCCTGGGGACAAGACCCTGGCCACTTCACTCCCCACCCCTAGCCTCACTTATTAAAACCATATCCAATTCTTTAAATCTCAGCCCAACACCCCAATAATCAAAGCTCAAAATTCTCTTTACCTTTAATAAATTATTTCTCCGAGTCACACTCATGCACACAGGCTCTTGAGATCAGGGATCCACGTGGACTCATGTTTTTAAGCGGATAAAGAGATCGACGGACAGACGGATAGAGAGATAATTATAGATGTATGTGTATGCAGTGGTTAGTATACATACATGCATTTCCTAGCTCTATCCACTGAAAGAAGCTAGAAGCAGAGTGTGTTGTGAGGCTGGCAATTAACAATGTGCTAAAATAAAAAAATGGGAGGAAGGGAGGGAGGAAGGGGAGGGGAAGGGAATGAAAGGAAAGGAAAGGATATGGGAGGAGAGGAAAGAAGAGGAGGGGAAGGAGAAAGGAAGGAAGCAATGAAGGGGAAAGAAAAGGAAAAGAAAAAAGAAAGGAAGGAGGGGGGTCAAATCAAAAGGGCATGGGAACCAATCTGACAGCCCCGTATGACCAGAGTTGGAACAGTTTGGGCAGCAAAATAAATAATGACAGTATTGAATTATAACCCCCCAAATAAAATAATTTTCCATAAGCCCAAACATATAAATTCATAATAGAAAGATTGAATGAGTGGGAAGAAATGGCAGCTCTTTCCTATGGAAGATTGCCAATGAATACTTGCAGAAAATATGAGGAAAATTGAAAATGACACTTAGAACACCATCATACTAAGGACTGCAGGTAAGATCTACCAGTGAATGCTAAAAGTACGGGGTAAATGTTTAACCAGAAACAGGACATTTGGCAACTACGACAGGGAAAATAGTATGTTTATTGTGGGGAATGTTGGCGGACAGCCCCAGAGCCAAGTGACCCAGGTTCACATCACTACGTATCAGCACCATGTATGCCCAGATATGATACACTGAGAAGGGCACCTCACCTCTGCTGTATTCTTCCTGACCATGCATAACCTCGGTCTAATCATGAGAAAACACCAGACACCAAATTGAGTGATTTTTACTGAGTAACTGACCTGTACTCTTGGAAGGTGCCAAGATTATGAAAAGACAAGGAAAGACTGAAGAACTATCACCTAGTGGAGGAGACAAGAAAGATGTAATAACTCATTGCAATGTGGCATCCTCAATTGGATTTTGGACCAGAAAAGGAAATTACTGAAAAAGCTGCTAAAATCAGAATCAAATGTATAGTTTAGTTAATAGTGTTGTACAAGGTTAATTTCTTAGTTCTGACAAAGGCTCAGTGGTTATGTCAGATGATAACACAGGGGGAAGCTCAGTTAGAATACTGAGAGCTCTCCGGACTCTTTCTGTAAAAGTCTTCTGAACGTCTAAAATGGTCTCAAAATAAAACATTTAAAAACACATGCATATGTACCTACAATATGCAGGTTCTAGGGGCCTATGCCAGACCTAATAATTCAGAATTTGGGGTAAGGTCTGGGAATCCTCCCTCTGTTCCTAGATGACTGTCAGGTACATACACAGAAGTTTAAGAAACAACTACTCTCGGACCGACCACATCCATCATTCACGTTGTGAACATGTCCAGTGAGCATTAGATGAACATCAGCGTGAGCCCTGGTGTCACAGAGCCCTGGGTTCACCCTGGTGCTGCCATTTTTCTCGTGGTGAACTGAGATACGCCATTTCAGCTCATCTGTTAAATGGGGGTAATATTTCCACCCTAGTGAGGTTGTTGAGGCACTAGCAACAATGTATATGAAATGCCCAGAATGAGGCTTAACATACAAAAGGCACTGAGTAAAGGAAGGGATTATTATTCCTGTACATTTGTAAATTATTGACAAAAATATCTGCTGATAGAATATTTCGTATAGTTCTGTGACCTTGGGCAAGTAACTTAACCTCTCCGTGTCTCAGTTTCCTCACCTGTAAAATGGGGATATAGTACTGGCTCATTGGGTTGTTGAAAGGATTAAATGATTTAACATAAGTGTTATATGAGTGGTTTAACTATTATAATTATTTAGTCAGAATAGCATCTTATCTACCTAATTATTTTACAGGATTATTGTTTACATGGGTCTTGAGCCATAACCTCTTCTGATCAGTTTTACATTTTTCAGATTCCCACCTCTGTTTACTAGAGGACATCTCAGATTACCCAGACATCCGTAGAAAAGTGGATTCGTATTCAGCTTTCTCTCTTTTCTTAGTAATTATTGTGCCTATAATAACCTGTTTCAATATAGTTCCAGTGTGCATTTTTTCAAAAAAAAAAAAAAATGAAGGAATGGTGTGGGGAAAGGGTACTTATTTTTACCAGATTGCAGATTTATTTTGATATGTAGAATTTCCTTTCCTTTCTGTTTTTGGTTTGGAGACTTTGGAATTTTGGTCCCAGAGCAGAAAGTCCAGATAACCATAGATGCTCTAGTCCATCCACTTGAATTTTCTGTAGAATGAGAAGGGGCAGGGGTCATTGAATGTTTTCCGAGAGACTGCCCACCGAGAGAGGGATCTCTGTTAGAGAAGGAGGCAGGTAGCAGAGGGGAGACTCTCCCTGCTCCTTTCTTGGCCAACTTTGAGAGACATCTTGCCTGGACAAGAGTGTGCTGTAGGACTGATATTTGAAAACAAGAAAAGAAATGAAAAAGGATAGGGACCTGATAGAACTGAGGAAATGAAAGAATGAAAGATGATTTTGGAAAAACTGAAAATTTAGGGAAGGGTTTAGGGAAGTAAAAATTCACAAAGGCAGAAATAGCTTAAACAATAGCACGAAGCACATTGTGTAAAGCAGGCTTTAATTGAAAAGATAGAATAACGGTGCCTGTGCTTCATTTTTCCCCATTTTTATTATAAACTATATACAGTATAAAATGGTTTGAACCATGTTTCAGTGTACAGTGCTGTGGCACCGAGTACATTCACACTCTTGTGCAACCATCACCACCGTCCATCTCCAGAGCCCTTCATCTCGCCACGCTGAAACAGTGTCTGTATTTCTTGTGCCTTTCCATGGGAGCACCATTTCCTTACCCATAGTCCTATTTGGTACAGATGGACACTGTGCCTCGCTGATTCTGTGTAGTTGAATTGTGGCTATCTTCGTTCTAAGCAGGTCTCTATATTTTCCCATATATGTGATGTATTCACCTGGCCAAAAAAAAAAAAAATGTTTCTTCTTCTCTTCTTCTTGAAACCCTGTCTTTTCCTCCTCTCTGTTTCCACCTCCTGCTTTGACCCTCTTTAAATATTTTTGCCTTCTGATAAACATTGGTGTCATTTTCCAAAGGGTCCCTCTCTCTGGTTCAGTTCTACTTGGATCTGAATGGCTTCTTTGTCTTTGCTTCTGTTCTGCCTTTCCTCCTCTGGTTCCTTTTCTTTTCCTTCAGTTGTCAGGGCTTTTTAGAATTGTTTGAGAGGTAAGGAAATGGAATTATATACTTAACACCTAGTTGTCTTATCAACAGAGGAGGGAGGTGTATTAGACACACAAACAAAAGGACATTCATTGGTGTGGGAGGTGTTATGTTAGTTTTGTCTTCAGGAACGGGAATCTTCTGTAATTCATTTCTCATTTCTCAGGACCTGTCCTAATCTACCATTAGCCTTGAATTTAATGTTTTATAGTGATTCTGAGACAGCTCAGCAGTTGAATTCCTTAGTTTATGTGAGCATTTACTGGATGCCTAATCTCTATGCCAGGCATTGTGATAGACACATGGACTTTAAAAGTTACCTAGACGCACAGCATCTCTGCCCTATTTCCAGGGGCAGAGTTCAGGGAGGGGCTCAGGCTGGGCATCAGGCTCTGTGTTGGTGTCCTGGGGAGCACCGAAAGTGGGGGTGGCTTCAGGGGAGCATGCAGGTTTCTCCCCCTCTGAGGGTTTTGCGCAGCTGCAAAGGGCACAGTTTCCTCCTGAATGGTAGGCAGAGTCCTGGGGTGTGGCTCAGGAGTCCCCAGTCTGGAGGGCTTCCGGGCCAGTCCTCTTTGGATGGAAGCCTGAAAACCCAACCTAGAGTTAGTCAAGGGTTGTCACTCATGGGTCCTTAATCTGAGGGGCTTGGGAGCCAGGCCTCTTGGGATGGAAGCCTGAAAACCCAACCTGTTAGAGTTAGGGCCTAGGGACATGGCAGGCCCAATCTGCCAGTGCTGAGGCAGGATCCCCCAGTGTCTGAGTTGAGGACAGGGGTCACATGATGCTACAGGCTCCAGGTTGGTGACAAGGGGGGCCGCCGAATTTGGGTGTGGCCTCAGGGAGGCATTTAGGTTTCTCCCCATCTGAGGATTCCTGTGCAGCTCCAAGTGGCACAGTTTCCATCTGGGTGGCAGGCAGACTCCTGGGGTGTGGCTCCAGGGTCCCCAATCTGGAGGGCTTGGAAGACAGGCCCCTGGGGACAGAAGCCTGAAAACCCAGCCTAGGGTAAGGGTTAGGGCCTAGGGGCATGGCAGGCGGGATCTGCCTGCACTGAGACTGGCTCCCCAGAGGGCTGAGTAGAGGGAGGGTTTGGCCATGTGTGCACCTAGCTTTTAGAGTGCTATCTTGCAGGGTTTGGGCCGAGACCCACTTGGGATCTTGGGCCAGGCCCAGGAGGCTCTCCTGAAGGCCCGCACAGCCGGAAGGGAGTTTGCCGGGGGGGTTGCGGCCAATTTTCATGAGCTTTCTGCCTAAGTCGATATCGATTTGGGCACAAATCTTGTGAGAATTGGCTGGCGTTGTGCTGCGACTCGGACCATATTCACGCCAGCTGTTTAGGGCGATTTCTGACTGGGTGCATTTGCGACCACCTGGGAACTCAGGCTGGGGCACCCAGCTCCCATAGGGCCTCAGCTGAGGGCAGCTTTCCAGGAGCAGAGTTGAGGGAAGGGCTTAGGCTGAGCTTCAGGCTCCGTGTTGGTGGCCTGGTGGGGCACTAAAGGTGGGGGTGACCTCAGGGAGCCATGCAGGTTTCTCCCGCTCTGAGGGTCTTGAGCGGCTCCAAAGGGCACGGTTTCCTCCTGGGTGGCAGGTGAAGTCCTGGTGTGTGGCTCAGGGGTCCCCAATCTGGAGGGCTTGGGGGATAGGCTCCTGGGGATGGAAGCATGAAAACCCAACCTAGGGTTCAGGTTCAGGCCTAGGGGCAGGGCAGGCTGAACTGCTGGCCTTGAGACCGGCACCCCAGGCAGCTGAGTAGAGGGAGGGTTTGACCACCTGTGCACCTGGCTTTTAGAGTGCTTTCTCGCAAAGTTTGGACCACGACCACTTGGAACCCCAGGCCAGGCCCAGGCAGCTCCCCTGAAGGCCTGCACAGCTAGAAGGGGGTCACTGGGCATTTCCCGCCAATTCTCACGAGCTTTCTGCCCAGATTGATATGGATTTGGGCAGAAAGCTCGTAAGAATTGCCCGGCGTTGTGCAGTGATTCGGGCCACACTCATACCCTTTGTTCAGAGCGCTTTCTGGCTAGGTGTGTGTTGCGACCACCAGGGAACTTGGGCCAGGGACACATGGCTCCTGTGAGGGCCCCAGCTGAGGGGAGCTTTCTGGGGACAGAGTTGAGGGAGGGGCTCAGGCTGAGCGTCAGACTCCGTGTTGGTGGCCTGGTGGGGCACTGAAGGTGGGGGGTGGCCTCATGGGGGAATGCAGGTTTCTCCTGCTCTGAGGGCTTTGAGCAGGTCCAAAGGACACGGTTTACTCCTGGGTGGCAGGTGGACTCCTGGGGTGTGGCTCTGGGGTCCCAATCTGGAGGACTTAGGGGACAGTCCCCTGGGGACAGAAACCTGAAAACACAACCTAGAGTTAGTGTTAGGGCTTAGGGACATGGCAGGCCCTATCTGCCGGTACTGGTGCAGGATACCTGGTGGTCTGAGTTAGGACAGGGGTCACGTGGTGCGTCAGCCTCCAGGTTGGTTGCTTCTAGTCTAATCAAGGAAGCAAGCAATATGAGAAAATCATGCTGCAAAAGTCACTGGTGTAAGAAGAGTGGTGCAAAGAAAGTGGTAGGGTTTTGCAATGATGGGACTGGGAAGGCGGAGGTGATGGGTCTCTCCAGGAAACCTTACTGAGCTTAGATCTGAGCTTAGATCTAGAGGATAAGTCAGAGCTGGATGTTCCAGAAACAGTGAGTAGAAAGCTCTGCTTCTATGGGGAAAAGATTTTGGAAGCACTTCACTAACAGGACAAGGAAGGTGCTTTCTATAAATTACAGAAGCTTCATGGAGCTTAATGGACAGACTCACAAAGAGGGGACAAACATCAAATTACTGCCAAGTCATTCACATCAGCAGGTACGACTTGGGAACATCCATTTACACACTAATCACAGCTTTGATTCTTTAGGCAATTATCTAAAACAGTAGCTTACAGGGTCACCTGGGTGGCTCAGTCAGTTAAGCATCTGACTCTTGATTTTGGCTCAGGTCATGATCCCTGATCCTGAGATCAGGCCCAGAGTCGGGCTCTGCTCTCCACAAGGAGTCTACTTGAGGATCTCGATCTCTCTCTCCTTCCCCCTTTGCCCCTCCCCCTCTACAGCAAATAAACAAACAAACAAATAAATAAATATATCTTTTTAAAAAATAAAAATGAAACAATAGCTTGCAACCTTGAAACTGACTAAAGCATCAGACGCTGTGCATGTATTTCAGAGTCAATAAAGATATTCTTTTTTTTAAAAGATCTTATTTATTTGAGAGAGAGAGAGCACAAGCAAGAAGAAGGGTCAGAATGAGAAGCAGACTCCCTGCTGAGAGGGGAACCTGACATGAGTTCAGGATCCCAGGACCCTGGGATCATGACCTGAGCCAAAGGCAGATGCTTAACCGACTGAGCCACCCAGGCGCCCCAATAAAGATGTTCTTTTTAAGCACATTTGGAGACCTTATCTCCTTCACCTCAGATATCATGAACTTAGGGAGTGAAATGAGGGAACATTTCAAAAAGCGATTCCTTGGTAAATACATAATTTCAATTTTTATTCCTTCTGAAAGAGGAGATTTATATGTTAGTGTCTGTCTCAGCAGAGACTTAAGAGCATTTCCCAACATAGAAGACCCTGGCCATATGTACAAACAGATTCAAGAGCTTATTGGCTCCATAGTATGTTGTTATTTTGCTCCCCAACCTCTGCTGACTTTGACAGTAACAGAGTGATAAGAAAAAATTTAAGTCCCTGAAGCCAGAAAAAACTTAGATTAGGCTAGGAGGTGAAAAAAATGCCACTGATAGAAGATGAGGTTAGAGAGGTGGGCAGAGCATGTCCATCCTGCAGGGCCTTTTATGGGCCATGGTATGTATGTGACTATTTCAAGTGTAGTGATAAGTCTTGAAGGGGTTTAAGAATGAAAGTGGCATCTTCTAATGTAGGTTTTTTTTAAAAAGTCTCCTGAATATTTCATAACCATATAAGGATCAAGCTGTCAAGAAGTTGTAACCAACCTAAATAAGTATGCATCTAATAACGAGCTTCCAGATCAATAAGGCAAAAAACATACTTAGACAAATAGACAAATCCACAATCTGACTTGGAGACTTCAACACTCCCCTTTTGATAATTGACTGTAATCAAAGTGTGAATATGAATGATGGGCACCAAATCACATCTAGGGTTTTCTTTGTTTTAGTTTTTATTTAAATTACAGTCTGTTAAGGGTGCAATTTAGTTTCAGGTATACAATATAGTGACTCAACACTTCCATACATCATCCAGTGTTCATCACACCAAGTGTACTGCTTAATCCTGATCACCTATTTCACCCATCCCCCCCCCAACCTCTCCTCTGATAACCATCAGTTTGTTCTCTATAGTTAAGAGTCTGTTTCTTGGCTTCCCTCTCTCTCTCTTTTTTTCCCTATGATCATTTGTTTTGTTTCTTAAGTCCCACATATGAGTAAAATCACATGGTATTTGTATTTCTCTAACTTATTTTGCTTAGCATTATACTCTCTAGCTCCATTCATGTTGCAAGATTTCATTCACTTTTATGGCTGCATAATATTCCATTGTGTATATATACCATTTTCTCTTTATCCATTCATCAGTCAATGGACACTTGAGCTGTTTCCATAATTTGGCTATTGTAAATAACACTGCTATAAACATCAGTTTTCCTGTATCCCTTTATATTAGTTTTTTTTAAATTTTTCAGTAAATACCTAGTAGTGCATTTTCTGGATGTAGGGTGAAACTAGACCACTTTTTTCGACCATACACAAAAATTAATTCAAAATGAGTTAAAGACCTGAATGTGAGACCTGAAACCATAAAAATCCTAGAGAAGAATACAGGCAGTAACCTGTTTGGTATTGGCCATAGCACCTCCTTACTAAGTATGTCTCCTGACGCAAGGGAACCAAAAGCAAAAATAAACCATTGGATCTTAATCATATCTGTTGATATAAGTGAATTTGCAGTAACTTCACAATTCCACCCCCCTCCTTCTTTAGTGTCTGGAGAAAAAACTCCACAGAGCTAATAAACAAATGGAAAATCAGTATGGACATGGAAGTTCTTATCAACTGAGTGACCTAATTGACAGCTAGAGAATTGGTAGACAACTCCACCCAATAACAACAGAATTAACATTCTTTTCATATGTTTGGGGAACATTCCCCAAGATGGACCATATGCTGGACCATAAATTTGAGAGGATTGAAATCATGTAGAGTGTGCTTGCGGACTACAGGGGGATTCGATTAGAAATGAAAAACAAAAAGAAATCTGGAAAATCCCAAATATTTGGAAATCAAACCACACACTTGTAAATACCCCATGGGTCAAAGATTAAACATCCCTCTGGCTGGTCTGGGAGGAATGTGTTGAAGGGAAGTCAGTAGGGACATAGTGAGACTAGCAAACAGACCTGTCCAGACTTCCAGGGGAGCTGTAATCATGCCTTGAACTCAGAAAAGGTGATGGAAAGGGAGAGAAAAGGGCAGATTCACATGTATTTGGAAGAGAAACTGATGGGACTCTTTATGGTTGGATGTGGGCAGTGTGAGTAAGAGAGGATGTGTCTGACCTTGGGGTTTCTGGTTTACATCCTTTGACATCTCCCCTTTGCTCTCAGGATCCAGTCCAAATGTATGGGCATAGCTCGTTTGGGCCCTCCCCACTCTGCCAGCCTAATTGCTCTCTGGCTCTCCCACTGTCTGCTCTAGCCACGCCCCCTTCCTCCTGCCCTGACCCTGGGCACCTAGCCATCTCATCCTGTGCCACATTCTCTGTCAGGTATGGATCTTTCTACATGGTGTTCCACTGATCTGCAGGACTCTTTGCCTTGATGTTCACATATGGCTCAGCTGAGATGTTGCTTCTTCTGGGAAGTCTTCCCTGCTTTCACTTTAGGCTGGTTTAGGCACCCTGCTGTGTGCTTCTGTCCTACCCCATCATCCTGCACACCTCACTTTGCTTTGCCTCTTATCTGCCTCCCCCATTAGACTTCCTGGAGACCAGACAATGTGCCTCATTCTGTCATTACTACTACTACAACTGCCTCTACTGTTATAGCCAAGTGCTTGTTCCCCCAGGTGTGAATCAAGGATCCTAGCCCTGGTGAGACAGGATGATAATGAGACTATGGCATGTCCACTGAGTGTCTGCTGGTTGTTTGCCAGGGCCTTCGATCGCCCGGTCTCATTTCATCGTCCCGGCAGCGCCCCGAAGTGGGTGGCCAATGCCACTTACAGGATGAGCACAAGTCACTTGCCCATGACCACACAGTTCATGCGGGAATTGGAATTTGAACACAGATACAGTGGTCGCCCCGCTTATCCGCATTTCACTTTGCACCATGTCAGTTCCCCCCATCAAGCACAGCCCAGAAGCAGAGGATCCTCTCCTTCCCACATCCGGTCAGAAGGTCACTGGTAGCCTGACACCATGTCACAGTGCCCACGTCACTCACCTCACTCCGTGCAGTCTCCTAAGCATTTTATCACCTGACATCATCACAAGGAGAAGGGTGAGGATGGTGCAATAAGGTATTTTTGAGAGAGGCAACAGTCACATAACTTTCATTACAGTACGTTGTAGTAACTCTTCCATTTTATTGTTGTTGTTAGCCTCTTACTGATTTGTAAATTAGACTTCATCCCAGGCGTATAAGTATAAGAGAAAACACAGTATGTGTAGGGGGTTTGTCCCTTTGCATGGTCTCAGGCATCCACTAGGCGTCTGGGAACATAACCCTCATGGATTGCGGGGAGTTACTGAAATTAGATTTCAAACCCTGAGCTTTTAACCACTAAGTTATACTGTCAAATAACTGAGTTGGGGCAAAACAAACTTGAAGGTAAGCCTGTGAGTCCCGGATCATCTTGCTGCCTGTGGCCAACCTCTGGTCCTCACCAAGCACAAAGAGCCAGCAGGTTTCCCTGGGGACAGCCACCCAGGTTAGGGCAGTGAATGGAGCAGGGACAACAACGCCCATTACAGCCAGCAGGATGAGGTACAAATAGCAATTGTGTGCCCTTTCTGCCCCCCCCTTTCCTAAGAAAACAAAGGCCTCATTTCTGGTGCTGCCTGATTTCCATAAGGGAATTAGAATGGCTAATTTTATATCCTTTCAGTAAATATTCCTCTTTCCATTATCACATGGCCAAATGATCCTCTTCAAATTAATACCAGCAATAATTGCTGCAGAATTAGCCTCCAGAGACATAATGTTATAGAAAGAGTGGGTTTTCCCCCCTCCCACCCTGGTCTTTTGTTTTTTCAAATAAAGAGTAAAAAAGCCTTATGTACTAGCTTTCAGTAAAGGTAATAAGTAGATTATGATGATATCAGAAGGTTCAAAAACTTCTCTGCTTGACTTTGACTGTATTAAAGGCTTTTTGTGGTTAAATTATTTTGAAGCGCTGTGGGCATTGATGGCAATGGTAACTAATTACACTTGATACTTTACAAGGGAAAACACAGAGACTTCTTACAATAACACCATGTGACAGTACAGAAACACAGTACTGACTGTGTAGCAGCCACTATACCAAGTACCTTGTGTGTGTTATTTCCCTGGATCATTAGGACAACCTGGGGAGAAGGTGGTGACGATGATGATGCTTTCCACCTTTCACAAATGGGGAATGGAGACCTGGAAAGACGGAGTGACTAGTCCAAAGTCACAGGGCCGGGGTCATCCTGCCTGGAATTGAACTCGATTTTTTTCTTGTTTAAGATATTATTTATTTATTTGACAGAGACATGGCGAGAGAGAGAGCACAAGCAGGGGGAGTGGGAGAGGGAGAAGAAAGCTTCCCGCCAAGCATGGGCCCAATTCAGGGTTCGATCCCAAGACCCTCGGATCGTGCCCTGAGCCAAAGGCAGCCACTTAACGACTGAGCCACCATGCCAGTATGTACCCACGAGGGCCAGACAAGTAATTTGGGAATGACACAGATCAGGTGCCGTCTTAAGTAGCGGTAACTCTGTTGTACCTTTCGTTCAGGTTAAAATCCCTCGGGTTGCTCTTGACTTTTGTCTTTGTCTTATGTGGTGCCTACAGCCCATCAGGAAATGCTGTTGGCCCTATCTTTAAACTCTGTTTAGTATTTAACCATTTCTCACTCTCTGGGTCACTACCCCCTGAGCCAAGCCACCAACACAGCTCACCTGAGTTACTAAGATGCTGTTCTCCCTGGGCTCCCTGCTTCCTCTGTGCACCTTAATCGTCTGTCCTCAGTATGGCATTCACAGTGACCATTTCTCTAAGTCAGATCCTGTGTCAGCCCTGTCAAAGCTCCCCAGTGGCTCTCCTCTCACTCAGAGGAAAAACCAGAGTTCTTCCAAGGGCAAGCAAAGCCCTAAGTGGCCCACATACCCTCTATCCTCGTCCCCAACTCTTCTTCCTTTGTTGGCCCTGGTCCAGCCACAGGGGTCCCGTGCTGTTCTGGAAAAGTACCAGCCTGTTCTATTCTCCTTTGCTCACCTCCTTCAGAGTGACACTTCTCTCCATAGCCCTATTTAAAATTGCAGACTCCTCTCTACCTGGGATCCCTGGTCGTCCTTCCTGCTTTATTCTTCACCTGCTTATGGACTCCATAATCAATATATTTATCTTATTTATAATCTGACTCCCACAGGAGAACGGAGGTTTTTTTTCCTTTCTCGGTCACTGATCGTCACACGTGGCACCTAGTGGACCCTCCATAAATGTTCATTGTATGAATGTACTGAGGACGAAGGGAGTGCCTGTCCACAAGGACCAGCAGATTTGTCCCTTAGAGGACACAGGCTGTTCTTGCCAGAGCTGTCGGAGTTTTTTTAGTTTTTGTTTGTTTGTTTTGTTTCAAGACAGACATGTAGGGATTTCTGAGAAATCTTCAGTTTTCACAAAATATTGGTAACTAATTCAATTTTTTAAAAAAGATTATATATTAAAAATTTTTTTAAATTCCGTTATTGATTGAATTTGACCCACAGGCCCTGATTTGCCTCTGTAGGGTATGTTGAACTGGCTTTACCATCTTCACTGAAGACATGCAAGTTTTCCAAAAATAGTAGCCATAAAATTTACTCCTGAGTTTTTCTTCCTTGTCCATTGGTCCTAGTCCAGAAATCCATTGGTCCTAGTCCAGAAATCCTAGTCCAGAATCCTTTGATTCTAAAATCAAAGCAGCAGAGGAGGGATTAGATATAGCTCTGGAGAAGGATGGTGTGGGGAGAGCTTCCCATGCATGGGTTCTCAGATCTGGGGCCTATGGGGGTGCTGTCTGGTGGGGGCCAGCGCTGGTATTTAAGTGCCCTTAAATGGTTGTCACTGGTCTTCCAGACATGCATCATCTCTTGCCACAGTGCTGGGTCCCAAACAGTCGACCAGGGCAAGGCTTGTAGGAAAACACAAACTGAAATGAACTGACAGGCTAAGTCCCTCTGAGTGTGCTCCATGTAGGCCAAAGCCTGAAAGCATGACCAAACAGGACGCTGGCGAAGGTAAGGGGTAAGAGGCAGCCTCTTGCATTGCTGGCCAAAGGCTAAGTCAGTCCATTTGGAGAGAAGTGGTTTGGCCACACGTATCAAACTTATACATGCGTGTACTCTTTGACAAAAGAATTGTGGTTTGTTTGTTTTTTTTTTTAAGATTTTATTTATTTAGGGTGCCTGGGTGGCTCAGTGGGTTAAGCCGCTGCCTTCGGCTCAGGTCATGATCTCAGGGTCCTGGGATCGAGTCCCGCATCGGGCTCTCTGCTCAGCGGGGGGCGTGCTTCCTTTCCTCTCTCTCTGCCTGCCTCTCTACCTACTTGTGATCTCTGTCTGTCAAATAAATAAATAAAATTTAAAAAAAAAAGATTTTATTTATTTATTTGACAGACAGAGATCACAAGTAGGCAGAGAGGCAGACAGAGAGAGGGGAAAGGAAGCAGGCTCTCTGCTGGGCAGAGAGCCCTATGTGGGGCTCGATCTCAGGACCCTGGGATCATGACCTGAGCTGAAGGCAGAGGCTTTAACCCACTGAGCCACCCAGGCGCCCCGAAAATGTGTGTTTTATGAACATCTTCTTAGAATAAGAATCCCAGGAATTTTTTTTTGAAGTTTGTGTGTCCAATTTGAAGAATTTATCCTAATTCTAAAATTTTGTTAAAATAGATGTCAAGATAATTTCTCTTATAAAATTGTAGGTGATCAATATTCTTAATTTCATCAGTTGGTAAAATCTGTTCCTCTAGTAGATGAGGAACGAAAGCTAGATCCTGGAGCTGATCATAAAAGCTCTGAAATCATTCAAGTCTGAAATTTCCATGATACCTGTATCATACAGTATGCATTTTCATCAATTTTAAATATTGGGGAACCCAATGGAATATTGTCTTAGCCTGCCATAATAAAATTCCAGAGATTGTGTGCCTTAAAACACAGCAGTTTATCTCCTCACCTTTCTGGAGGCTGAAAGTCTGAGATCGGGGTGCCAGCATGGTTGGGTTCTGGTGAAGGACATCTTCTTGCCTTGAGATAACTGCTTCTCATTGTTTTCTCACATGGTGGAGAAAGACGGCAAGTTCTCTGGCATCTCTTTTTTTAAGATTTTTTAAAATTTTTATTTTTGTTTATTTGACAGAGGGAGATCACAAGTAGGCAGAGAAGCAGGCAGAGAGAGAGGAGGAAGCAGGCTCCCTGCTGAGCAGAGATCCCGATGCGGGGCTCGATCCCACTGCGCCACCCAAGCACCCCTCTGGCATCTCTTTTTATAAGGGTACCCATCTCTTCATGAAGACTTAATTGAACCTTAATTACCTCCCACAGACCCCACCTATGAATATCCATCACACTGGGAGTTAGGACTTCAAATTATGAATTTTGAAAGGACACAGGCATTCAGCCCATTACAAGTGTTGTTATGTAATTAGGATGATTAATTAAGCAACCACTAAATTTGGGGAACAATGGTAAAACAAGGCAAATAACACTATCACTAACAGACTTTGAAGTCTCAAACCCCAGGGCAAAACTCTGCTAAGCTAAGCAGTTAGGACAGGAGAACTCAATCGCTTTAAGTGGCTGGCTTCACTGAACTGCAACAGAGGTTGGAAATCACAGCCCATGAACGAAGAATGGCTTTTGCATTTCAAACAGTCGAAAAAAATCAAAAGATTTTGTAGCATCTGAAAATTAAATGAAATGCAGATTTTAATCTCCATAAATAAAGTTTTATTGAAACACAGCCACACCCATTCGTTCACACATTGTTCTAAGTTTTGTACTATAATGACAGATCTGTATTGTGGCAACAGAGCCTGAAAGATTTACTCTCTGACCCTTTAGAGAAGAAGTTTGCCAGTTCTGATCTGCAAACAAAGCTGACTGATGATTCGTTTTACCAATTCCCAAGACTAAATTTTAGCTGAAAATGTCATTGCACAAGGATGCAGTCATACCCATCAACACTAGAAGAAATGAATCCAGAGACAGACTATTTACCTCAAAGCCTGGCGTGAGCTGGTCTAGAGATTGTCCACTTCAATTTGTCTAATGCCAGACCCTCCTGTTCCAAGAGAAAACTAAGAGAGAAAGACAGATGGCTTCACTGGAGAATAAAAGAAGAGGGAGTCTCAGTCCATGAGCTGATGTGGTCACTCCTTTGAAATTTCAACCCTTACCAAATATACCGTAGGGTCTTGGAATTGAACCATCCTGAATTAAGAATTATTTTCCTTTGAGTCTCTGCCCATCACTTAATATTATCCCTGAAGTCAAGGGAGATGGGAGGAATGGAAGCTAAGAGCGTGGTACCCTTTCTAGAATTCGACATTGACCACTGAAGTCAGTGGTGCTGTTGCCACATCAGGCCACTTCATTTGTTTCTGATTTGTTTTCATTTTGTTTTCTCTCTCCTTCCCGCAAACACACAAAGGTGATTCTAAAGGATGTGGATTCACTCCTCTACGTGGACACGGATGTTCTCTTCCTGAGACCCGTTGATGACATCTGGAAGCTTCTGAGGCAATTTAATGCCACACAGCTTGCAGCCATGGCCCCCGAGCACGAAATCCCCAAGATTGGCTGGTACAGTCGCTTTGCTCGGCACCCTTTCTATGGCTCTGCAGGAGTTAATTCAGGAGTCATGCTGATGAATTTAACTCGCATAAGAAGTACCCAGTTTAAGGTAAGGAAATACTTTATATTTCATGTTTAAAAATTGCGATTTTTAGAAATTTCAACAGTGATGTTCCCAGGTTGTCAGTGTATTGATTTTGGAAGTAGGTTGCTTGTCAGTGAGAATGGAAGGAGCCGGGGAAGAGGAAAATATTTGGAATGTTATGAAATATTTGTTCAGGAAAAGTCCAGGTGGTTATGGAATTTAAAGCTTCACCAGAGTTGCTCTTCAGGAATGCTATGTTGCATTTCTGAATTCTATAATGTTGGAACTCTGTGTATACCCAAAGCTTCAAAAACCATGGGAAATTTTGCGGAATTTTCCTCAGGATATATTTATATAAGTATACAGAGATATTTGTACAAGGCTGCTCATGGCCTCATCTTTTATCCTAGTAAAGAACTGGAAAGAGCCTAAATGAACATCAGTAGAGAACCGTCAAAAATTTTTTTTGAAAAAACTTGTCCTCCTATTAAGAATCAGATCAATCTATGAGTAAGAAAAATAAGATCTCTAAACAATATTGAGGGGGAAAAGTGAAAATGCAACAAAGCATGGTACCATGAAGTGTGATCTCTTTCATGGCTTAGAAATTTCCAGAAAAATACCTAAGAGAATACCTAATTGTTAACTGTGGATATTTCTGGGGAAAGTGAGGGTGGAGATGGAAGGAAGATGGAGGAAGAATATTTTTACTTTTTAATCTTATCTTTGTGTGCTGTTTGAATTATTTAGTCTATGAATGTGTTGCTTTTATTTTAAAAGCAAATTATATTAAGACAAGGAAAAGGTGTTTTTCCTTAGATACTTTAAATCTGCTATCTGTACTTTGTTCCGTCACTTCTGAGGCAAGAATTAAGCATGAGAAGAAGAGGTTCAATTTGGGCACAGTTTTCTTAGTAGAAATGATAGCCCCTGCTACTGGTTCCTGGTCCCTCTTGTATCCATGTGTTATCCATCCTGAAAAACTCTATGGTTTCCAGCTCTAGTTTTGCTTTGTCCTATGACTTGAGACTAGCAGAACCCCTACTGTATTTGCTTCATTCCTGGAGGGTTTGGGGGAACCAGTTCCTCTCCATCATTTCTCAGGGGATAGGATGTATTTGTTTTGCCTCAGCCCCTCTGATGGTTTTCTCTTTTGCAGAACAGCATGATTCCAACAGGCTTGGCTTGGGAGGACATGTTGTACCCTCTGTACCAGAAGTACAAGAATGCCATCACGTGGGGAGACCAGGATTTATTAAATATTATTTTTTATTTCAATCCAGGTAGGCTCTCTTGTGAGAATGCTGTTTGTGTAGGAGTCCGCCCACCGCACCGCCCAAAGCACATTCCAGCCCGGTCTGCAACTGACTGAGCTCGAATTGTGCCTGGGTTCCCCTGTGAAGTGTGCCCTTTCATTCACACATACCACCACCCGCCCTCCACAGGCTCCCCCCCTGCGCCCCCCCCCCCAGGGGTGGCCCTCATGCTGCTGACACAAAAGGCCAAATGTTGCAACCTCCAACACTGGACTCCATTTTTGGAGAATATCTCTTCAAGTTTGGCCACACCATTCTTCTGAGAAGTGTGGTCAGAATTAATGGCAGGGTGCAGAACTGAATGCCAGCTTTGTAAGCTAGACAGGAGGCCTTCCATGGCCAAACAATTGCTAGACTGAAGGGAATTGATTCCTGGAATCCCTATGGTTAAGTGACTTGTTCAGGGTTTGTTCAGGGTTCAATGAGCCTAGAATAAGGACTTAGATTCCCCAATTCCTTGTTCTTTTTAGGTGAGGCAAAAGGAAAAAAAAAAAAAAATCCTTATATTGTATCAGAGATTTGGTGGAGTTGGGGGAGGAAGGGAGATGAAAATTTCTGATCTGTATTTTTTGTTGTTGACGCCTAAAACTAATAAAATTTCCTCTTTTCTTTCTTCTTTGCTAAAACCTTATTTAACGTTGCTAAAATCAAAACCATGTCTTCTCGAGGAAGATCTTTGGCAGGGGGTGGGGGGAGCACTCATTACCCAGACCTATTGAGTTCATTTCTTTGTCTTTACAAAATCCTAAACTAGAAACTCCTATCTGTAAAGGCTTCCACCTATGATAACCTGTCACTCGGGAAGCACCTACTATGTACTTGAATTTTTTTTTAAATTAAACTCTGAAATAACCTAATCCCATAGGTCTTTGGATCTAGGAGGAGCAAATCCTGGGAAAGAAAAAAAAAAAAAAAAAAAAAGCAGATTGAAAGAGTTCCTGGGGAAATTCCCACTACGAATTCATTAGATTCAAAGTCTTGGCTCTTTGCTGGTGGCATGTTTTAATCCATTTCCCTCTGACAGTAACAGGAACTTTAAGGTTCCTGGTAATGAACTGTTAAGGTGCCTCCTCCTTTTTCTTCCTATGCAGATTTCATCTTTTTTCTAGGTGTAGATGGATTGGTTAGGACTCTTGGTTGCATGTAAAAGACTCCTGGAGTTAGTCCAAGTACAAAGCATACTTTTTTTTTTGTTTTTAAGATTTATTTATTTGATAGGCAGACATCACAAATAGCCAGAGAGGCAGGCAGAGAGAGGGGGGGGGAAGCAGGCTCCCCGCCGAGCAGAGAGCCCAATGTAGGGCCCAATCCCAGGACCCCGAGACCATGACCCGAGCCGAAGGCAGAGGCTCAACCCACTGAGTCACCCGGGTGTCCCCAAAGCATACTTTTTTATTAGCAAACTGGTGTCTGCTAGAAACTGAGGCAGGAAGGCCAGCAGGTTGGGCCCAGGACCTGAGGCAGGAGAGGGAGAATGAGGGGGAGGCCAGCGTGGGCTTGCTTTCTCTAACTGACATTGCTTATTCCCCTCTTTGTGGACCTCTTTCTCTGCTCCTCAAAGTACCACACGTTTCATACTCCAGGTTACGCCATGTGCAAAGATGAACTCCAGCCACGTTCCAGATTCCCCTGGGGAAGAAACCAGATGGTTCCAGTGTGGGTCAGCTCGGTCAGGAGCGGGCCGCTAAGAAATAATGGCTGACGTTTATTATTTACTCAGTGCCAGGTGCTGATCTAAGCATTATCTTCTTTAATCCTAACAACCACCCTGAGAATATAATCCCCATTTTACCAACAAACATGCCAAGGGAAAGAGTTTGGTAATTTGCAGCACTGCTAACAAGTGACGGAGCAGGGATACAAACCCAGATGGCTCTGACATCCGCCCTCTGGGTTTGGGGGAGAGGGAAAGTTCTAAGAGAGGGGCAGTCCTAGAAAGCTGACGGGGACATCCCAAAATGTATCTCTGCACTGAATTATTTGTCCTTTACATAATGCATTTTCCTCTCTCTTATGTGACTGAAACTATCTTTTAGAAGCCCATCTGGACATATTCCCAAGCAGGAATTCTAAAGATGCGCACAGTTTCCTCCCCACAAATCCTCTTAGCCTGTCGCAGATTATTTGAGGACGTGATCAGTGAGTAAATAATACTTGAAGGCAGTTGTAAGCAGCTTTGCAATTAGACAGGAGCCCTTGTCTTTAATTGGAGCTGAAAACCAGCTGAGTTTGTTGGCTTCTGTACGCCCCATCTTAAATCCGTTGAGTACTCGAATCTCATCGAATACTTTGAAGTTGTTCTAAACCCTGGTTCTGAAGAGTGCCAATAACCAAGTTTTCTGGCTTTCGATCGGCGAGTTCTTAGGTGACTCCTTGATGGTTCTTTGTGTGACCTGCATTCGGTCGTCCTTTCTCATACTTCATTAAATATGAGTCCTTTGAACTGAAACCCATTGATACCCTTCACATGATAAGCTCTTTCTTTGTTTATATTGTGATCATTTTCTATTAGCCAAAAAACTATTTAGAAAAAAGATTGGTCATTTTTATCCCTAGAAAGGATGGAGGGAGAGAGAGGCAGGAGAGGAGATTGGCCTGGAGAAGGGAGATGAACACGCTTATTGTTATGGTCTTTGGGTTGCCATGGATAAAAAAGCAACGCACAAGGGGCGCCTGGGTGGCTCAGTAGGTGAAGCATCTGCCTTTGGCTCAGGTCATGACCCCAGCATCCTGGGATCCAGCCCCACATTGAGCCTCTTCTCCCTCTGCCTGCTGCTCCCCTCCTGCTTATTCCCCCTCTCCATCTCTCTCTCTGACAAATAAATAAAATCTTAAAAAAAGGGGGGGGGGTGCACAAAAAACCTGAGCACATGTCTGGAGTGGTATTATTATTATTATAGCCTTCTGTAGCCAATAATCGACTTTTAAAAATAAAAGTCATTCGTTTAAAAATATTTTAAAACTTTTGCCATAATTAGATAGTAAATTTCTGTGGGTATGTAATTGTAGAGCTGGGTACTAGACAGGAGGAGAGAGCTAAAGCTCAGGAGGGACACGCAGGTCCCTCAGCCCACGGGACATTTCCTGGCAGGTGAGCCAAGATAGCTCCTTGAAGGGGTGGAAGACAGAGCTCACAGGTGTAAATTCTGCGTGTAAATTCAGGTTGAGAGCAGAGTTCTCTAGAAAGGGTAAATTTGACTGAAGCCAGAAGAGCACGCTACACAGAAAGATATGCTTTGATTAATATGTTTAGGTTTCAGGGAACAAAACTCAGGCCAGCTAAGGAAGGGACCAGGGGGTGGCCCTGGGAACACACAGTTCACGTCATCCTAGGCCTCTTGGGAACTAGCTTTGAGAAACTGCTAAGGACCAAAGCTGACCTCTTCCTCCCTCAGAGGCCCCATGGCCTCTGCCATCCTTGCCCCTCTCCGTGCCTACCTGATTCTGTTCTGTTTCTCAGCATTCTGTTTCACATGGCCCAACCCTGAGCCTACACACCGCTTTACAAACCCACAGCCATTGATGAAGCATGTTTGGTAACAGCCCCCTTTGCTTCCTAATTCATATTTTTGGAGAGAGAGAGAGAGAGAAGGAGAGAGATGTGCCTAGCCCAACCTAGAAAATGATTCCAGGCCCAGCTAAAAATGATTTCTCTTTGGATGGGAGACTACCCATGATCTGGTCATCCGGAGCCAGAAGAGCAAGGCCACTCTTTCTCTCTCTCTCTCCCCCTCCCCTTCTCTCCATCCCCACCCCCGCCCCCCACATGCTTTTGCATGCAGTCCTAGAGCTCCGTCTGCTCCTGACTCCCACTCACCCGGTCAGACCATATCCTATGAACCTGAGTCTGGGGATCCAGGAGCAGAAAGGAGCCCAGGCGTGATGTTGGCGGTGTTGGCAGCAGTGCTGAAAAGCTGACGTTAATTAGTGCCCACCTGTCAGAGTCCAGGAGCTGCCCCACTTCCTGATTGGGTTCAGCATTACCTCTGATTTTTTTGAGCTATTCCCTCTTTTTCGAAAGAGAAAATTCTTTTCCTTCTTCTTCTTTTTTTTTTTTTCTTCAAGCTGGAATCGAAGTTAGTTACTTGCAATCCAACATAGATACATATTTCTTGAATATTTTAGGTCAAAGCAGTCTGTTTATATGACAGCTTTGCTGCTGTTATCTTACCCCTTTCAAGAGACAGAATTTATCCCAGCAAAATTAAATAGCTTATCTTTCGTAAAGCACATGCTGATTTCCAAACTCTTCACCAGGATCAGGCCATTTTCTCCTCCTTGAATCCTCCTCCAGTCCTCCATTTTTGACTGTCAAAATCCCATCCTTAGTCTATAAGTCTGAGTTTAGATGAAACTTTACTGAAACATCCTTTCTATGAACCCTGATTACAAAAAAAAAAACATGTCTCCTTTACAAGAGTATAAATTCCCTAAGGGCAGGAGCAGAGCCTTATCATCCAGCAACACCAATGTCTTGCATTGTGTGAATGAATTCTTCTTTCAATTACATGCTCAATGTATTTTGTGTTTCTTCCTCTGAAAAATCCTGAAGGGGATTGTAAAGATGTGAATTGAATTCTGTCTGGAATCTAGTTTCATTTTTGAGATTCAACAGCTGGGTTTAAGCTGGTCTTTAGGAAATCGATAAACCTCTAAACTTATGAGCAAATGTTCTTAGATAGGCCCAGTTGTACCTTTCCAATGATAAGGTCTAAGGCTTTCATTAGACTCTGAGAGAGATCTGTGATCCATAAAAGGTTAAGAATGTCTGGCCACCTGCTTGTCTGGAAACAACTGGAGTAAAACATTTATTACCAAGGTACTGTGTGTCAAGAACTATGCTGAGCTCATTCCCTTTATTTTGTTTTATTATTCCAGTGACCTAATGCAATAGTTCTTATAACAATTACAATGCTCACAGTCATGATTACAGCTTACGGTTATTACATGCTTCCTATGTGTCATGTGCTGTTCCAAATACTTGTATTTATAAGTTCACTTAGTACTGCCCAGAATCCTACTGGACGAGATATTTACAATCCTCCCCCATTCACAGATGATGAAACTCAGACTCAGAAATATTACGTAATAATTTGGCTGAGTTCATACAAGTAGTGGCAGTTTTATCATTCAAAGCCACTGGGTTGACTCCAAGGGTACCTGGGTGGCTCAGTTAAAGCCAGTGGGTTGACTCCAGAGCTGGCTCCCTCAGCCGTTTCACTATTAGCATAATAAAGCTGGAGTTCAACCCCAGATAATTTGGCATATTTTTACTGATTCTAAATTGAGGTCCTGGTAACTCATCAAGTTATGGATCTAGGAGGTGGTGGGAGCCAACTTTGAACATACATCTGTTTGATTTCAAAGCCTTTCTATTTCATCATCGGCCTTGGAGGGCCCTCACTGGGCGTGGTCCTCTAAGGAGGCTTCAAAGAAAGGGAAGATTTCCTTTGTCCGGGGGTGCTGCACTATCTGTGAAGAGGCGCAAACCTCCATCACCAATCTTAGATGCCATAAAGGCAGGAACCAGATTTTCTTTGTCCACTGCATACTTAGCCCGAACTCAATAAATATTTGTTGATTCAATCAGCATATTTACAAAAACAGAGATGGATTCTAGGGCAATTCACTCAGCAGGGAACATTAGCAGGTGCTTAAACAGGGATTCAATTGCAAATACCCAGGCAGGTATCATAACTGAGCGATGTGATTCAGAAGGTTACGAAAGGCCACCCCTGGTATGAGGTCAGACGCAGCTTAAAAGCACACAAGCACTTTTAGATATCTTCCCTCACAAAATCCTCATGCCCACCCCCTGCACCGGAGTGCAGAAAAATCACCCGAATCCAAGAGGAGTTTAATTGTAGATAATGTGACTTCAGAATGAGCACTGCTCTCTCCCAGCTACGGGAGATTATATTTGTGCAAGTGTGGAAGCGAAAGCAGGTTAAGAGCAGCATCGCGGGGGCACCTGGGTGGCTCAGTGGGTTAAAGCCTCTGCTTTTGGCTCAGGTCATGGTCCCAGGGTCCTGGGATCTAGCCCCGCATCGGGCTCTCTGTTCAGTAGGGGGCCTGCTTCCCTTCCTCTCTGCCTGCCTCTCTGCCTACTTGTAATCTGTCAAATAAATAAATAAAATCTTTAAAAAAAAAAAAAAAAGAGCAGCATCGCGGTGGGAAGGGTTTTTCCTGAGAAAAGGAAGAGGACAATCTCTCAGGATGTCATGAATGATTAAGAATTGGAGGAACCATGGCCCGTTAAGACTGAGTGGTAGAATTACTACCCGCAGGCCACCAGAATGTGTGATGATCTCTCCCTTGTTTGCTTTCCATCTCAAAGCTCTCTGGAAGCTGTCTCTAAGTAGTGATGCTTTCCATGAGGAGGGATAGCCATCAACGCAACCCACAAACACATCTCTGTGTTCCTTTTCTGACAGTGGTCATTGATTTGCTCTAATGCTTCTGCGTTCTCACAGGGGGCCTTTCTGGGGAACAGTGACACACACTCAGAGAGCTCTGATCCCTGCTGCCCTTGCCCCAGGCCTTAAAGGCCTCTAGCTGAGGAGCCAGGAAGCTCAGGGATCATGAATTTGTTGCTAATTTTGTAATCCTAGCCGTCCAACAGGATCAGAGCCAAGTTTCTCAACCTTGGCACTACGACTCTTGCGGAGGCTGCCCTGTTCATTGTGGAATGTGTAGGCTATCTCCCGTCTCCACCCACGAGAGACCAGTAGAGGCCTCCTCCATGGATGACAACAGTGTCTCCCTCCAGACATTGTGGAATGCCCCCCCCCCCAGGGAGGCTCCCAACGAAGAACCGCCAGATTAGAGATACAAGTACAAGAACACAAGTGTGCGCATGCTCACCCACAATGCGTGTAGTCTCCTTGACACAGACACTTCTTTCCCTCTTTGCTCTTTGCGGGGGTGGGGGGGCTCCCTTTTACTGTTGTAGTTTTCTTTTGTTTTTTTTTTTTTCCTTCATTTTTATTTTATTGGTTGGTTTTTAATCTAAAGATGAACCTTTGCTTCAATCTTGATTGCAATTTTTCAAGTCTCTCTGTTTCATAAAACCTTCCCCAGGAGTTGATTATAAGTGCTAACACTGCTGACCACCACTGTGTTTGGCCTTCGGCAGAGCATTTTTACCTGTGTTTTTAAAATCTAATCATCACGATTAGAGGGAGTTCCTGTCCTATCCATATTACAGATGAGGAAAGTGAAGCATGGGGAGGATGAATGGCTGGGCCTAGGTTGTGGCATTTTTGAGTGAGAGAGTGGGGATCTGGACCCAGGCTGTCTGCTGACCTTGTTGGCCTCCTTGTCCCTGATGCTTTGCCCTCCTTTTTAGGGGGTAAAACCTGCAGCATCATGAGTATGTGCCCCTTCAGTTCCTGATCTCAGAATATGGACAAAATACGGTGAAGGTTGAGGCGTGAGTCCCAGTCACACTCACAAGCACTGAAATCACATGCGGCGTGCAGTTTTGGGAACACGGTTTAAGCCCAAGGCACACAGAGGAGAGCGGGCACTGACTGCAGACACGTCTTTCTCTTGTCCCCACCAGAGTGTCTGTATGTGTTCCCCTGCCAGTGGAACTACCGCCCTGATCACTGCATGTACGGAAGTAACTGCAAAGAAGCTGAGCGGGAAGGCGTGTCTGTCCTGCACGGGAACCGAGGCGTCTACCATGACGATAAGCAACCCACTTTCAAAGCGCTCTATGAAGCAATACGGGATGTAAGTGTGCTCCTCCCCTCACCCCATGGAGCAGACGCATGCGTACTCCACATGGAGCAGGACAGGTGCATTTGTCCGTAGCACAAGAATTCCCCCAAAGCACTGAGTTCCACCCCTGTCCCCAGTCTCAGGCACCACTTCACTGTGTCCACTTGCCCTCTCATATTATGGCCACTCTTCATCTTTACAAGTAAGTAATTCATTTTGAGGGGAGGGGGGGCTTTAAGTAAGTTCATTTAAGGAGGATGTGAAAGACCCAGAAAGAAATCTGGTGTTGTTTGCCATAGCAAAGAGGAATGTGTTAGGGTAAAGGTCAAAAAATAAGAACAAAATGATACTATTCAACTCAAGCTGAGTGGGTTGCCTGGTTGCCAGCCTTCTGTTGAGCAATCCAGTGTGGAGGTGGTCAATTAGGACGAGGGATCAAACTAAAAGTAAAAATCAAGTCTTTATTATACATACTGCAGCAATGCCAGCAAGAGGCAAAAAGAGGCACCCGCTCCCCTGTGTTGCATCCATACCCACCAAAGAGTACTGGTCAACAGGCAGAGATCGTCTCAAGGCTCCTGCATCCCTGTGGACCTGTAGGCCAGGGAAGGGGGAAGGAGGGAGGAGTAGAAAGGTACTCCTCCTTTCCCAGGAAGCCTCCAAATGGAGGTGTCTGGGATAGATACGCATTTGAACGTGGCTGGCCGGGGGCAGGGGCCTGAGTTCTTGACCCTGTACCTGTACCCTGACAAATCTGGTGTCAGGAGGGCAGCTCCCCATCCCTCCAAAGGACTGCCAGCAGCCTTGTCATTACCCATAGTTGAGTCTGAAAGACCACACATAGGATTTTGGCCTGGAGCTAGACTTCTCACAGCCTTGGGTCCCCAGTTACTGCCTTGGAGAAATTGATTAGCAAAGTGTTGAGACATGAAAGATGCCTGGGAACTATCGTCTTGCAGTAAATGGGAAGGTTGAAAGAAACTTACTTTGGGGCTTATTGCCTAAAATGCCAGATATTGCCAGCTCTTGCCTCTCATCCCACACTTGGGGAAACGCTACTTTCCACATTGCTTTTTACCTTGAGATCACTAGGGGGAACCAGCAACAGAGATTCAAGGATGTCCCTTTTGAAACGGTAATTCCAAGACCTAGAGTAGGGGTCAGCAAACTTGGCCAGATCTCCCTTGCTGCCTGTGTTTGTAAGACATGTGGGCTGGGAACAGGTTTGTAAATCATTGGGGGAAAAAAGATATTTCATGACATGAAAAATTTATAAGCAATTCAAATTTCGGCGTTCATAAATAAAGTCATGTCAGGACGCAGTGACACCCATTCATTTATGTGTTGGTCTGTGGCTGCTTTCAAGCCACAATGGCAGAGATGAGTATTTAATACAAACTGTGTGGCCCACAGTGTCTAACATATTTATAGTCTAGCCCTTTATAGAACAGATTTGCTGACCCCAGACATAAAGTATGTAGACTTTGTTAGAAGTATTTTTCTTAAAAATCCACAAACCCTCGGAGTTTCACAAATGGGCTTTGGCGGAAGCGAATCCTGAGACACAGGAACACATTTTTTTCTGTGTGAAAAATGTGCAGCTTCCTAAGGAGAGTCTCTGGAATTCCCAGAATTTTCTCTGCAGGGAATGAGTTTAGCCTGCATGTAAGCTAACACCGTTTTCTTCTCCTACATTTCCTGCTGTTGGTTTTCAAAGACCAGGTGATTTAATTACACAGAAAATTTGTTCTGTAGTTAGCGATAGCATCACTTCAGATATTCAAACCCTGACTCCGGGGCAGAAGCATTGAGGAGTACAAACAGAAGTAGATGAGTTTGCCGCAATCCGTCAGAGGCGCGTTGGGTTTCTTCTGAGATCTGTCAGCCCTAGTCTGGAATTGAGCAACTGTGGTTCTTGAGTTACCCTGAGTCTTGTTTGCTTTCTGGAGGAGCAGTGAGAAAGCCAAATAATTGGGTCATAAATGATCCTGCCAAATACACCCAGTGGTGATCCTCACGTGGGCCTACAAGGACCATTTTCTTTCAGGCGTTTCAAGCAGGAATATGACCAACCCCATCCTGAAATGGGAAAAGCATAGGCTCCCTCTTAGAAGATATGTTTCCACACTCTCCACTGGGCCAGGCTGACCTATTCTCTTCCTGTCACTAGGGACACCATGACCAAAAAAGAGTTTATCAGTGGTCTAAATTGTGCTGGGAAAGAAAACCGTTGTCCCAAATATGGTCCTTTTTGTGTTACATAATGCATAATCTCCTTCCAGGAAGAAATTCACATTTCTGATAAACATGCTTAAGCAATTATTTCCAATGAACTTTAAAGGGATTAAAACTTGTTCTAGGAAACTAGACACCCACCCACTCTGCTGCCATGCAAGCGTGTACTGACCTTTCACCTTTCTTTCATTCCTTTTTTTTTTTTTTTTTTCCTCGTCTTTCTGTATAAAATTTCCTTACCAACAATGAATCTTTGACTTGACCTATTGGAAGCCTTTTCCATTTCAACCAGATTGTAATAAAAATTTGAACATGCTCATGAGTAAGTGGACAGAAAGATTTATTTTGGGAAATTCTTCTCATAAACACCTTCCATGGGAAAATAAGAGAATTAAAAATCAAATCAAATCAAAAGCCCAACATTAAGTGGGAAAAAACCCAACAACCAATATTTGATAACTGAATTATTAACATGAAGTTCAGTGATGATAGATTTTATTTAATGGCTAAACTCTGGACTTCATGAGATTACTATGGACATACCTTAAAGTTTCTTTATTAAGATTGCAACAAGTGGGGTGCCTGGGTGGCTCAGTGGGTTAAGCCTCTGCCTTCCCCTCAGGTCATGATCCCAGGATCCTGGGATAGAGCCCTGCATCAGGCTCTCTGCTCAGCAGGGAGCCTGCTTCCTTCTCTCTCTCTGCCTCCCTTTCTGCCTATTTGTGATCTCTCATTCTGTCAAATAAATAAAATCTTAAAAAAAAAAATTTTGCAAAAAACAGGTGCTTGATAGCTCAGTCTGTTAAGAGTCCGGCTCTTGGTTTCAGCTCAGGTCATGATCTCAGGGTCATGAAGCCTAGCCCCATGTCTGGCTCTGCACTAACGAAAGAGTTGGCTTAAGATTCTCTTGTTCCCTCTTCTTTTGTCCCCCTCCCTGCCACGGGCATGCATGCATGTGCACGCTCGCGCTCGCTCTCTCTCTCTCAAATAAATAAATCTTAAAATAAGTTGCAACAAATACAAAAAAATATGGAGAATTCAATGTTTTAATGCAGTAGATTTCAAGTCTCTAGTTACACCTTGCTTTTCTTCAGCAAGAGCCTACTATATAGAAAATATGTTGTTCTTGGGGCGCCTGGGTGGCTCAGTGGGTTAAGCCGCTGCCTTCGGCTCAGGTCATGATCTCAGGGTCCTGGGATCGAGTCCCACATCGGGCTCTCTGCTCGGCAGGGGGCCTGCTTCCCTTCCTCTCTCTGTGATCTCTTCCCTTCCTCTCTCCTACTGTGATCTCTCTCTGTCAAATAAATAAATAAAATCTAAAAAAAAAAAAATATGTTGTTCTTGAAGACACATTTTGATCTTAGATTTTAAGAGCTTTAAGGACCCAAATAAATCATTTTTTTTTTTTTTAAGAGGGAAAGAAACTGAGGCCCAGGGAAGGTGAGTAATTGCCTGGGATTGCACAGGATTGAATCAGGTGTTGAATCCCCATCCAATGTCTAACCCATGCCGGCATGCTTAATTCCCTGTTTCATTCTTTAGTAAATGTTGTTTGCATTGTAAATGGCATTTCAGTCACTAAACATTTTCTATCATTTAAAAAATCCTTTTTCAGTTTCCCTTTCAAGACAATCTCTTTCAATCCATGTATTACCCGCTCCAGCTGAAGTTTTTGGAGACTGTGCACACTTTATGTGGACGAATCCCACAAGTGTTTTTGAAGCAAATCGAGAAAACAATGAAAAGGGCTTATGAGAAACACGTCATCATCCATGTGGGCCCCAACCAGATGCACTGAATATTTTTCATGTTGTCGCAAATGGATTAGGCCTCTCGGGAACAAGGCAGCGTTCATCTTTAAGCTGCCTGGATCTCTTTCGTGTGAATATTTAATGGTGCTCTGTGACGGTTGAGTTTAAAAGGCCTCATTACATGTTGCTCATTTTGTTGCCCCTAAAAGGAAATATGCTTTAATTTTTTTTAAATTGCTATTTATCTCTTTGGGGTTTTTTTTAGTTGTATTATTACTCAATTCATATTGTTCAAGCAGGTGGAGCTAGCCATGAAAAGGAATTTTGTGAGCCTTCCAATGCCTGTTAAACGTCTGAAACCACGTCAGTGCCATCTCCTGTTGTATATTAATCTAGTATTCTTGAGACTCTTCCTATGCAATAGACACCCCCATATTCTTGTTATAACAGGAATCTATGCTTGTTGTACAACAGAGAATGTTAAACATTTGTAGGGGTGGGTGCCTGGGTGGCTCAGTGAGTTAAGCCTCTGCCTTCGGCTCGGGTCATGATCTCAAGTTCCTGGGATCGAGTCCCACGTTGGCTCTCTGCTCAGCAGGGAGCCTGCTTGCCCCTCTCTTTCTGCCTGCCTCTCTGCCTACTTGTGATCTCTCTCTGTGTGTCAAATAAATAAATAAAATCTTTAAAAAAATTTGTAGGGAATACAGGTCCATGGACCAAAATCAAAATTAGATTAGTCATAATCCTACCAACTGGTGGAAAGATTGTTATTTCAATGGGGGGTTGCTTCCAGCCTTTTTTCCCTACTTCTATATTTACTCACTGGTTGTCTTTTCCATTGTAATACATATGTGAAACAGTAGTTGAGTGAAAGCTGGCACCTGCTCTGAGATTTTTCTGTAGAGATGAAAATTTAGAGAAAATGATTATGTTTACAGTGCTTTATTTAAAATACGTCTGGCAGAAGTATTCAGATTTCTGCTGATTGGCAGTGTTAAAGGATGGAGCATATCTGGGTTTTTTTTTTTTTTTTTAAGAAAAGTTGTTTAGATTAGCGGAAGATTAAATCATAAGAAATATTTATGCAACCATACCTTCTGAAAGGAAATTCAATAATTATGCTAAACCCAAGGGGTCACCTTAACAGAGATGTGATTTTGTGTTTACCTACAGACAAAAACATTTTATCTCTTAGTAAGGGTGACCTTCCCTCTTCTTTAAACTCTTGGGCAACAGGTGGAAATTAAAGGCCAACTTCAAACTCATGTGTACAGAATAGATATTTCAGCTGATTCCACTGACCAAAAAATTCACCTTCATACTAGCCTTAGAAAGGGCCCTTTAAATAATTTTCCTTCTCTAGGGTTACCCAGCTGTTAGCCAAGGAACGAAGCAGGTCTTATCACCTAGCTACAGTAGAGGAAATTCTATATTCCCCCAAGGGAGCTGACTTAATCCCTAGCTGCACCTGTAGCTGGTATCAGGGTAAGAGCATTTTGCATAAGGCTTTATTTATCTCAGAAAACTTGTGCAGAAATGATCTTGATGTTCACAAGAGCCTAATGGTCTTAGGTCTTCTTCTTACAAAGAAACAAGGACACCCAATATAATTGCTGTTCTGTAAGACATACAGTTAACATAACATACAGGGTAACACAAATCCTGTATTGCAGACAAATTTTTGGAAATAAAAATATTAAATACTTTTCATCATATATAGACAGTGATAAAGACAAGTACAAATAGATAAAGATAGACAAAGATAAAAAGATAAAGAAAAGTATAAAATGAAAAATAATATTTTGTTAGTACAAATGTGGTATTCTATGTACTAGAACCCAGTTCAGTGTCATAGGTACTATATCCATAGAAAAAGTCTTATGCTGAAAAAAATGTGAAAATCTTAGCACTCCAAAGAAATATATAAATATAATGAATATTGGTATACAGCACCATTATGGTAATAACAAATTGTGAAATGTTAGAGGAATGGCCCGTACTTTCATCTCGATCAGTTTGATGGCCTGTGATTTGTTATTTTTGCTAAGGAAATTACCAGTATGATGTAGAACTCTTCACTGTTATATTTTCTGCTTCCTCATTTCACCATTAAAGGTGATGTCATTTATTATTTTATATCTAAAGGCCTTGGGGCGATTTTTGGATTGTCTTTTGGATGGGAGAGAAAGCATTCTACATACCCACAAATGGGGTTTTAATGAAAGAGCCAGAATTCCCTGACTTCTGTTCCAGTCTTCTTACTTGTTTGGCATGGCCAGTAAACCCAACGAATGTCATTCAGATTTGTTGATGACTTACCGACCTAAAGAAGTTCCTTTCCTCCTTCAGTGAGTTCCACAAAAAATCTGCTGTAAAGGCTTTGAATTCTGCAACACCTTTTCTTTTATCAGAGTCTGGTTTACCCAATAGTCTTGACTATTGGTTCTGGTCTAAATACCCAGAATTGGATTTCTAACAAACGTCCATGAGAGAATTCTAGAACATTCTAGAATGATGCAGTATGAGAACGTGAAACTAGAATTTGGTATGCTTTCCTGCCTTGGAATTTCTTTATGCTATCCTGAAATTTGAGGTGAGTATGGTGGAGAATTTGGAGAACATTTGCTGTTCCAATCTCTGCTGCCTGAAAGTGCGAATTATTTTCTATTTGGTATATTACCATGAGGCAGTATTTTCTCTGCCTTTGATAATTTCCAGACAACTATGACATTAGCACCTTAGAAATCTGGGAACTGTAAATTTTAATTCAGTGGACTCCTAAATCATGCAGTCTATGGTCTGAAGTTTGCCAAAGGTTGTGTTGCTCCATATGGCACATTGTATCTGTATTGGGAAGAGTATGAGACTGGTTCTCTATCTCCTCTTCTTGTTTCCTTCAGAATTCTGGTCAATGCATATGACTACAGAGTTCCACTGAAGAATGAAAGAACACTTGCCAATAGAAAAATGTATTTTTGAATGCATTGAGAGTGAGACTTTCTATAGTAGGGTCACTATTCTTATAATATTTTTCTTGATGAGCTTTTCTCCAATACAAATCTCAAAAATTGTGACTTACATTAAAAATTTCAACGTTTAAAAAAAATTAACTGGCTAGAAAATCTGTTTAAGTTTTCCTTCAACTTCCTGAATGATAATTTAGCATTTAGGGGAGAACACTCCAGCTTCACTGTTTATTTGAAGTCTCTGTTACATAGTGCTTCCATTGGGACTTGTTGTGACTATGACTGGATTTATCATCAAAATGGATGTTTATATGGACTCATCAAGGTTTGAGAGTATTTATCTTATTACCCCTATGGTGTTCATAAAACAGGCCAGCCATACAAGACTTTACTGATGTCACAAAATAGTGATCCAGTAATAGAATAATCCCTCCACCCACCCACAAGAGAGGACAACATTCACAGAAATTTAGATTTATGTATAACTGTTGCCCAATATTTATACCAAAAAAAGATAGATTGCACATGTTGGATGAACCACCGTAAACATGATTTCATGACTAAAAAATGTTGGATGTCATGGGAATACAAATTATTTTATCCTCACTGAGTGGTATGGCAGGCAAGCTTTCTTAGGTTTTTCTGTTTCTTGGGTCCTATTCTTTTATCTTCCTTTTTTTCATTTTTGCCTTTCCCTTCCTGTCTTTGATGTAAGCTACTGAGTAGTACCAAGAGGCTTGGCATTAATGACAGATGACAGAACTCGGGGATCCCTCCACAGGTTGAAGGAAGTTCTAATCCTTAGATGGAATCTTTATGATAAGAACTTCACAAAATTTTTTTTTAAATCACACAACCCGTACATAGATAACACACACACACACACCCTACATGCCTTTTAAGGAAAGAGCCCTGGTAATCTGTCGTGCTCTGTGAATTGAAGAATTCTAGACAGTGACATCTTAGGTCAACTCATTTCACAGCTGCAGGGCTGGTGTTTGAAGCTGATGAGATTTCACTGCCAAACAGAGAAAGTTATCCTAGTTTCTGTTCTTCACAGGTTAAAGCTGGAAATACTCTCTTGAGTCCTCAAGATTAAGCATGTATGTGTGCGTATAACCCTCTGAACGAACATGTAAGAGTCAGTGCGGTTTCTGCATCATTAGGTTTACACGTTTGTGTTGTCACTGAAAAGTGCACCATTGTTTATTGCTCCCAAGGAGACCCTGTGTGGATTTTTATATGTTGGAAAACTTATTTTTTAGGAATTTTTCTTTAGGAAGAAATGAGCATTAAAAAAACAATACTTCCAAGAAAATGAATTGTTACATCATTTAAAAGAAACAGAAATGTTATGATTTAATTACTTGTCTTTTTGAATGCCATCTCCTGTTTTACCCTTTTTTTTAATTAAAAGCTTTAAAAAAAGACATGTCTTTTGGTGTTATTTTGGAAGTGTGTTTCTTTTCTCATGAGATTTCAAGTTTGCAATTTTATAATATAAAATAGTAATATTTAAGTCCTTCCTCTTAAGAACTGATAAAGAAATATTTGGTTTAATAAGTAGCTTAGCCTATTTTTAAAAGTCTTTAGAACTTTGCTTTGTTTTTAAAAATGCCGTACTATAGCAGTACCTGGCTGGCTCAGTCAGTAGAGCACAAGACTACTGATCTCAGTGTTGTGAGTTCAAGCTGCATAAAATTCAAAACAAAAATTTTTAACGCCATACTATAAATCATACGTTGTTTGGTTTCAAGGATATTTATGTTTGAGGTACAATGGGAATTTGGAGGATGTGAAAATCAGTTCTCCCTATTCCTACATGTTATTTGGCAGAATTAAAATGGAATTGTTAAGCTAATAACACATATCAAAAATAACTGAAGAGTGCCAAGAGTTTTGTGTCTGTACAAAGGCTTTTCGCCCAATCCCTGGTCTCTTTTTAAAATCAGCACAAGATACTCCATGCATCCACTAAGTTCCCTCCTTATATATTTTTTTAAAGATTTTATTTATTTGGCAAAGAAAGGCCACGAAAGAGGGAACACAGACATGGGGAGTGGGAGAGGGAGAAGCAGGCTTCCCATCCAGCAGGGAGCCTGATGCAGGACTCGATTCCAGGCCCCTGGGATCATGACCCGAGCCGAACACAGACGCTCAATGACTGAGCCACCCAGGTGCTCCTCCTTATATTTTAAAACATTTTAAAATGTTAAGATACTTGGGTATGGTTTTCTGGAATAACTGGGAGCCCACATCCAATTACTAAGACATATAAGCTTCAGGACCCTCATGTAGACAATATTGAATTTAAGTCCTAGCCCCTCCACCCCCAATCCTTAGTGACCCGCTTTCCACTTCAGACTTCCCACCTACAATGGCAGGGCTGGGGAAGACCCTCCTCCTGGATTGTGGTAAGGAATAAACAGAAACATGGAATTTCAAATTTTTAAAAATTCCTTGTTGTGGTCCTCTAACTCCACTAAGTAAATGTCTAACTGGTTTTTCAAGAGTATCAGAATGATGGAATGGCAACCAATTTGTCCTTCTCTTCCTTTGTTTTGTAAGTTGGTAAATGTCACCAGCTCCACCTGCGGCCTCACCCCAGAAACCTGGCCATTCCTCCTGTCTGCCTCCCTCCATCCTTGCGCACCACCTTCCTCCCTGAATCATCGCTCCCCCCACTAAAATAGCCCACTCCTGGTACCGGTTTCCGCAGCAGCAAAAACCCTTCAAATTGCGAGTGACCATATACAAATTAAATTAGTACCGGAAAGGCAGAGGGTGTAATTGCTTCTACCTCCAGAATATTAACTGAGTCAGCTTCCTGTCTTTTTCTTTACTGTTGCCTCCATTCAAACCATTACTGTCTGGGGTCTTGTGATCTCTGGCCTGGATTATTGTTCTAATGCTGGTCTTCTCTCCCTATTTACTCTGGCCCCCACCAAACCATAACCCACCCCACCTCTATGAAGCCATTCAGTGGTTCCCCTTTGCTTCTATGGTAATACCCACACTTCTTTCCAAACAGCTCAGGAAGTCCCTGTGTGATCTACCTCCTTCCTAGCTGCCTGGCCTTGTTGGAGTTTTGCTCTCCCACTCTCCTAATTAATCACTTTCGCTGATTCGTTTTCTCTTTTAATAAGCCAAGCTCTTACCCATAGAGGGGCTCTGCACGTGCTTGGAATCCTCCGACCTGCCAATTCACCTGGCAAATTGCTAGTATCCTTTAGATCTTGATTGAAATACCATTTTCTCATGGAAGCCTTCTTGGATGCCCCCATAAGGGCAGGTCTTCCTCTTACCCTCCCTCATATCAACCTGTACTTTCTCTTTTCAGTATGTATTATAATAGTAATACTTAGAGGGGTCAAACATTTCCTTTACTGACTGTCTTCCCCACTAGACCCAGTGTTCCTTGAGAACAGTGTAGTCCTTAGTGATCTTGCTCCTTGTTCTGTGACCATTGCCTAACTCAATGACTAAACCATTTCTAGTGCTCAAAATGTATTTATTGAGAATGAAGTGATTCTGCTGTATCATAAGCTGGGACTAGTTCTTATCCACAAAGCTTCATGACACACTGTATTGACTTTGAGTGTTGTTCTCAAAAACTGTGTGTTTTATAAATATTCATTGTTCTGGATTATAATACCCTATCCTCTAAAGTCTCATTCATTGAAAGTGTATTGATTCATTGAGTTTCTTAGAGATTTACTTATTTGTCCAAAAAGTGACATAGTTGGGTTATATAATGTTTAACTTCCTTTCCTCCTAAATGCTCTGTGTTTCCATAATCTGTTTTTGATGGCTCTGTTGTGGACATTTGTGGGATTTTGGCTGCCTGGAAACCACACTATGCCTGTTACCAATTTCCACAGTAGTTATAACTCTTTCAATTTCAAGGGACAGCAAATACAACTCAAATTAATACAGAGAAAGAGACATAGAGAGAGGGAGACAGAGAAAGAATGTATTGGCTCATGTAAGTGAAAAGTCCAAAAATAGCTCTGAATTCAAGGCTTAAACGATGCCAAGGGAAATGTATCATTTTAACAATGCTTTTTTTCATTAATATTTTATTGAAAACCACACATCCTTCTAGGACTCCAGCCATAAAATTTTCATGTCATTCCAACAGAATCATTCCATCTTTGGAAAAATACATTTTCTCCATGTCCAGCTGAAAAATGGTATTGTCAACCTGGGTCAAGACATCAAGAAAATTGTTCTCCTGGTGTATGTTTTAAAACAACTGTAATGTATCTTCCCCCCCTCACTGAAAACCACTCTTAACCAAATGAAGCTCTCATACAAGAAGCGATTCACCAACTAATAGCAATGGATCATGGGGAGGGAGGATCATTCTCATAAACTGTTGAACAAGAGTGTTTTATCACCATCCCTCTGCTCTACAGTCCACATAGACTCTCAGAGGTGACAGTCAAAATCATGATTATAGATGTATCTTACTTAGGCTTCTTAGTCTACAACTATAAAGAGACTCCTGGGAATACCTGTGCTTGTCTCTTTACTGAGCATTTAGATCTTATCAAAATAATAGCACTTCTTTTTTAGAATTGCTACCTTGGATCTTGCGACAAAGCAAGTCTAAATGTCATACTAGGAAGCTGAGTTCTCCGGCATCTAAATTATCATTATTAGAAATGATTGCAAGCATGCAGAGTTAAAGGAAAAATCAAAGGGCTGATACCAGCTTTGCTATATTAAATGTTTAAGACTCGATAGTTGTTTGTAAAATTTTGCTAGTGTTTGCATGCACATGGTGGTGCAGGAGAGAGTTAACATAAAACTAAGAGGCTGTGTTCAAGTGAGTGGAAATTTAAACTTCTCAAGGTTGCCATCTGTCTGTTCAGATCCCACAGTATCTGGCATGTAATGGATGACTAGTACAGGATGCACTCCCTATTCCCTTAGCACACATTATTTCCACACATACCAGCAAGAAATCTAATTTCCAGCCCCTGTGACTCCATGGCTAAAGGCTCCTTTTCCACTGTAGTCTGCTCTGCTCACCTATGGGAAGGCTGGAAGTGTTGGAAAATGAACACATGATAGTACCCTTCAACCACTGATTGATGGAAATTGGTGGGTACATACCCCGGTTCTCTCTCCTCTCAGGTTGGGTAACTCTTGGCTGTTTGTCCCAGAATTCTCCACCGAGGGGGAGAGAGAGAGAGAGAGAGAGAGAGAGAGGCAGCTCAAACCACTCACAGAATAGTGACTTTCTTGATGATACATTTCTTCATTGGCTTCCCTTTCCTGCCTCACTTTCCACTCTTGTACGAGCATTTCCTTGGATTTGGCCCCAAATAAACCACTTGTACTCAAATCTTTGTTTTATTGTCTGCAACTGATAAATTCTTTCATGTCAGTAAAAAATAAAATTTAATATCTATGATCTTATTTTAGTTATGAAAATAATTCTTAGGTGGGGGATGGGTATTTGGGTGATGGGCATTAAGGAGGGCACGTGATGTGATGAGCACTGGTGATGATAAATCTGAGACTAATGACGTACTATATGTTAGCTAATGGAATTCAAATTTTAAAAAAAGGAAGGAAAATAATTCTTCCTTCCCTCTCTCCCACCCATTTTTTCCCTGTCCCTCCTCCTTCTTTTCCTTCTTCTTCCCCTTTGTCCTCTTTGTCTTTGCTTCATTTGGGAAAATTTGAATTAGCCCCCAGGTCCTGGGGCATCTGGGTGGCTCAGTCCTTAAGCATCCGCCTTCTGCTAAGGTCATGATCCCAGGGTTCTGGGATCCAGCCCCACATCCGTCTCTCTGCTTTTCCCTCTCCCACTCCCCCGGCTTGTGTTCCCTCTCTCACTGTCTCTGTGTCAATAAATAAATAAAATCTTTAAGAAAAAAAAAAACGAAGGGCCTGCACAAAATATTTAGAAGTTAGCATTCTTATACATCCTCCTATTGACTTTTCTCCCACCACTAGATTAATATTAGTCATTATTATTTTATATTATATAATATATATGTATATTTTATATAATCAAGCTGTGTGACATTTACACTCTGGTCTATAGGCTATTATCTCAATTATAAATGAATTATATAATGTATTTATATAACAAATAAATATAATATATAATAAATAAAAATAAATATCATATAAATATAAGTAAATCACAGTTGGGTGATTTAATTTATTGATCTCCAAAGAGTCCCCAATACTTTGAATTCTATTACCGCTTATTTCCTTTTTCTAAGGTATGCATTTTAAATACACTATATTTTGGATTTAGATTTTTGTTTTGTTTGTTGCGTTTGTGACTTACATTTAGATAGTCACTACTATTTTTATACAACTTTGTTATGCTAATAACAGAAAAACCATAAACTTCTTGTATTTAAAAGGTGCAATTTGATTGGTTGTAACTTGTGTATGCTCACTTGAAACCAAAGTAACAAACATTTTTATAACCTTTAATAGTAGTCTCTTCATTCCTCCCTTTTGATCTGTCTTATTCTCCATCCCCATCCCTGGCTAACTATCGATCTCCTTCCTGTTACATTATATGAGTTTACAAGTTCTCGGATTTTATATAAATCAAGTCATACCATAGGTATTCTTCTTGCTTGACTTCTTTCACTCAGCATAATTCAGACTAACCCACATTGTGCATGTCTCAATAGTTCATTCCTTTTTATTATTGAGTAATAGTTCCTTCTATGGACTAACCCTAATATGTTTGTTCATTCTCCTGCTGATGGATTTGCTTGTCTTCAGTTTTGGACTTTACAAATAAAGCTGTTATGGACATTCATAAGCAAGTTTTGGGGCATTTTTAAAAATTTATCTTGGGCAAAAATTAGGAATGATATAGGTGAGTAGTACAGCCTGTGTATGTTTAACTTTTTAAGGAATCGCTAAACTGTTTCCCAAATTGATTGTACCATTTATATTCCCACGAGCAGTTCTAGTTGCTCCACATCCTTGCCTAGATTGTGTGGACAATCCTTTTAATTTTAGCCAATCTAGTGATTATGAAGTGGCATCTTACTGTGATTTTAAATTGCATTTTCCTAGTAATTAATGAGTCATCCCATGTATTCAGTTGGCATTCATATGTCTCCGTGAGTAAAATGTTCAAACCTCTTGCCCATTTTTTTTTTTTTTAAAGAATGGGTTGTTAATGCCTTACTACTGAATTTGGGAAGTCTTTACATAGTCTAGGTATAAGTCCTTTGATATATGTGTTGCAAATATAGTTTCTTAGTCTATGGTTTGCTTTTTTGTTGTCTTAATGGTACTCCATTAATGCATTTGCCAAGAACAAAAATTTTTATATTGGTAAAGTCCAATTTGTCAACTTTTTCTTTTTCTGTTTTATGCTTTGTGTTTTAAGAAGTGACTGCCTATCCCAAGTTGCAAAGATTTTCTCATGTGTCTTCATCCAAACATTTTATAGTTTTGGGTTTTATAATGTAGGGACTGAATGTTTGTGTCCCTCCAAAATTTATATGTTGCAATCCTAACCGTCATGGTATTAGAAGGTGTGTACTTTGAAAGTAATTAAGCTTGAGGGTAGATTAATGTCCTTATTTTAAAAAGGGGCACCTGGGTAGCTCAGTCAGTTAAGTGTTTGCCTTTGATTCAGGTCATGATGCTGGGGTCCTGGAATCCAGCTGTGCTTTGGGCTCCCCACTCAGCAGAAAGCCTGCTTCTCCCTTTCCCTCTGCTGCTCCCCCTGCTTGTGCTCTCTTGTGCTCTCTCTTTGCCAAATAAATAAATAAAATCTTTAAAAAAAAAAAAAAGAAAGAAACATGAGATACATGATTTCTCTCTCAGCCAGGTGAGGATATATGATCCATTTTTAGCTAATTTTTAATGTATATGGCAAGATATTGTGTTGACGTTAATTAATTCCCATATGGTATTCTTTTGATTCAACAGTTGATCCTGCTGACTTGTATTTATCTAGATATTAATGATTGGATCAATATTGGAGAAGGACAATCAAAGGCAATAGGTCTTTGTATTCATTCATTCAATTAATATTTATTGAGATCTATTAAGTGCTAAAGTCACTAGTTGCTTTTGGAGACACATGATAAATGTGGAGACACATGATAAATAAAACACAACCCTAAATTTAAATTTTATTTTAAGTTGGCTCCATACCTAGTGGTGAGCCCAACACAGGGCTTGAACTCATGACCCTTTGATCGAGAACTGAGCTCAAGACCTGAGCTAAGACCAAGGGTCGGATGTCCAACCGATAAACCCACCCAGTGCCCCCAAACAGATTACAATTTAATTGAGGAGATAAATATAAAATTACAATGTGATAGGAGAAAAGTTTACTGGAGCTGTGTGTTTATATCATAGTAGATTTAGAAAGTCACAACTAGGGGAGCCTCTGTGGCTCAGTTGGTTAGGCAGCTGTCTTTGGCTCTGGTCATGATCCCGGGGTCCTGGGGTTGAGTTAGGCATCATCAGGCTCCCTGGTCAGCAGGGAATCTGTTTCTCCTTCCCCCACTCTCCCTGCTTGCATTCTCTCTCTCTCTTAAATAAATAATTAAAATCTTAAAAAAAAAAGTCACAGCTAGCTAGCATTTTTTTTAAAAAAATGAAATAGAATATCAGAGTGCATAGGGACGCCTGGGTGGCTTAGTCCGTTAAACGGCTGCCTTTGGCTCAGGTCATGATCCCGGGGTCTTGTGATCGAGTCCCGCATCGGGCTCCTTTCTCAGCGGGGAGCCTGCTTCTCTCTCTCTGCCTCTGCCTGTCACTCTGCCTACTTGTGTGCGCTCTTGCTCTCTCTCTCTCTAACAAATAAATAAATCTTAAAAAAAAAAAAGAATATCAGAGTGCATATTAAGATAAATACTGTTTTACAAAATCTTATTTTAATTTCTTTTTTTTAAAGATTTTATTTATTTATTTGACAGAGAGCGATCACAAGTAAGCAGAGAGGCAAGCAAAGAGAGAGAGGAGGAAGCAGGCTCCCTGCTGAGCAGAGAGCCCGATGTGAGACTCAATCCCAGGACCCTGAGATCATGACCTGAGTCGAAGGCAGAGGCCTAACACACTGAGCCACCAAGGCATCCCTTATTTTAATTTCTTATATCAGTATATGTTTATTGTGTTGCAATATAAAATGAATTTTTGGGGGTGCCTGGGTAGCTCAGTGAGTTAAGCATCTGCCTTCAATCCTGGGATCAACACCCAAGTGAGGCTCCCTCCTCAGCAGGGATCCTGCTTCTCCTTTTCCCTCTGCTCCTCTTCCCCTCTATCATGATCTCTCTCTCTCAAATAAATAAGTAAAATCTTTAAAAATAAAATAAAATGAACTTTTTACTTCAGATCTTTGTCAAAAATGTTTTCAAACCTCTATGTTAGAGATATATACAAAGTGTTAGGCAAGCCAATGAAAGAAGCAGTTAACACCTAGCGCAGAGTTGGGGGGATACTGAGCATGGAAGGAATAACATTCGAGCAGAGTCTTTTTTTTTTTTTTTAAGATTTTATTTATTTGAGAGGGAGAGAGAGAGCAGGAGAGAGAGGGAGAAAGAATCTGAAGCAGACTCCCTACTGAGCTCAGAGTCTGACACAAGGGCTCGATCCCATGACCACAAGATCATGATCTCAGCCAAAACCAAGAGTTGGATGCTTAATCAACCAAGCCACCTAGGCATCCCCGAGCAGAGTCTTAAGGGAATGATTAGGGGAAGAGCACTGCAAAGAGAACGGCACGTAGCAAGGCCTAGTGCACAGTCACAGCAAATTCCAGGAATGGTTAAAAGGAAAGAGCCAGGAGGTGTCCCAGGGTAGAGAGTGGGTGGAATGAGATAAGAGCTAAAAGATTGGCTTCAGAGGTACTACAAAGGACCCTTACAACATATGGTTAAGATTAGCATTAGTCCCTGGGCCTGTGTTTCTCAAAGTGTGGTCCCAGAGATCACTTTTATTAGAATCCACTGGAACAGCAGTTCTGACAGTGTCGTTTCTAAACAAGAAGCATCGGTATTACCTGCGAAGTTGTTAGAAATATCAATCTTGGGCTCCATTCCAGATCTTCATCAGAAATTTTGGGAGGGAGGCCCAGACATCTGTGTTTTAATAAGCCCTCCAGGTAGCTCTGCAGACAGCAATTTGAGAACCACTTAGGAGTTTGCTAAAATGGGGATTCCTGGCTCCCACCCCAGGCCTGCTAAATCAGAATCTCTGGGGTAAAGACCCAGAACACCTATTTTTATCAAGCTCTCCTAGTAATTCTATCTCACTCTAAGTTTTGAGAACGACAGCTCTCAGTGGCATATCTTCACTCATAGATTTTAGGATGCTAGAGGAAATGACAGGAACTAGGACACCTCTGACTGGACAAGAAAACATGGTGATTTTGACACAGATAAACTGAATCATGCCATTGCCTTGCTTGAAGCATTCCACTGTCTATCACCCTGAAGATGAGAACCAAACCGAGTAGGATGTCTCAGGAGGACCTACAGTGCCTGGAGTCCCCATCACTGCCCCTGCTTCGTTCTCCACTCACCCATGATGCCCCAGCCCTCTTTCAGGTACCTAGAACACACCGTGTCCTTTGCTTTCTCAAAGTGTTTGTGTCTCATTTCCTCAGTTCTTCCCCAACATGGCTCAGGTCGCAATCCAAATGTCACCTCTCCAGAGACACCTTCTCTGATCGCCCATCCACATTGGCTTGCCCACATAGTCCTCACACCATTTTTATCCTGTTGATTTCCTTCATTGTGCTTCTCTCAATCTACAATACCTGTGCTCTTATGTAATTGTCTGCTTCCTTTACATCTGTCTTTCCTACTAGACTATAAGATTCCTGAGGACAAGGATTCCATCTGCCTTGTTCAAGGCTATCTCCACAGATGGGTTTCTGGTGTAAGGTATATGCTCAGGAAATATTCAGGTCTGAGAATTTCCCTGGGTCAGTTTTAGGTTCTAAACCTGTGATTTTCCTGGTAGAGACTGAACCATGCCCCACCCAACCTACTCCAGCCAGTGGTAACGCTATAAAATCCACATGTGATCAGGCAATTGCAAATGTGACATACCTTGTGACAAGCCAGAAAATAGCCAAATCCAAGAAAAGCAAGGGTACGGTCCTAAGTGGGGTGTGTAGCCACAGGTTGGTGGTACATCCTGGAGGCCAGTAAGGGTGGAACAGCTTGAAGAAAAGCTTGAGGGGTGCCTGGGTGGCTTAGTCCTTAAGTATCTGCATTTGGCTCAGGTCATGATCTCAGGGTCCTGAGACTGTGCCCCGCATCAGGCTCCCTGCTCTGAGGGAAGCCTGCTTCTCCCTCTCCCACTCCCCTTGCTTGTGTTCCCTCTCTTGCTGTGTCTCTCTCTGTCAAATAAATAAATTTAAAAGAAGAAGAAGAAGAAGCACTTGAAAGCAGTGGTAGGAGATGGGGTTGGAGGGCTGTGGAGTGGCAGAATGACCCACAGTAGGGACTGTGGCTTTTACACTGAGTCAAATGAGGAGTAACAGCGGGGTTACTTTGAGCAGAGATGTGATAGGATCTGCTCTTCTTGTTAAAAGGATCCTGGCTGCTGTGTTGAAATCAAGGATAGAAGGCAGGAGAGCTGTTGGAGGCTGTTGTAATAATACAGGTGAGACACATAAACACCTAATAAACATCTTTCCAGATGTTTATTACATCTTACAGCAAACTCACTACACTTCCTACAGCTGTGGTGGGTTACTGGGTAGGGGAGAGACTTACTGGTCCTGTATTCTTTGAAATGCTTTATGAAACTTTACGTATCAACTATTTGAGGAATTAAAAGTCACTGTTATTTTCATTATAAATACTACAAGTTTTTACTCCTCCTTCCTGAATAATTCACTCTCATGCCAGTTAAGTGGGGCCAAAGAAAGCAGGAATCCGCAAGGGAGTGGGGGAAGATAGCCTGGTTGGTGCAGGGTGTCAGAGCCCAATGGAGGTAGGAAGTCCCAGTGTTAAAGGGATTGGCAATGGTAACAAGCTGGTTGCCTAAGGAAGATAGATCCAATAAATAAATATATTGAGGATAATGGCAGCAGGTTTTTTTTACTGTTGGAGCCTTGTACATATGGAAAAGGAAAAAAACTAGAATGAATCCCCCAGTGTTGGATTGGAACTGGAAGCTGTGAACTCTTGGTTCCAAATATATGTTTATATAGACAGATATAGAAATAAATGTATTTGTAGCTGTGTGTGTGTATGAATACATGTGTATATTCTCTATATTTATCTGCCAATAGGTTCTGGGAGCAATAACATATTAATGGCAATGATCACCCTAGCCATCTTATCCAGACTCCTACATAGATAGCATTCTCCACTAAAAGAAATCAGGGTTTGAAGAAATGATTAATTCCAGGGCTGAAGAAGGGAAGATGCAAATTGAGCCTGGTATAACATTTTGTACCAGAAAAAGAAAACATGCCCCAAGAATGATGGGGCCATGTCAAAAGGATGCAGAAGCCAGCTGAATGAAGGTCCTAATGGCCAAGTCTAGAACAATTTAGGCATGAAAATAAATAGTGATAGTAATGAACTATGACCTACTGAATAGGAATCCATGAGTCCAAACTAATATAAATTTAAAAATGAATTAATGTGAGGTGATGCTTTCCTTACGTTATATTGCCAAGTTATATATGTAGAAGAATTAGAAAACCACCATTTGGCAACCATCATAGTAATACTTAATGCAACCAAGAAACATCAATGGACATGAAAACTGAAGAGTGAAAGTTTGATGAGATATGGGATATATACAAAGTTTCAAAGTCCCTCACCACAAAGCACTTTAAGTTACTATAGTGGGCTGAATGGTAACCCCCAAAATAATATGTCTATGTCCTAATCCCCAGAACCTGTGGTTGTCCTTTATTGGGAAAAGGGTCTTTGCTGATGTAACTTAAGAATCTGGAATTGAGGAGATCATCCTGGATTATCTAGGTAGGCCCTAAATCCAGTGACTAGTGTCTTTTTTAAGAGTAAGGTCAAGATTTGAGGACAGATGAAGAGGCAAGTGAGCACAGAGGCAGAGTTTGGACTGACAGCAGGCAGTCACGTGACAGGGAGTGCCACCAGTCAGCAGAGGCAGGAAGAGGTAAAGAATGGATTCTCCCCTGGAGCCTCCAGAGAGGGGGTGAAATCCCACTGATACCTTGATCTCAGATTCCTGGCCCCCAGCCATGTGAGGAAATACGTTTCTGCTATTGTAAGCTCCCCAGTTTGTGGTAACTTCTTACAGCAGCCACGGTAAACTAACACAGTTACCAAGGGGAAAAGAGCAACCTCACAGGGGAGAAATCTTGCAGGTTCTAGCTTAATCACGGTAATGAGACAAATTGTGGGCCACCCGGTAGGATGGATCGAGAAGAACACACCATCCCTTCTGTGACATTCCTGCCAGAGATGTGTCGCCTGAACCTAATCATGAGGAAATAATCACACAAACCCCAAATGAGGGACAGTCCACAATTGTAATCATCAACAGGGTCAAGGTCAATGGAAGTCAAGGAAAAACTGAGGAGCTCCCTCAGGCTGAAGGAGACTAAAGAGACCTACCAACTGATTGTAACATGTGCTCCAGGACTGGATCCTTCTCCTAGAAAGGACACAGTGAGTTAACTGGTACAACTTGCATCGGGTCTGGGGATTGAATGGAGATAATCTATGAACGCTAACTCCTTGATCTTGATTGTGGTTAGGCAAGCAGAATACCGTTGTAGGACCTGCATACTAAAAGGAATGTAATTTCAAAGCGTGGAGGAGTGTATTTGACAACTTATCCTCATGTGGTTTTTAAAAAAATGTTCTTTGTGTAATATTTGCAACTTATTGGTGAGTTTGAAAATTTTTTTTTAAAAAGGCAACAAAATAAGAAATACTATTTTTGTAATTCTTAACCAAAGTAACAACAATGGCTCATGCTGACTGAATCAGATCACTTGTTTAATTCTCACAGCAAGGCTATGAGTGAGATACTACCACATCTCCAATTTGCAGATCAGAAAGTTGGGGCATTTTGATATTAATAATTTACCTGAGTTCACTCAGCTAGGAAGTGATAAGCCAGAAATTCAATCCAGATCTGTTTGATGTTAGACCCTTTTCTTTTAAGGAGTACAGCATTCAATTTTAACATATTCAATTATTAATTATTATATGTGCATATGCATTAGTCAGGGTTCTGTGGAGAAACAGAACCAATAGGGTGTGTGTATGTGCGTGTTAGTGTGTTCATTTATTATAAGGAGTTGGTATACAGTAGTTGGTGATTATGGAGACTGGAAAGCCCCAAGATCTGCAGGGTCAGTCTGTAAGCTGGAGACCTGGGAGAGCCAATAGTTTAATTCCAGTCTGAGCCTGATGGCCCAGGAGAGCCAATGGTGTAGTTCTAGTCCAAAGGCCAAGAGACCTGGGATCCAGGAAGAGTCAGTGGTTCAGTTTGAATCCAAAGGCAGGAAAAAGCCAACGATCCAGTTAGAAAGCCATTGGGTTGGGTGGGTGTGGGTGGGAGGGAGGTGTTAGCTTTTTTGTTCTATTCAGGCTTTCATTAGGGAGGGCAGTCTCCTTTACTTAGTCTACTGGTTTAAATGTTACTCTCATCCCAAAACACCCAGAATAATGTTTTACTGAATATCTGGGGATTCTGTGGCTCAGACAAGTTGGCATGCAAAATTAATCGTCACAATATATATACTCAAAATATATGAGAGAAGGGGAAAAAAAAAAAGAAAAGAAAAAAGAAAGAGGGGGAGACTAGGCTAAAAAGTGGACTTTGACAACAAAAACAGATTAGTACCTACCTAGCCCTGCCTGAGGGAGACAGGGACGTGCCAGTTTCTTGCCCACACTTAGAAGACTGTACTCCCAAATAGGATGATGGGATTGTGTTTCTAAACAACACCCACAGTCAGGATGAACCTTCAGATTACTCATTGGCTTGGGCTCCACAGGGTACCATTCTGCTTCCTATGTGAGTTTGGTTAGGGACAATTGGGTCCCTTGTTTTAGTCATATCTGGGGCATCTGATCACCACACCTCCTACTTCTCTGAGAATTCTCCATTGCTTGGCCCTGCTGCCCCACATTCATGGCCAAAGCATTCAGATTTACATTGGGAGACCCTGGGTTCCAGACCACAGCTGAGTGGGCAGTTGGCCCAAGTCGGCTTGTGACTGAAAGATACTGGTCATTTATCTTAGCGAGTCTTTGGCAATGAGGACATCTTTTTGTGAGCAGTAAACACTGATTCAGAGAGAGAGGGAGAGAGAAAGATATGCAGAGCTGAGGAAGAGAATGGCTAATGGGTTTGGTGAGAGTCCTGGATCCCATAGAATACCCTTTTCTCCTAATAAATTCCCCTTTTCTTTCACACAATTTGAAGCAAACTCACATATGTCCCCACTGTCCACCTTAGTTAAGTCATCAGCCTAGGCTGCCCTCACTCCTCTCCTCTGGGTACTCTTCTGCCCAACGTGGCTGCTGTCAGCAATCACACCCATTATGATGCCAGAGAAAACAACCAAGGGTCTTTCGGAACAGACCCTTTCTTCCCCTTATTTCCGATAAAAAACTGTTAGCTCTTGAAAGTGTCTGGAAAACAGTTAACCCTGATGATGTGTAAAGCTACCCTCTTGCCTATTTAGGAAATTGCATTCATCTTCATTTGTCCACCTTCCTATCCTAGCTTCATCTTGGTATCCACCGTGACATCCAAATAAGGACTAAAAGGCATGAATAAAAGGCCATGAAAATCAAAGAGCCTCTATGTCTTTTTATTGTGGTATTTTAACCTTGCCTCTTCCCTTTTCTCCAGTCCTTGCAGAGGCAGTGTGGTTTTTCTAGATTTTTCTAGGTTTTCTAGATTTTCCCCATTCTTGTCCCATCCCACAGACTCATCTCAGAGGGATGGACAAACTCCAGTAATTCTCTCCAGGCTTATGAGAACATCCTTGCACATATTCTCTGATTTAGGTACAGGTGTTTTCTCCTATTTCTCTGTCTCCTCTTTCACTTCCTACTGTGTATCTCTCTTAAGCTCAGCTTTTTCTCTCCTTCATACACAGAGCAATGGGCCAGTCTTCTTACAGGTTCATGTTTGTTTAAGGTCCATCATTTCCCCAGTACCTAGGAGGCCCTCAAGGACTGTTTGTTTGGTTAATACCACTCCCTCTGCCTGGAAGCTTCTTCCCTATTGGTTCTAATCTTTTACAACATTTAATTAAGTGAGATCCTTCTAAAAGGCAACTTCTATCCCTCCCTGCCTAGAGGAATTTTCGCAGGCCTTTGACCACCTGATTTGCATATTTGCCTTCCACTTTGCTTCAGTCTGTGCCCACACCTTATCTCTCTGGGTAGTTTGCAAACTTCTTGAGGACAAGAAAGATGTCAAAGGCTCTGCAGTGACTCTAGATTTGAATCATCGGTCAGTCACCTGTCTGTATAGTTAGTTGTGTGAACTTGGGCAAGTTGGTTCACCTCTTATACCTGTTTTCTCTCCTATAAGTGGGGATAATATCACTAATCTCACAGGATATTTGCAAGGCTAAAATCAGACATTTTTGTAAAGTGCCTAAAAGAATACTAGACACATAGAAAATACTGAATAAATGTTAGCTATTACTATTAATATTCTCATTCTTTACATTAGTTATCTATTGCTGTGTAACAGTTACATTGGAATTTAGAAGCTGAATTTTTCATCTTCATAGTTTTTGTGGATCAGGAATTGAGAGGCAGCTTAGATCTGTGGCTCTGGCTTGAGATCCCTCATAAGGCTGTGGTCCAGATGCCAGGTAGGGGTGCTGTCATTCGAAGGATTTCCTGGGGCTGATGGACCCACATCCAAGGCCTCAGCTCTACTTTTGGGCCTCTTCATAGGGCTATTCTTGTGTTGTAATAACAGGGAAGCTGGTTTCCACTCCAGTGAGGCAGAAGCCACAGCACTTTCTATGGTCAAGCTTCAGAAGTCAAATGCCATCCCTTTTGACTTTTATTGGTCACCCCAACCAACTCTGATTCATTGTGGAAGGAGACTGCGGGAGGACATGAAACCCAGGAGGCAAGAATTACTGGGGGAATGGTGGAAGCTGGGTGTCTCATTTGCATTCTGTTTTCCTCCAATGGAATTAGTGTCAGTAGGAGGCTCCAGCAAGCACAGAGACTGTGCACATTGGCAAGAAGAGAATTTCAAAGAAGAAGGAAGAAATGAACCAAAGGCAGTAATACTTCAGCCTCACTTGTCCTGCCTCTTCTGCCCTTTCACTCTCAATTTAAGGCAGACTGAATTTCCTATAACTCTTCAGAAACCATCTAGTTCTTTCTTGTTTCGAAGCCTGTGCACCAATGGATTTTCTTTTTTCAAGCTTCTCCTCTCCACTTCACTTAGCTACCTACCTCTCATAACTGAGGTCTCAGCTTAAACACTAGTTCCTCCCAGGATACTTTCCCTGATTCCCTTAGCCTGTCACCATTTTGTATACTTTGCCTCCTCTCATAGACTTTCTCCAGCATTTTGAAGTCAGGCCATCTCCAAGTGAGGGAGTAGCTGATGGAAAGGGACAAGGCAAGATGGAAGAAATTAGCATGGTATGTTCTCTAACCAAGGGAACTTTTTTGGATAATGGGATTTTCATTTTTTTTTTTTTATATTTTATTTATTTATTTGACAGACAGAGATCACAAGTAGGCAGAGAGGCAGGCAGAGAGAGAGGGGGGAAGGAGGCTCCCCGCTGAGCAGGGAGCCTGATGCCGGGCTCTATCCCAGGACCCTGAGATCATGACCTGAGCCGAAGGCAGAGGCTTTAACCCACTGAGCCACCCAGGCGCTCTGATAATGAGATTTTCTTTCATTTTTTAAGAGATTTCTTTATTTCAGAGAGAGAAAAAAAGAGAGAGAGTGAGAGAGAGCACACCCTAGCATGCACAGGGGAAGAGGCAGAAGAAGAGGGAGAGGGAGAGGGAGAGAATCTCAAGCAAACTCCTACTATCCAGGGCTGGATCTCATCATCTTGAGATCATGCCCTGAGCCAAAATCAAGAGTCAGTGGCTTAACTGACTGAGCCACCCAGGCACACTGATAATGGGATTTTCTTGATCTGTGCTGGACAGTACAGAAACCATTAGTCCCCTGTGTCTGTTGAGCTCTTGGAATGTGGCTAGTGCGACTGAGAAATGAATTTTATTGAAAAACTCCAGAACTGAATTTTAAATTTTTAAAAAATTTAATGAAAATTTAAATAACCACACATGGCTAGTAGTAACTATATAGTCTCACACAAGTCTGACAAAAAAGAGACTCGCCTAAACAGAGGACGTGGTGGTAGAGAGAAAGGGGGCTAGGCTTTACTATCTAGAGAATAGGCCCCTTTATACTAGAAGGGACCACCATAACTAAATGCTGGGCATGGTGGGTGTGTATATTTGATGTCAACCTCATACATCCCTCGGTAAGGCTATTTAACTGTAAGGCTCTGAACAATGAAAGGGTCTAAAGACACTAGAGATTGGTCCCCTGATGGCAAAATGAGAAGTGTTTTGGCTTTGGGGAGCTTTTGCCTACATCTGCCCCCCAGGGGCAGGGTCAGAGCCATTATTTTAAGAGGGTCAGCAGTTTGGGAGCGCTGTGTCCAAATTCCCACCTTCTGACACAAGTCAAAAATAGCCTTCTTTCCTCCTGCCCTCCTCCCCTCTTCTTCCTTTCATGGCTTTGTGCTAGGCTTTCAGGAGACAAGGTGGAACAACTCAGTGTCTTTTCCCTGGAAAGGGCAGAGACAAGAGAAGATAATAAAAAGGAACACGCTGGCTGGGAGCAAGGTGTTCTGGGTTCTGGTGCCGTTTTGCTAGACTAGCTTTCTACACCGCAGCTTTCCCATTTGTGAAATGTCGGGGTTGGAGAGGCCTTCTGAGGTCCCGCCCTAACTTCCTGGGTGCTTATGTAACGCAATCCAAATCATGACGACAATGAAAACAGCAGCCACGTTAACCGAGTGCTTACAAGTTCTAGGCACCTTGCTGAACGCTTCATGTTCACCATTTCACTGGAGTCTCAGGGGTGTTTTACAAACCCTCATTTTGTAGGTGAAGAAACTGAGGCTCTGTCAGTTTAAATAACTAGTCCAGGGTCACATAGGAATAGTCGAATTGGGCTTTGAGTCCAGATGGTTCCAATCGCTAAATTTTTAATCTCTTTTTATGTATCAGTTCTCTTCAAGGTAGGTCAGTGATGAGTGTTAGGTTCAGACAGGGAGATATGCTTGGTAGAATTATTCATAACACTGAGTGCTTTTTTTAATGCGTACACTGATGGCTGTGTGTACACACTTAATTCTCCCAGCAGCTGTACAGGGTGGTCGATACCAGTGCCCTCATTGCACGGACCGGGAAAGAAAGGCTCAGAGAGGCTCAGTAAATTGCTCAACATCACACAGCTAGCAAATACCAAAGACTCAAAACTAGGGCCTGCAGTCCCGGGCCGCGACCAATCCGCCTGGAGTACAGCGCAGGCAAGCCGGGGTCCACCACCCGGGGGAAGGCGGGGCGGCGGGCCCTTGCCGGGTCTCCGGCGCTGCCCAGGGGGCACGCCTCCGCCGCGCACGCGCGCTCGGGCTCCGAGTCGGGGCGCGCGGCGGGCGCGAGGACGGCGGCAGGGAGCGTGCGCGCGGTGACGTGCCGGGCGCCATGTTGGAGGGCTGGTGGTAGCGGCTCGGGGAGGTGCTCGCTCTCTCGGTCTCGCTCTCTCGCTCGCTTCCCCCGGCTCCCTTCGGTGCCCCCCCCGGTCGCCTGCGTGCCGGAGTGTGTACGAGGGAGGGGGAGGGCGTCGGGGGGGTGGGGGGAGGCGTTCCGGTCCCCGGGAGACCCGCGGAGGGAGGCGAGGCAGCGAGGGACTCCGGGAAGCCATGGACGTCGAGAGGCTGCAGGAGGCGCTGAAAGGTGGGGGTAGCTGCCCCCCTCTCCCTTCCTCCTCACCCTCCGCGGCCCCCTCTCCTTTCTCTGGGCAGGGGGCTCTGAGGAGCCGGGCCAGGCTGGAGCGCGGGGGGGGGTGCTTCCCCGGCTCCCATCCCCCTCCCACCTCCCCAGGGGCGGGGAGCCCTGTGGGCAGCTCCCTCCCGCCCGGCTCTGGGCTTTGTGTCGGCCGCCGATGTCTGGGCTGGGGGAGGGGAGCCGGGGAAGCTTTGGTAGGGGCCCCAGCCTCTCGCCCACCCCTCCGGGTTGAGGTCGTGGGCCCGCAGCCCCCCTACGGGTAGGCTCCGTTTTCCGTCGGGCCCCCGCACGCCAGGCGTCTGGGTGAGAGAAAAAGTAGAAGGTTTGGGGTGGTGGTGGTGGGGGGAAGAGGGCGGCAGAACAACTTTCAAGTGTCTCAGGAAGTCTTTTACAGAGCTGCTGAAGTCATTCCTTCACGCGCCCTAATTCTGAGGTGGTCGCCTTCCACGCAACAGGCTTGAGAACGGGTGGTTCTCAAACTTAGAATAGCGTGTGATTTCAGCGTTTTCACAATTATGCGTTGACATCGAAAATCATGTGGAAACGGCACCGTGAGGTAGCTGCGGTTTCTTAAGACGCAGATTTATGAACTTTATCTAGATAAACAATTTATGGGGGTTGGGGCCTGGGATTCGTATTTTAATTGGTGTCTCAGATAAATCTGGTGTTGGTGTTCCCCCGGACTACACTTTGAGAAACACTGGATTAAGGATGATTTGTGGAGAAGTTGAGTGCCCCCTTTAGGAGGGTTCTTGTTACAACGTGAAGAGACCGATGTTAGAAGTAGAACTTGTGAGAGTCGGGGGTGAATGAATATGTGGCTGAGCACCTGATAATATATTTTTTTAAAGTGCTTTTTATATTTGAGAAAGAACTGGGAGAAAAGTTTGTTTTTATAGTGCACTCTAAGTGGTTGATGGACTTTGAAAATACTGATAATTTTTCTTTCTTCTCTTATTTAGATTTTGAGAAGAGGGGAAAAAAAGAAGTTTGTCCTGTCCTGGATCAGTTTCTTTGTCATGTAGCCAAGACTGGAGAGACAATGTGAGTTGAAAACATGTATTTGTTGTTCCGGTCGTAGGTATCATTCAGAATTGTTTAGAAGGGGGCGGGGAGTGTATTTCAGAAGAACTGAATCATCTTTTTACAGCTGTACAAGCTCCACTTACTTAAAGCATTTCCTAAGTGCATATTCTTTATTTCCCTTGTGCATACTCTGTGATGAGTTTTAAAAATTTGTTAAAATTTCCTTCGTATCTATGCTTTTGTAGATTTAGAATTTACTAGTCGGCAGTGCTAGGGAAAAGAATGCCTATCCTGTTATGACCCTTTTTGGCCCTAACAGGCTTATTTCTGGAATTTTGTGGCTTTGATTCTGTCTCAAATTTTTTTTGTTGGTGGTATTTTCTCATATTGTCCTTTGTCCAACCTTTTGTTGTCATATTTATGTATATGAGTGTTTGAAGTGTCACTTCTATTTATTCTCCTGAGGACTTAGGGTGATTATCTGACAAATTCCAGATGCTACAGTTTTGATTGTCCTGTAAACTTTCTAGGATAGCTAACTTGTTACATATGCTCAGCATTTTATTAGGCTTGTTTCCAAATGTTGTGAATCTGAAACTTATACTATGAAGTTAGGGCTGTTTTCTTAAGTACCATTCCAGTTCATTGTGTGTGTAGTTTGTGTTGCAGGAGTTGTTTTTGCCATCACTGAGTTAATTTGTAGAAAGGAGTGTAGATTTGGTCACTTGCTTGTACTCTTTTTGTAGGGGGTGGGAAGTAGGAAGGAGATAGATTTCTTTGGGTGCAGTGTTATTAAATGAGCTTTCTTTTGGCTCCCCTATGCCTTATCTATTTTTAAAATTCTTTTTGAGGCCTACTGTGAGTGTAAGCTTCAGCAAGTGATGTATACTTTCTTGGGCTTTATTAGCAGATATTCATTTCTCACAAGATGCACTTGTGGTTGAAATATGTGTAGCCTTCTAATAACGAGCCTAAATTTAGGAAGGTAAAAATACCCTCTTATTTAGTAGATAAGCTGAGTCTCCATAGTGCTTTGTTAAAAATTAACAGGACTGTATCTGTGATGTTTTGAATCTTACATTTTTCTTTATTCAACTTAAAAAGTGGAACTCTTTAGGAGAAAAAACAATTACATTTTTCTCTGAATTATAGTCTCTTAGAACATCTTGATTTTAAAAATTGATGCAGCATAACTGATATTTATGTAGATAAGCTTAAAAATGACTAGTTGCTATCTTTCAAAAATAAATTAATCCCTAAATCATAAATTCTTAAATTGTAAATTCTTAGATTTCCTCTATTTCTTTCAAATTGTCAGTTGGTTCAAACTTATCCCTCTACAATATCAAGAGGGGAAGCTTTTACTTTCAGAGTTTTGATAAACAAGATTATGTCAAACTATTTGGAGGTAAATACTTAAAACCTCTTCTTATCAGGTCTGTACAAACTGGCTTCTCTTTTGATAAACTACATTGGCTGTAAATAGTTGAAAACTTCTGAAAGAAAACTTCTTAATATCCTGTCAGACTGGATCACCATGTGGCTAGGGAAATTTAACCTGATTTTTGTGGACAATTATTTTGTTTGTATAGAAGACTTACACAATTCTGCTATCCACTTACTCCCACCCCACATTTATTTGCATTCACTAGTATTATTTTGTATTAAAATGGTGATGTTAGATTCTTTATAGAATTTGGTAAGTATTTTTAAATTTATCATTAAAGCAGCTGGTGTTTACACGTTTAGCTTTAATCTTTTTGTTTTTAATCGACAAGTGCATGCCTTTTGATTCTGAAATTTGCTCTTTCTGTCATCCACTTTATGGTTAAACTAAGCTTTGTCTAACTTACAAGATTTTAACAAGAAAATGTAAAGAACAGGAGATCAGATCTCTTCAGGGTTTTAGGATGGATGGGTGACTTGAGATAAGAATTCCATAGTTTTTATTTTCATTGATATCTTATAGCAAGAAATCATTAACAGAAGAGATATGTGGATTTTGTTTATGGACGAACATCAGTGACAGCCTAGGCTATTTATTTTCCATTAAAAAAGCCCAATTTGACACTAGGTATTTTTAGCTTTAGAGAGATTTAAAAATTATAGCATACGTTTTTACTGAGTAGGAAGTTGGAGGAAAATCTAAAAAATACTGGAGCAATTTTCCTTTAGGTTTAGGGTCTTTTAAAAATTACCTGTAAACATCTAATGTAGGAAGTTGGGAAAGATGCCAAGTCATGGCTTTCTAAACTGTAATGAAGACTGATTATTTATCTAAAACAATCTCCAAATTTTGCTGGGTTTGGCTACTTCAAGAAACTATTTGTTTATTTTTTTAAAAGATTTTATTTATTTATTTGACAGAGACACAGTGAGAGAGGGAACACAAGCAGGGGGAGTGGGAGAGGGAGAATCAGGCTTCCTGTTGAGCAGGGAGCCTGATCGGGGCTCAGTCCCAGGATCCTGGGATCATGACCTGAGCAGAAGGCAGATGCTTAATGTCTGAGCCATCCAGGCGCCCCTGAAAAAATTATTTTTAATGTTGAAAAGCTTACTTTGTCCTAAAGTGGGACATTTCCTTAAAGGACATTTTACCAAAGGTAACAGTTTATAGCTTAGTGCCAAGTATATAGTATGTGCTGAATAAACAGAAACATATGTGGTAGGTTTCAATAATGAATTTGAATATTTGATGGGTTTCAATTGTGGATTTAAACATTTGATAAGTTTTAATTGCAGTTACTCTTTTTGATGGTCATATTGTGCCCTCTTTGGCCTGTGGGAGCCTCTTTCATTTGATCCGAGAGTCCTTTTGACTTGGCTCTTAGTGGTCTTTGAGTGTTCATAGTCTTTGGTATTAGAATATGGTCGGGGTTTTTTTTTTTGTTTTTGTTTTGTTTTTTGTTTTTTGACACAGAAAGAGAGATCACAAGCAGGCCGGGAAGCAGGCTTCCTGCCAAGTGGAGAGCCCGATGTGGGTCTCAGTCTCAGGACCCTGAGACCATGAGCTGAGCCGAAGGCAGAGGCTTCACCCAGTGAGCCACCCACGCGCCCCTAGCATATGGTCTAAGCTCATTCCTACCCAGACCTGAAATCAGACATTTCTCAAGAAGCCGTGTCTTTTAGTGGGAAGTAGTGTTTAAAGACTACAACCTGGAGACTGGAGATGCTTATTATTACTGAGTTGGTCATTGTTTCTAGCCTCTTCAGTGTACAGAACTAATAAAGTACTACATGATTCATTCTGATGCTTCCCGTTCAAAATCAGGACTACAGAGTTTTACTTCTTCCACTCTAACAATTCTGGTTCTCAAGGACACAGGAAAAGTCTAATAATAATACCAACTTCATTGGTGTAGTTAGTAAGAACATCAAAATTGTTCATATACTCTCCCAATTTGTAGCCCCAATTTAAGAAAAGTAGTTGTATCTATATTCTCTGGACATACAGCTATTACATAAGTTTCTCCTAATCATCATTTATTCTTATTTTTTTAGTAGCTCTGTATCAAGTGCTCACCACCAGTCCTTAGGTCTGTATCTCTAGTTAGTTTGGTTGTCTGAAGTTCATTTTCTCCTAGAGTCTTTTGGCAGAGTTCATGGGACATTTCCCGAGTTTTTATATATTGTTAACAGTTAGTGTCCTTTATTCTTGTGGGTCAGTTTGGAAATAAAATTTTTTGGTTCTCATTTTCTGTCCTTGAATAGCTTAAATATGTTAATTCCATTGTTTCCCCCAACTCAGAGTACCTGTCAAAAAAATAATCTGATGGGGGCGCCTGGGTGGCTCAGTGGGTCTGCCTCAGCCTCTGCCTTCAGCTCAGGTCATGATCCCAGGATCCCAGGGTCCTGGGATCGAGCCCCGCATGGGGCTCTCTGCTCTGCAGGGAGCCTGCTTCCTCCCCTCTCTCTCTGCCTGCCTCTCTGCCTACTTGTGATCTCTGTCTGTCAAATAAATAAATAAAACCTTTAAAAAAAAAATCAGATGATAATTCAATTTTCTTTACCTCGTTAAAAGCCATATACTCCTTTTGCCTAGACTCCCAAGGAATTTTTTTCTGTTAAGCGCAGTAATTTTTTGAGACTTTGTTTTAGTGTTGGGCATTTTGGGTCAGTATACTCAGGTATGTGGTATGCTCTTTCAGTATGCATTTTCAAATTTTTCATATCTTTATTTTTAATTTCAGGAAATAAAAATTATTTTCTTTGATTTTCCTTTTCAGGGACTCCTTGTATTCTTATGTCAGTCATCTTTGCGTGTCTTCAGTATTCTTTATTTTGTCCTGAATTCCTTTCCTTATTTCTGTTTTTTTTTTTTTTTTTTAAAAAGGACAAAAATCAAGCTTTGGTGAGGTAAGCTTCGTTTATTGAGAATACATAGTTTGCTAAATTTTGACATCTGTCCTCAAAGTTGGACCACACTGAAGATTCTGAACATACCCATTCATTATTCCCAGAAGTTTCTTCTTGCCCTTTTGTAGTCTTCCTTCCCTGGGTGTGCTCCTCTTAGGCAACTACAGATCCACTTTTCGTCACTTTAGTTTACTTGTTCTAGAATTTTATATAAATTGAATCATACAGTTTGTAGTCTTTGGCTTCTTTTACTCAGCATAATCGAGGTCCATATTTGGTTTTCAGCAGTTCATTCCTTTTTGATTCTGAGTGGTATTCATTATATGGATATCTTACGGGTTTTTTATACATTCACTAGTTGATGGACATACGAATTATTTTCAGTTTTTTTATTATCAGAAAAGCTGTTACAAATATTTGTGTGCAGATCTTTGTAGGGATGTAGGCATTTTTTTTTCTTGGATAAAAAAACCTAGGAGTTAATTGGCTGAGTCATACGGTAGGTGAATGTTTAACTTCTTAAGAAACTGCCAGACTGTTTTCTAGAGTGACTGCACCAGTTTGCTTTCCCACCAGTATTAGTGGGAGTTGAGTTAAGGTTTTCCACGTCCTTTTCAACATTTATATGGCCCTTCTTTTTTTTTTGTAGTCATTTTGTTAAGGTACATATTGCAGAGTGGTTTTAATTTGTATTTCCCTAATGACTAATCATATTCAGTATTTTTTCATGTGTTTATTTGCTATTCTTGTATCTTCTTGGTAAACTGGTTCTTCAGGTCTTTGCCCATTTAAAAATTGAGTTGTTTTCTTACTGGTTTTTGAGAGTTCTGTATATGTTACAGATAGAAGACCTTTATCTGACATAAGATTCATAAGTACTGGTACAACTTTTGTGGCTTTTCTTTTCATTCTCTTGATAAGTGTCTTTAAGGTGAAATTTTAAATTCTGTTTTGGTTTTTAAAAAATTTTTTTCCTTTAAAGAACTCTTACTGTGATATCTGTTATATTCTTTCATTCTCATGTACTAGCTTAAACGTCTGTTTCCTTAAGTAATTTAAAAAATGTCTAATCATTTGCTGAAAGCTATTATAAAACTCATTTTCTGAGTTTCTCTAATTCTGACTTGTATCATTTTTCTCTGTGTCTTTAGCTTATTTTGAAATTGTATCATACAGTTTTGATCTGTTTTTGGACAAGTCTTTCTAGGTTCCTTTCATTTTCTGTAGGGATGTTTGTTCTCCTTACTCTTTTTTTCTTACAATTACTTTGTACTGGGTTTGGGCTTGATACTTTTCTGTTGTACATTTTTACATGAAATTAGTTTTCTTGACCTTTGAGGAGGAAATTTGGTTCAGAATAGCTTTCCTGACTTCACAGAGCTTTCTTATTGCTTTTATAAGTATTTAAGAACATGGAGTTTGCTCTCTGAAATTTCCAGGTTCTGTTTTCCGCTCCTACTCTTATTTGGACCCTGTGTTTCCTTCATCTTTATTGTCCTCTTCTCCACATCTTGGTGTCATCTCTGGTAGGTCACTTTCAGGATCACATTGGAGCAAGACTGCTGTTCCTTCACTGTGGGTCCCTTTTGTTTATCACTAGTGGAGTGGGCATAGCCCATTCAGTTCCAGCTGCCATGCTCAAATTGTCCGATCATGATTTCTAGTGATTGCTTGTTGACAGTTTTGTGGTTCTCCTTTTCCTAGGCCTTTCAGGTGCACCATGACCTCTCTCTACTTTCTTTTGTTCAGAACCTGATAAGGTACGGGTCACGTAACTGTCACTTTTTCTTAACCCTTTATTCTTTGGGGTTTGTGAGGTTCACTACGTTCTTAGCTAGTTTTGTGTTGTGTTGTTTTTTTTCAGGTAGTTTAATTGTAAATGTTATTGTTTGTTGGTTTTTGGCTTTGCTGTCTAGTTATGTCTGATATATGGGGTTTTGGAGGGATAGAAAACTAAAGTACCATTGTCACCCTCTCATTATTATACTTCTTATGAAAACTTGTTACTTTCCTCATCTATGAAGTAGAAATAATAGTATTTCATAGTATAAGTACTTAATACATGGAAAACTTAATCATGTCACTTAGTGAAACAGTAAATGCTCAATAAATAGTAGTTACTGTGTTGACAGTGCTTATATTGAGTCTGGATTACCCCCACCCTCCTACCTCGCCCCCTGCAATTGGAAATTCTTTGTGTTGAGCAATTTTGACATAATAGTAAGAAAATAAAAGGTTATCTAAAAGTAGTTAACAACAGCTGAGACCTCCTTATTATAAGTAAATAAAAATCTCCTTAAGTGATGAGGCTGTTAGATCTTTCTTCTCTGGATTTCTTTAGGGAATTTTGTTTGTCAGCTTAGTATTTACTGAACAGTAGTATATACTGAACATTGTTTCTAAAATGTCAGTCTCCCGGGGCACCTGGGTGGCCCACTGGCACTCATTTGAGCAGTGGATTCTTGATTTCTGCTCAGGGCATGATCTGAGTTAGGGCTGTGCTTGGGATTCTCTCCCTCTCTTCCCCTCCTGCTCATGTGTGCTCACTCTTTCTCTAAATCCCCCCAAAATATTTTTTTAAAAAGTCAGCCTCCTATACTGCCTTCATTATATTTGCCACATCCTTGTAACATCTATGTAAATATTTAATACTATTTTCTAGTTTGGCTTACTTTTTTCCAGATTTTTTCAAAATAGAAAAATATTGTAGAAGTTAAGCCTTCATTTTATCCCTCCACAGAAATGTAGTCACTATGTTAATTTTTTTCCCATTGTGAGAAAGATCTGAAACCACTGGTTTGTTGCATTGGTTACATCTTTCTAAGTCAGTACTTATACTCTAAATCTATAAATACTAAAATAATGTACTTACTATGAATTTTCCTTGTGTCCCCTGTCATGTACCACCATCACAGTGGTACACAGACAAAGCACAGATTTTCATTAAATATTAGTTAAGTGGGTGCGCCAAATTTTGTTTCATGTGTTCCAGTAACTGCAGTGATTAAGGTATAAACATGAAAATTTTAATCATTTGTTTCATCATATCGTGCTATAAACCTGATGTGTCATGCATACTGCAGAAAATCTGTTGATGCTTTGGAACCTTGTTTTCTGTGTAGAGTTAACTTAAAATTTTCAGTCTCTTTGGTGTGCAGGTGAGCTCATATTTTCCATGTTCAGTCCCTGTTTTACTAGTAGTTGGTTAGTCCCATAATTTCATGAGAGTTAGCATGTGGTAATATTCTTGGAAGGAGCATGGCTTGAATTCTGAAATTAGGTTGGCGACTTCTCTCCGTGAATTTGGGCACGTTACTTGTGAGCCTGTTCGCTCACTTGAAAAATGGGGTTTTTACCATATAGTTGCCTCAGCTCTTGTGAGGACTTAAATAAATAGAAGGATGTACCTATAAATACTAAAATTTGGAGTAAAAATTAGAATTGTCTATATGTTGGGCATAAACAGTGAGTTTGGTTTAAGAGACAAGCCTGAGATAATACTGTATCTTAGGGAAAGAGCTCTGGTTTGAGTCAACACAAGACCTGGGTTTGAATTCCTACCTCTTCTACTTACTCTGTGACCAAGGCTGAATTCTCTGTGCTTTAATTTTCTCATTGTACATCTGAAGTGCTTAATACAGTGACTGGCACAAATTGACAACCCACTCTCATTCCCACCCCTAAGTGGAAGCTGCTATAACTAACTATTTTATTTCCCATTATTTAAATCACTTAAATTACTGTGGGCCACAGTTGGCTAAGATACTAAATGAAGGGCTTGTAATCTATGATCTCCAAGTTTCCTCCCAGCTTGAAAACCATATAGGAGTCTGTGTTGTGGCAGTTACTTTGGGGGTGGTATTGGCAGCAATAGTGATTAAGAGTGAAGCATGGGGCTTAGTGATTGTGGTTGATGTTAAAAATGTCTGCTGATGGTGAAAGATGTTCACTGTTGGGAGTATATTGCAGGGGTGAATGGTTTGGAGACCAAAAAAGATTTAAAAAAAAAAAAAGGAGAATCAGTTGTGTATACCTGGATGAGAAAGACCAGTCATGGTTAACCACTTTAATTCATCAGAGCCACAAAGAGGTTCACAGAATGCCATTCTTAGTGTCACCTGTATACACACCTGTGTATATCTAAATCCAGAGGTCCTCTTTGTGCCTGCCAGTTGATGAATGCATCAGTTCATATTACTGGAAGTCTGTCAGAAACTCCATGGTGCTTCAAAACATCTTACTAGTAAGAAGTTAAGGATTTTATGATCCACAATTTACTGTGCTTTCCCTCTGTTTTGTGGACTGTAAGGTCTTTTACTTTAATGATACCGGAGTTTGTGAGTGAAAAGTGTGTGTGTCTGCCTGCATCCTTCTGCCTGTATCTTTCTGTACCAAAGTCAAGTTTCAGTATCAATAGCAAACAAAACAAAACACAAAACCCTTAAATGTATTCAGTGACTAAAGCAGTAGAGACAGTTGAAGAGGAGAATGTTGGCTGTTACTTCATTTAATACATATGTTTGTGAAAACATTTTACTTTAAAAATACCCAGTGAATCTGAGAAATATATTTTAGATCTTCATATCTGCTAGGCTTTTAGATGTGTTTAGTTGCTTTTCTTTGCTTTCTCTGGTTTCACCCACAGCAGTCCTGTTTATATTATCAGGCTGCCTGGGTTTGGCACTGCTTGTGTGGAATCTACCTTGTGTAATAGGTACTTCTGTAACCCAAGCTCAAAGTCCATTCCTACCAGATACACTGAGTATTATTGAGAGATTACACCACTGACTATACAGTGAAAAATAGTTACGTGTCAAATTAGTAATGATGTAAAATTATGGCAATTACTGCCCCCAGTTCTTTTTCAAAATGTGCCATAGATGTGACAGTGTAGTAGGGCTTTTTTGTTACCACTTACCAGTGTGTCTTTGGGGAGGGGGGCGAAGAAAAGCTTTATTGACAGGCTCTGTGGTACAGTGAAGCTGCTCTTGGAGGTGAATTTGTCAGGGTATCTCTCTTGACTCTGTGCTTATAATCTGCTTGACCCTAGCTTAGAAAACAATCTTGGTGAAAATTTTAGTTTCCTTATAATCTATGTGAATGACCATGATGGAATAGGTTAGTTACCTAAGCTGCCTTTTCTTCAGGTCTGCGCTGGAAATGTGAAAACACTTAACTTCACGGAGTTTTTTGAAATAGCAGGTATTCAGTAAAATAAATCTTAGATTCCTTATTTTGTTTTTAGATTGATATGAAAATAAAAATTAGCAGTACTAAAAATAAATTTAATACCAATTTTGATACTTAAAAGGTTTGCAGCTTACTGAAATGAAGTCCTAAGAACAAAAACATTGACCAGTTACAGTGATCTCTGTTCAGGCCCAAGACTTCCCTAAATCTCATCAAACTTTTTTATACTTGAGACTGAGCTAGTTACTCATTTTGCTTTCTAAAACTTTGCTTTAGCTATTATATTTTCCTTCTTTGCTATAACTAGATCTGACTTAGACTTCTTCAGACATACAGTACATGGTACTTTCTTTTCCTGTCTCCCTGTGATTTGTCTAGGCTCCTTGCAGTTTCTGGGTATCTTGAGTATTTTTGACCCTTTTAAAATTTTATTCTCCAAATGTTAACTTCTTTTTGTGTGTGGTGCTTCTCAATAAACTCCTTTGTGGAGTCTTAGTTTGATTTTAAGCTTGTGAACCTGAAATGGAGATTTATCTTTAAGGGACTAGAGTTTTCACATAGGACTTGTGTTTTAGGTTAAAGTGGTTTTTCTTCCTAAAAGGCAAACTTTTAGTAAACATTTTGTGCCAGACACAGACGTTTCATATGTGTATCTTGATTTGATCTTTACAACTGCTTTCTGAAGTAGGTACCTTTGCTTTTTAAAAACACATACTGAGACTTACATATCTTTTTTAAAATTTTTTTTCTTTTTTTAAAGATTTTATTTATTTATTTGACAGACAGAGATTACAGGTAGGCAGAGAGGCAGGCAGAGAGAGGGGGCGAAGCAGGCTCCCTGCTGAGCAGAGAGCCCGATTCGGGGCTCGATCCCAGAACCCTGAGATCATGACCTGAGCTGAAGGCAGAGGCTTTAACCCACTGAGCCACCCAGGTGCCCCGAGACTTACATATCTTAAAAAGTTTTAAGGTAGTGCATCTGGTGAGTGCAAGAATTGGAATTTAAACTCAGGCATTCTGCCTTTAGGTCCTCTCGTAGCCTGTACTTTTATACTCCTTGTCCCATGTTGTCTTCTCAAATCTTTCTTTTTTTTTTTTTTTAAAGATTTTATTTATTTATTCGTGAGAAACAGAGAAGCAGAGGGAGAAGCAGGCTCCTTGCTGAGCAGGGAGCCCAGTGCAGGACTCCAACCAGGACCCTGGGATCATGACCTGAGCCTAAGGCAGACGCTTAACCATCTGAGCCGCCCAGGCACCCTACATCTTTCCTCTCTACTGAAGCACTCTGAGAATTCTTTTAAAACCTTGAGAATTTGAAATTATGCTTTTAACAGGAATCTGTTAATAGTTATTTCTGTGATGTTCTTGCTTCTTATCTAATCCTGACTGATGTACCTGTCCAGCTTTTCTTTCCTTGTGGCATACCATGATAGGACCTTCTAAGCACTGACATGTCTTAGTTTCCTGGGGATTGTGGCAAATATGGGGAGGTTGGGTGTGGTAATTTGTGATTTAAGAAAAAAATGTGTCAGAAGATACTTTACTGGAAGTCAGTAAGGTAAGTTACTTGCTATACTTTTAACATTTGTGATTTAGACTATTTTCCAGTAACCTCAAAGGCTGAAAATTTTAATAATTGTAATTTTTCGGACATGTAAAAATAAAGTGTATAGGTGATAAGACTGATGTATATTTTAATTGGAAATACGAGTCTAACTTTCTTTTCAATATATGTATTTTGGATTTGTTACTCTTAATCAACCAAAAATCTTAACCTCTCAATATTGGGAGGTAGGTGGTAAGATTTCTATTTCCAGGTGATGAAACTAGAGAAAAATATGCTATAGAAGAATTTGGTATTTGAGAGGTATAAGCTATTGTGAGTACATTTGTAATTTTTGCATTATTGTATATCTGAGAGGGAGGGTGAGATAGCTTGTTGTTGACTGATGAAATATTTCTGTTCAGAATTGTTTGTACTAAAGTGAATTTGACATTTTTCAAGATTGTTTTATTCTGGTCTTATTTTAGGAATATTGTGCGTGGTGACTGCAGGGTGGTTTTTGAGATTATGGCTATTTTGTCTCAAGGTAGTTATTTATCTGGAGACAGGTCCACATTTTTTAGGGACTTTGCACAGCAGAGTATTTCTGCAACAAGTAATCTTGAATGTGGGTAGAATGTGGCCTAGTTTTCTTTTTTCCTCAGGAAGTGCTGTTAGTGAATTCAGGGTTTTCCTATTCAGGAGCTATTATTGTAAGGGAAGTAGTCTTTGTCTTCCTCCTCTGTAGATATTGATAGCTCTCTAGGCTTGCCTGTTTATTTTAGAAGGTTCATAGGGATACTTGTCACTTTAGCCAGTTTTCTTGTAAATATTATCTGTGACATTTGATTTTGCTATCTTAGTTGCTGTAGGATATGACCGAAATCAATGCACAGTTAGGATGTGGTCTTTTAATTTAAAAAAAAAAAAAGATTTTATTTATTTATTTATTTGACAGAGATCACAGGTAGGCAGAGAGTCAGGCAGAGAGAGAGGGAGAAAGGGAGAGAGGAAAGCAGGCTCCCTTCTGAGCAGAGAGCCTGATGCTGGGCTCGATCTCAGGACTCTGAGATCATGACCTGAGCTGAAGGCAGAGGTTTAACCCACTGAACCACCCAGGCGCTGATGTGGTCACTTTAAAAATTATTTTTTGACAAAATTTTAGGTGCGTGGACAGGTGGCAAATTTTAATATTTGTCTTAAAAATTTTAAGAATCTCGAATATGGAGACTACAGTACATACATTTTCTGTTTACATTGCCATTTTGGTTAAGGAGAAATATGGTGAGTTTAATGGATCACATGGATTAAATAATTCTTGTGCCCAAACTGTGAAAAAACTCATGTACAAAGATTATGGGAATCAGTACTGCTTAGATAAGCTTGTCTCATTAAAGTTTTTTTTATTATATTAGTACTAACAACAAAAAATCAAACTATACGTTTAATCTTTTTCTTACATAGTAACAAAATCTTTCTGTGTATGTGTAAATGTGTATATGTTAATTCTTTCTAAAAAACACTTAATATCAAACTTGGGCAGTTTCCCTTTTGCTACCTCCTATATTTGGATATCTTACCGAAACAGGTTTGCCTCATTGTTTTTATGGGTTGCATAGTATTCCATATTTTGGGACATACTGTAAGTTATTTAACCTGTCCTCCTTTGATGGTTCTTTAGATTGTTTACAGTTATAAAACAATTCAGAAAGTGCCTAAGTGAGCATATTTACATTGACACAGATGCAAGAATGGAATCTATAGGTTGATGTTTATGGGCATTATTATTTTGTCAGGTATTGCCAGCTGGCCTTCCAAAAAGTTTTTCAGTGTACGCTTATACAAGCACTGTAGGGAAGTTATTTTTCTACCACTGTTAGTGCCGAGCATTATTAGGCTTTTTTTTTTTTTTTTTTTTTTGATTTTTTTTTTTTTTTTGACAGAGAGAGATCACAAGTAGGCAGAGAGGCAGGCAGAGAGAGAGAGAGAGAGGAGGAGGAGGAAGCAGGCTCCCTGCTGAGCAGAGAGCGAGATGCGGGACTCGATCCCAGGACCCTGAGATCATGACCTGAGCCGAAGGCAGCGGCTTAACCCACTGAGCCACCCAGGTGCCCCTTTTATTAGGCTTTTAAATCTGGAAATCTGATAGATGAAAAATGGTATCTCGTTTTAATTTGCTTTCTTTTATTTTGTGCCTACATCTTTCCATTTGTTTATTTCCAATTATAGTTTCTGTCTTCCTCATTTATGAAGTTATGATTTGTTTTTCAGGGCTTCTGCTAAATTTTTTTGATAAAAGTAACAAATGAGCCCGATGAAGTTACTTCTGAATAATTACACTTCTTTGTGTTAGGAATAATGGAATAATTTGTGTTTAAGACAGTCTCAAACAGCAAGTTGTTTAAAAAAGATGGTCATGACTATATAGCAAGAATAGTTTTTGTAATGATTGGATTGGATTGTTATTTCTGGCATGTATCTGTCTTTTTAGTCACAATCCATAGATAAGTAGTCATATTTATCAGTAAAAGAGACCCCAGGTAACAAAGTATGAGCTGTGTCTTTAATTTTTATGACGTATTTGAAATTTTGTTCTTGTAAATTTTTTCTTCGCAATCTAGCTCTGGCATTTCTTTGTAAATAGGCCAAAACAAACCAGTTATTTTCAGGGAAAAAACTACATTTTGTTCTTCGGTAGACTGAATACTGAGAGCACTCTGAGGTTGCAGAAATGTCCTAGAGTTCTGATACTCAAGCAGGAAGAATAAAAATACCACCTACAAAAATGGACTTACCTTCAGATTGTTCTTTTTAAAATTAATTTTGAAAAGAATTAGTTTTGAATATATATAGTCTTGTATTTAAATGTAAGTAAAATATTTAATCTTACCTATGGTATTTATGTAAACTCGCAGGTCTTTGCAGTAATTAACAGTAAAACTAATTGAAGGTTTTTGAGATGTGGGCTTTTTCTGCAAGTTTTCATTTAATTCTGTAATACTTGTCTTCACTTTCCTTTTCGAAAATTTACGGCAGTGGTTCTCAGTCAGGGATGAAAATGACAGACCGTTGCAGTTGGTACTAGTGGGGGGATGCTACTGAAAATGGGTAGTGTCCAGGGATGCTGTGCATTGCACAGGATAGCTCCCACCCACAGAGTATTACCAGACCCAAAATGTCAGTGGTGCCAAGATTGAAAGATTCTACTTAATAGGAAAAAGCATACATCAAGCTTTAAAATGTGTCTCATAGTTTGTTCTTTCACCTGTGAAATAAAAACCGATGGGTATGATCAAAATCTTTAACCATGTCTCTGGTTTTACCTTTTGGAATTCTATTTGAGAAACTTAGTAAAGTTTAATTTTGAGAAATAAATATTACTTGTCAAAGATTCATAGTCTTAATTATAAGTGTTATTTTTGATTTTCAGTGAAGGTGAAAGTCGCAGATGTTTGCCTCTTACCTAGTCAAATATGTCTGGAAAATTCTATCTCTCCTTTACTCTTACTCTCAGAGCACTTCTGACACTACATGTGTGGGCTTTTAGGAAATTCTGTGACACCAGCTGGATGTCCTCCAGTTCAGTTCACTTCTGACACTATCTACCTGGGGTTAATGTCAGATCTCATAAATTAAGGGCTTAATCTTAAAAGACTGTCTCTCTTCTACCCTAATGCTAGTCACACATCTGGGTTGTTAACCTGTGGTTTGGATCAGCAGGCTGAAAAATCAGAGGTTTCCATGACTTTGTCCTTGGGTGCCATTAATTTGCTAGAGTGGCTCCCAGCACTCAAAGAAACTGTTTACTTAACTAGATTACTGGTTTATTACACTGGATATTGAAGGATACAAATGAAGAGCCAGATGAAGAGATAACATAGGATGAAGCCTGGCAGGATCCTGAGCATAGAAGCTTTCGTCCATGTGAAGTTTGGGGTGCACCACCCTCCCAGCATGTGAATGCGTTCTTGTTCTTGATTCTGGAAGCTCTCTGAATCTAGTTTATAGATTTCTGTGGAGGCTTCATCATGTAGGCATGATTAATTATTCGCTCCAATTCTAGCCCCTCTCCTCTCTGGAGAAGAGGGAAGGCAGTGCTGAAAGTTCCAAACTACTAATCCTCACTTGGTCTTTGTGATACTAGCCCCCATGCAGGAGTCCATCAATCACCTCATTAGAGTTGCTTCATTAGAACAGAAGCTGTTTCTATCACTCAGGAAATTCCAAAGATTTTAAGAGTGCTCTGTCAGGAACTGGGGCCCCAGACTCTATAATAGAGCAGAAGTTTGTCCTAGCACCCCTGTTTTACAAGGCTTTTAAGAGCTCTGTGTTAGGAATAATGATAAAATTATTATTCACAAATGTATTCATTAGCTAGCTTCATGGGATGAGTCTTAATATACATTGGGAAGAGAGAAGCTTTAATTCTTCATTTTAGTGAAAAAGTACTAGCTTTGTGTATTAATATTAGCTACTTTGCATGTACCTAACTTATAATTTCCCTTACTTCTGCTCATTGATAGCTTGGCAGCTCTGTTTTCAGGGACAAAATCATAGGCCCTAATTTGGCTGATACATCAGTGGGACATTAGTGGTAGAAATGTTGACCACTTCTTCCACATCCAAAGATGCTAATTGCCCTAACCTCTGGAGAAGTCCCCTGCATATTAACCCTTGAAAGGGAAGGATTAGATACAGTAAGTCTGGAAAGGATGAAAGAAAGATAAATTAGTTATTCCTGTCATCTTTCAGATTTAACTCTACATTAAAGTGAGGACTCTCTTCATTATCCATGCATTTCATAAACAAGCTGACAGGATCATGGCAGAAGTTGGAAGTACAAAGTGGAGAGGCCTACCAAACCTGCATATTTTACTGCAATTACTAGTAACACTTCATTAAATACGGTACAAGTGGTAAACTGGGTGGAACACCAGGTGAACAGATGTAGACCAGGACTGTTCTAACTAGGATGTATGGTCACTCTGCTTTGTTCCCTTTAAAGTCTCCCTTGTTAACATTATTAGTTAATATCATTCCTTCTTATACTACTTTTCTTCCAGTGAGGCAAATATTGTCTTACTCATTAAAGTTCTTTCTTGATTTGGGCTCTTCTTAACTTTCCAATCTTTTGCCACCATTTGTAACTTGACCAAATTATTTGCATTTCACTGAATGTGCAGTGCTGTATTCTGCTAGTATTAAATTCTAATAGCATCTTCCTGTTGATTGCCTCTGTTCTTCTTCTTCATGGCATAACCTTCACTTGTCTTTTAAGATTGTTCAGATAGCTCTATTCAAATACATAGTAATCTGCTGAAAACTTTCTCAGATCCCCCTTTCTTAATAGAAACCACCATATTTCTGATATGCACTGATCACGTTTTTTATTGCAGCTGTTTGCTTACTAATCTGTTTCTACTTGTGGTTTTCCAAGTGTTGAGGGGGCTGAAATTGCCTTGCTGAGACTGTGACAAAGTAGGAGCTGGATTAAATATGTAAGTGGAAGAAAAAGCAAAATCACACCTGTCTTCATCTGTTAAAGAAGTATTCTTTCTAACTTTAGAAAATAATAGAAACTACTATAGCCAAATTCAGAGACTGTGTATGTGAGAGAGAGAGGGAAGGATGGTTTCCGTATGTCTAGAATCTATTTAGACAAAGGTAACTGCCTTCCCAGATTTTCAAACAATATAGTAACTTTGCCTTCATAAATTTTCCATTTATTGTTTTCTGCTCTATGTTATGGGTGTTTATTACAACCATTATTTCTCTACTAAACTAGGCTCCTTAGGAGTCATAATTTGGTTTTTGATCTTTATATCCTTTTGTAGTGTATGTCACTGTTTCTTCAATAGTTAACTTGCTGTCTTAGCTTAGGTTGCAGTAACAAAATACCAGAGATTGGATGGCTTCAGCAACAAATGATTTTCTCACAGTTACGGAGGCTGGATGTCTGAAATCAGGGTGCCAGCATATTTGGGCTTTGGTGAGGACTCCTTCCTCCTTTGCAGAAGGCCACCTTCTTGATCTATCCTCACATGACAAGAGGAAAGGGGGCTAGGGGTATGGGAGAGACGAAATAGAGAAAGAGCAAGCAACCTCTGTCTCTGGTGTCTCCTAGTAAGGACATTAATTCCATCATAAGGGCCTTACCCCATGGGCTCATCTATACCTAATTGCCTCCCAAAGATATCATCTCCAAATACCATAAGAATTTTGGGAGGGCACATTTGGTCCATCACATTTGCAACTGATTTGTGCAATTAGTACATCTTTATATCTACTTATTAGATTCAGGTATGGATTCAGGTATGCAGATATATTCTTGAAATTTTTAAATTTCGTTGAGTTTTGTTAATTAAATATTTTAGGTGTACCTGGTTAAAGGAAAATGGGAAAGAAAAAGGGCTGGGATGTATTGAGCATACTACATGATAATTCATATGATAATTCTCTATAAGATACGCTGGTGTGAAATTTCCTGAACGTTCAAGTTCCTTTTGTTTTCTTCTCACCACTTAGTTTTTGTGTAATTTTTGATAATGCTATGTTTGTTTATGTTCCTTCATTCCTTCCCATTTCCTGAGATGTTAACTTAAATTAGCAGACATTACTGAGCATATATGCTGTGCCACATACTGTCCTAATTGCTGGGAATGTACTGGCAAGCAAACAAACCATAGTTGCTTATCGTATTTATTATTTTAGCTTTATTAGTATTATATTTCATATGATATTTTGCTTGCTGCTTTTATCAACATTCATCTGTATCAAATATATTATCTTCATTTTTAAAATTAGGGTGGAGGGAAACTTTTTAAGTTTAGTTCCTTTAGAGAGTAATTTTTTTCAGTTCACCCTTAAATTAGCATATGCTGTGAGCCTAAGACTAATCAGCTATAGAAGGGGTAAACCAATAATAAGAATTTTTGTCATAGATTTCTGATTTTATATTTTGAGTAGGGAGAGGAGAGCTTTAGTTTCAAGAGATAATAGCCTTTATAATGTATGAAGTGCTATAGAACTTGGTTAGATTATATGAGAATAGAATTGAAGTTGCTTTAAATTTCTCCTTTTATGATTTTTTTCTGCTTTGTGTGTGTGTATATATAAATTCCAAATACTCAAAATTTTGACATAATCACAAATTTCATTAAAATTAAAGTTTGGGGTGCCTGGATGTTCATTTGGTTGCATGTCATCTCAGGTCATGATCTCAGGGGTCCTGAGGTGGAGCCCTGCATCAGGAGCTGTGCTTCCAGTTCAGTACTCAGCACAGAGTCTATTTAGGATTCTCCTCTTCTCAAGTTTTAAGAACTATAACTATATTGCTTTTATATTTAGTTGGTAGTCTTTAAAAGTTCACATCGTTATAAGGATTTATGGATAAAATCATATTGTTTTTAGTGATTCTTAGAGGTTTTACTTTTTAAAAATTTATAGTTGAACAGTACAAAACTTTTAAGTTATAGAATCATGTTAATGGGATGTTTTCTAAATGTGCTAATTTTAAAAATTACTGAATTTCTTATGTTAAAAAATGTAGCTGGGTATTTAAAATGTATTTTTTTTTTTTAAGATTTTATTTATTTGCCAGAGAGAGAGAGGGAGAGCGAGCAAGCACAGGCAGAGAAAATGGCAGGCAGGAAGAAGCAGGCTCCCTGCCAAGCAAGGAGCTCGGTGTGGGACTTGATCCCAGGACACTGGCATCATGATCTGAGTCGAAGGCAGCCGCTTAACCAAGTGAGCCACCCAGGCATCCCTAAAATGTATTTTTTATTATAAAAGTAGGATATCTATGTAAAACAATTCAAACAATGCAGCCTTTTTTTTTTTTAAGATTTTATTTATTTATTTGACAGACAGAAATCACAAGTAGGCAGAGAGGCAGGCAGAGAGAGAGGGGGAAGCAGGCTCCCCGCTGAGCAGAGAGCCTGATGCGGGGCTCTATCCCAGGAGCCTGGGATCATGACCTGAGCCGAAGGCAGCGGCTTAACCCACTGAGCCACACCCATGTGCCCCTTAGTTTATAATTTCTCTGCCTTAATTTTAAGCAATTACCTTTTATAATACTATTTTTTAAAATATTTTATTTATTTATTTGACAGACAGAGATTACACGTAGGCAGAGAAGCAGGCAGAGAGAGAGGAGGAAGCAGGCTCCCTGCTGAGCAGAGCCCGATGCGGGACTCGATCCCAGGACCCTGAGATCATGACCTGAGCCGAAGGCAGCGGCTTAACCCAATGAGCCACCCAGGTGCCCCCAATACTATTTTTAATACTCCCATTAAAAATAAGAACATCATAGATATGATTGGCTGAAATGTACATCCTTCTTCAGACACTAAATTCATAACTATATACATTTTTAAGTTTAGTTCTAATTTCTGATCCAGGAAAATCAAGGTTTTTGAACACATTGGATATTTATATTCACACTATAATCAAGGGATAAGGTGCTAATAAGGAAGAAAGCAGTAATAAAGTTACTTAATAGTAATGATCATCATAAAGACAGTCAATGTATATAACAACATATAGGGTCTTTGACATTCTGAATTACATGTAGAGAACAAAACTAAAACCCAGAATCTCTAAATACTGTGGGTAGTCTGCTAGACTGAATGTTCAGATGGTTCATTTGGCAGTGTCCGCTTAGACTTGAATTAATTTATTAGTGTTACAGCATTTTAAAAATTAAAATATTTAGGAGTGAATATAGAAAATAGAAGTGAACTTTTACACTGTTATTTGAAAATCCAGAAGAGGGTTTTTTTCTCAGCTCAGGTTTTTGCTTAAAGATCAAGCATTAAATATTTAATCCTCAAATAATATATGGTTTTTTGAAAGCATCAAATTAATGTAAAGCTTTTTGCTTATAAGCAAAACAAACTGATTTTGGTCCTCTAAGCCCAAAAGAAATGAGAGAAGAGACAGATTTTTTGGAAGTATTCTGAGATAGAACTTAGAATCAGAGGTTGGGTTAAACTGCCAAGCCAAGGATATGAGAATGGGGTACATCAGGCTGGACTGGAAGTTGCTGGATGTTTCTTTGAGTTCCTGCTATAGAAATGATTTAGTTCAGTAACTTCCAGTCTGTTTTCTCTCCCTATTTCACATTTCTGGGGTGAAACGTCCAATTGGCTGACCCCAGGATTAATCCAGTTTTTGCAGGGGAGAGGTTAAGAAATATGGACAGGGAAAGAGTTGATTCCTGGAGCATTCATTTTTGTGTATTATATCCCTTTCTAAGAAATTGGGAGCCATGAGCTGGGGATCCAGCCTCATTGGTATAAGCTGTAGCAAGCATATGTGCATGCATGTATAGTATTCTCAGTTCATACAGGTAGAGTATTAAAGTTGTTACCTTAAAACTGTTAATGAGATTATAACTATGACTTGCGAGAAAGAATCCTTCTTTATTGTGAGAAGTTCATTAATCTTAACATCTCTGAGTTGTGGATTTGAAGCGTAGTTTTTGCTTACATTCCTGTCAAAGTGTTTCTAACAAAAGAGTTCCCACCCGAAAGAAAAAATTCTGTTGCATGATGTTTAGCTTCATGGAACCTCACAAGAGGGAAAAAAATCTAGAACCTAGTGATTATGGTCTGGGCAGAATATAATAGTTGCTTTAAGGGAGTAAGAAAGTGCTTCCGGAGTAAGAAGTTGATTTCTGAGGATTAAGGATAGCTTCCTGAGACAGGAGGCAGTTTAGCTCAATCCAACTGGAGGAGACAATGAGCAAAGCCAAGAGAAAACCTGTGGTTATGAAGGTGTATATGGGATAAATCAGAGTGTCTTGCTAATACATAGAATTATGCATTTACAAAGACCTTACAAGTTATTGGAGGATTTTTGTTTTTAGTAGAGAGATAAAGCAGAACTTTGTCTAGGTTAAACTGGTGTCTAATTTAGGTGAGGTAGGGAAATCAGGAGGCTATTGTGGGAGTTTAGGATAGAGGAAATGAGAACTTGAAATAGGGCAATGTTAGTGGAAATGGACATGAAGATTCTCAAACAGTGGGTTTACCGTTCTGTGGACATTAGCAATCATTTTCCTCTTGCCCAGGTTTCTTTGTAGGCTTTTCTAAATTGTTCCCTAAACTGCAGTTTACTTTTTCTGTTTAGTCTCTGATCTGTGCTCTTAGCAGTGGTCCTGCTACAATGTAAATATCATGTTACTCCCATGGTTAAAATTTTTATGCACCCTCCTCCTACCTAAGTTAAAATTTAAAATCTTTATCATGATGTTCTAAGGTGTGTATTATTGTGTTTCTGCTTAATTTGCTATTCCCCAGTTTCTTCCTTTTGTTTTTTCTGCTTTCCTAAACTACTCAAAGTTCTGTGGTGGATCATCCTCTCAAGTGATCATCCTCTCTGTTGCCCTCTCCCTGGAACAGGGACCTCTCCTTTGTGCTCATCTTTTTAAGATACATAGAAAAGTCTACATGTAGGCAAGTCTTAGCCCAGTAAGTAGAATACTTTATGTTTGCTTCCATTGTTGTATGTATAGATTTTGTTAATGCTGTCTTTTTTGTTTAGATTGTGAATTCCCTGAAGGCAGGTTGACTCTTAACATCTTTTCCTATTACAGAGTAGCTTAGAGATGCATATTTGCCCACCTTTCCTTCCTCCCTCCCTGTAACTAGATGTCATGATTTTCTGACAGTATGGATTCTGAAGCCAAAATGCTTAGGTTGAAAATCCTGGCTCTGCCACTTACTAGTTGTGCAATCATGGGCAGGTTATTTAACCTCTTTGTTTCTTTGTTGCATACTGATGATAAGACCAGTGAAATAATGCTGCCTAACTCATAGGGTGGTTGTGAGGATTGAATTAATATGTCCAAAGTGCTAAGGCCATTGTCTGACATAAGTGATTATGTGTTTGCTCCTTTTTCTGTTATGCATTGTAGTTTAAATACAAATTTGTACTCCTATGGCAAAAACAGTTGCACATACAGTACCTCCTAAATATGTTTGTAATGTGGTATGTTCCTGATTTTTTTTTTCTACTGTAGGTGGGTTGTTAGTATTATTTCCACCAAAGCAGGCTTCAGAATATTCGCCAAAAAATTATTGAGTACTTCCTGTCTGTCAGACATATTCTTGGTAGCTGTGATATAGTTCTATATATATAGGTGAACAAATCTGTGGGCAGGTAGTAAATAATAAATTATGTATTATGTTACTTCATTGAAAGGGCAATGGAAAAATATGAAGGGTAGGGGAAGTGAGTGTTAAGATTGGAAAAGAACTTGTAATTTTAAATAGGGTGGTTAAACTAAGCTTTATATAGTAGGAGAGCATTCCAGCCAGAGGAATCCTTCCACACAAAAGTACTTAAGTAAGAGTGTGTCCTACTTTTTCACAGACTAACCAGGAGGTCACTATGGCTGGTGTAGACTGACCAGTGAGAAGAGGTCAGAGAGGTAAAGGGGTTTGGAGTTAGCTTTTGTAATACATTGTGGACCATTTTAAGGACATTGAGTTTTACTCTTACTCTGAAGTTGGGAGCCATTGTGGAGTTCTGAGTAGAGAAGTGACATTATCAGACTTAAGTGTTAAGAGGATTGTTTTACGAATGGTGTTGTTGAAGATGAAGGTAATGATATTATTGAAGAATGATAGTGGTTCAGGTATCTGGAGGTGGTGAAGATTAGTCATAATCTTTATATATTTTGAAGGTACAGCTGACAGGATTTCCTGTAGATAGGCTGTGGTGTATGAGAGAAAAGTAGTCAAGAATGACTCAAGGGTTTTGCCTAAGCAGCTAGAAGATAGAATTTCATTACGCATGCTGTGGGAAAGGCTGTGGTAGGGGCAGTTTATGGGAAAGATCAGGAGTTCAGTTTTGGACACACTGAATTTTATATTGATGAATGGGGAGAACAGGAGATATAATGGGCATATAGATGATACTTAAAATTTCCAGACTGGATAAGATCCCCAAGCGTGGGCAAAGAAGAGTTATTCCAAGTTTGGGTTACTCTAGAGTTAGAACTTTGGGAAACCTGTAAGGGAAAATGAGCAACAAAGTCCAGTAACTTAAATGAATATAATTAAGGAAGAATGATATCTGTGTGAAGTACTCTTTATAGGCTAATTAAGGATGAAGTGTGAGAATTGACCTTTGGATTTAGCAGTATGGAGGTCATTGATGACTTTGTTAAGAGCGGATTAATTTTTAGTGGTGGGGCTGAACCCTTCTTTGGAGTGGGTTTGAGAGATAACGGGAGGGAGACAACCCTTTTAAGGAATTTTTTTGCCAAGGACAGCAAATAAATAATGCAGAGGATAGGAGGCTAAGTGGAAATTTTTGAGATAGAAATATTGACATATTTGCATAATGGAAATGGAAATGATCTGTTAGAGATTACAAAGTAGATATAGATGTAGTTGACAGGAGAAAGGGAGAATTACCCAAGTGATACTCCTGAGTAGGTGCACAAAAGGAGAGAATCTGATATGTTAATAGATGAGAGAATGAATAGTACATTTGTGATTACAATTGGGAATTCAGTGTGTATGTACGCGATCCTGCTAGTAGGTGGATAAATGTGGTGGAACTCTGGACATTGTTCACTGCTTTAGTTTTAGAAGTGAAGCAGAAAGCAAAGTCATTGAGTGTGATGTTGAGGAAGAACTCATTGGGGGTTTGAGGAGAGGATGATATAAAATAGTTATCTGCAAGAGCCTGAGAGTGAATAAACTGGGGGAAAATTTATTACCTGTCAGCATTAATAGTGTACTTGAGTCCACCTAGCATGGTGGTGCAGTTTTCTGTAACTTTCGTGTTCCTTCTGGAATTAAGATTTGGGTACAGATTTGGTGGGGATAACATTTCACTGGTGTAGTTGATTTTGTGAGCACAGTGAAGGCAAAGAGGTTTAGAGAGTCAACTGTATGCACAGTTTAATTTAAACAGGATAATGAAGAGAGTGGGTGTCAGAGGGGTTGAGGGATAGTTAAAAGGTAGAAGGATCAATGCATTGGAGATCCTGGTCGAGTCAGTTTTTGGAGAAAGTGCAATAGTAGGTTTTCTAGTTCATCAGGAACTGCAAAACATATAAATAAGGTTTGACAAAGCGAGGTGATACACAGGCGTTTTTTGCTATTCTCTCTTCTTATCTTTTAGCTGCAATACTTTATTTATTTAGTTAGTTAGTTATGAAGGAAAGAGTTTTGTTAAATGGTGGAGAGAGGAATATTGGATAAGAGATTTTCTCCTCTAATGAAAGGAATAGTTAAAGAGTATTCTTAGGCCAGAGAGATTGCCTGAAATCTTTAGTGTGTTGTGTAGCAGTACATAAGATAAGACCAACCATTTTATTGTGGTCTAACAGAGGTCTTGCTTACTGTTTTAATTCTTTTCTTGGTAATGCCACCTTGAAAGCTGTCTGCATAGTTCTGTAATATTCTCAGGTGTTCTCCCTGTCCTGAGTTTCTTGAGGAAAAACAACCATTGAGTGCTTACTAAGTGTGAGTTACTTTGCTGACATGCAGTCTCCTTACACTAATGTTAATCCTCACAGTTTTGTGATAGGTACAATTATTTCCATTTTATAGATGAGGAAACAAAGGAATTATTTTAGATAACTGTCAAATGAAAAATGAAAAAGTGGCTAAGCTGAAATTGGAGCTTGGCCAAGCTTCCGGTTTATTTTCTTGGCTTCATCACATATAGATGGACATTCTGAGGAAGGATTATCCATTTCATTGTTCATGTGTTTGTTTTCCACGTATTTAGACAGATCTTGGGCCAGAGTATAAATTGTCCTTGTAGTATATGTTGTGCTTTTAATGATATGTTTTTCTTCCTTTTGAGAGTAAAGATGCAGAAAAATACTTCCTAAGTAATTATGTCTTTAATTAGTAATTTTAGAGTAGCACATAACTCCGGGGCATACTTCAAAACATGAACAGAAATAATCTGTATATGACATAGCAGAAAATAGACACATACCAGTCTACTGAAAGCCATTATTACAAATACTGTTAGACTCTTCAAGCCTTGTCTTCAAACTCAAGATTCTCCAGGATGAACCCTGTGTACTAAAGTATACAGTAATCTCCCACCATCCTTGAATGTGTAAACTCATTTTTTTTTAAACTTTTTAAAAAAAATTTTATTTATTTGACAGAGAGATCACAAGTAGGCAGAGAGGCAAGCAGAGAGAGAGAGAGGGGAGGAAGCAGGGCTCCCTGCGGAGCAGAGAGCCCCATGTGGGGCTCGATCCCGGGACCCTGGGATCATGATCTGAGCTGAAGGCAGAGACTTTAAGCCACTGAGCCACCCAGGCGCCCCTAAACTCATTTTTATATTTCAGTAACAGAAACTGTTACTTCATCATTTACATACATTTCAGTCTTTTTAAAAAGAAAACCCGGGGTGCCTGGGTACCTCAGTCGATTAAATACCAGACTCTTCATCTCAGCTCAGGTCTAGATTTCAGGGTCCTAAGTTCAAGTGTCATGTTGGACTCCCAAAAGCTGGGGCATGGAGCCAATGTAAAAAAGAAAAGAAGAAAAAAAAAACCCAACAATTAACTGATTGCTTTGCACCACATGAGTTTGTGGGTCAGTGTGGAAAGATTTTTGTTGTTGTTTTTTACCTCTTCCTTTCTCAGTACACAAGATGACACCTGAGGGGGAAAAAATGTAAGGTCACATCTCCACAGCACATTTTCCTGCACAGTTGAAAATGATTTTGTGAGACAGGCTTTAATGTTAGTGAGTGTTTTATTTATTTTTTAAACAAATCACCTACATTTTAGAATTTCTTTCTGCCATTAAAAATATACATGCATATTACTTTATCCTTCAAATTTTGTGAGACTTCGATCTGGCAGTTCTCATTTTCCCGATCTTACTGATTTTCAGGAACCGACGTAATCCTCAACAAGAGGAATTGTGTATTGCAGTGGTACTTGATGTGTGTGTGGGACAGTGCCCCCCCCCCCCCGGGTTCATTTGGCATTTTCTGGAGATATTTTTGGTTGTCAACATTCTCGGTGGGAGTGCTGCTGGCATCTAGTTGTAGAGGCCAGGGACTATACTAAACACTCTGCAGTGTACGGGACATTCCACCATAACAGAACTGTGTAGCCAAAAATGTCAGTAATGGTTGGGAAATTGTCTCTTTTAAGCTCCTACTTTTAGGTCCTGTACTTTTCCACTTTATTTTTCTGCATTCTGCTCATCCTTCTACAAGTCCAACTTACAATCCTCCTTTGCCCTGATGCCTTTCCTAGATAGCTCTAAGCCTACATTTCATATTTCCTGTCTCTAGGTTCCGTTTACCATCACTAAATCTCTACAACTAATAGTTTATGATGTTTTATTTGTTTATTGTCTTTGTATCATGTTTTCTAACCTAATTTTACTAGTGGAGGATCAGTGATGTATATCTTCTGAGTTTTCTAACTGCTGATGTGTTTGCCCCTGATGTGTTGTGTGAGTTGGTAGAATGCAAAAAGGGCCCAGGGCCTACCTAGGCTCTGACAAACTTTACAGTGAAGGAATGGACCATTGCCTGTTGATGGAAATTTGGAATTGGTATCCTATGGATTGTGGGGGAAAGTAATAGCAGTAGTGGTGAAAGCAGTAAGAAGAGCTGCTCCTGCTCCCTTCCAGTAGGGGACAGAATAGATCCACCTCAGCCATTAAGCTGGTGCTATAAAAAAAACTCTGGTATCCTCCGAGTTTTGAATTGGTTGTCTCTCTTAAACCTGAGCCTTGCTGTTAGAGATTTATCTTTGGGTCACCTGTTCATGGGGGACAGACGGGTTCATGTTGGTAATATTAATAAATTTTAGAAAGATTTTCAATAAGGGGCCAAAGGATAGCTAAATTAGGCTAACCAGACACACTGTTTCTTCAACTTTCTGCTTTAATTGGTAGGGAGAGATGGGTCCGTAGAGAAAAGTAACTTGACTCTTTAAAACATGTTAGAACCCTTATCATGAATATATAAGTTGCCAAAGAAGAAACCCAGGTTCATGCTGAGTATTATCTGAACATTTGTGTTACCTCTTGAAGCTTTTCTTTTCCATTGAATTGGATCTTTGATGGGTACAACTGTCAGATATTTTAGTACTCTTAATTTGAAAATTCATTTTCAGTATTTAATTAGAGCTTCATTGCTTTGAAGCAGGTAAATACCATGCCATCTTCAGATAGGACTTTCTGAGCAAGAAAATGTGTTAATATTTCAAGGGTAATTTCAAAATTGGAACAAATAGACAAAAATTTTAGTGTCACTTCAACATTTATGTTAAAAACAGTTGCTCTTTTTTAAGCAATCAGTACAAAATGGCAATTCAAAAGTTATGTTCATACTTGTATTGCCTAGTAGTTTACTTTTTCTTTTAAGGAGTGTGGGGATGGGGCAGTGCTGCTTAATTGGGGACAATTTTTGTCTTCTATGTAACATTTGGCATTGTTTGTAGATGTTTATGGTTGTCACAACTTTTGAGAGGGTGGAGATTGGGTGCTTCTGACTTAAAGCAGGTGGAGAGAGGCCAGGGATGCTGCTCAGCATCTTACACTACACAGGACCTTCCCCTATGACAAAGAACTGCCATGCTCACATGTCAGTGGTGCCAAAGTTGAGGAACCCCAGGATGAGAGGATTGGAAAGGACCTATTCCAGACACAAAAGAAATGTCTTGTGACCAGTGAACATAGGTTAAAATACTCGATTTTACTAGCAGTAAATGAAATGCAAATAAAGTGATTTTCTGCTGTTAAATTGTGCAGGAGTTTTGAAAGAATTTAATACTTGAATGAAAGAGGTTTTTTTTTTTTTTTGAAATAGGTGTTTCTATCCTGATGACGCTTAAAAGTGGTACAACATTTCTGAGAGGCTGTTGAAAGTACATTTATCAGAAGTTGATACTTGTATTTTAGACTCAGTAATTCCATTTAAGGAATCTATACTAAAGTAATAAACAGATGCCTTCAAAGTTTATTATTAGGATATTAACCACAATTACTTTTAATTGTAATCAGCTGGAAGAAAACCTCTTTTTAAAATTGTGTTTATTCTTAATCTCAGAAAACTGAGGGTTGCTGGAGGGAGAGGGGGTGGCAGAGGGTGGTTGGGTTATGGACATTGGGGAAGGTATGTGCTATGGTGAGTGCTGTGAAGTGTAAACCTGGCGACTCACAGACCTGTACCCCTGGGGCTAATAATACATTATATGTTAATTTAAAAATTAAAAAATTAAAAAAAAAGATTTTGCAGAAAAGTATGTATAAAGTTATCCCTACTGCACCTTAATTTTTATTAAATCTATTTTATTAAAAATGGTTATTAAATAATGGTGCAGCTGTATGTGATACAAATTAAAAATCCTACCAGAGACTACAGATCGTGGGACAATATCCATAGTAAATAGGGGAAAAAAAGGGTTATCAAAATAGAATGCCATATTTTAATAAGAATAGAATAGTGAAAAATACACTAAAATATATTTTAATGATAATTACTGGACAGTTCATGGGCAGTGTTCATTTTGTTTCTATTTTCTAATTTTTTATGACTGTGCTATTAAAATATAGTTGGAAAAAATACTTTTTACACTTTGGTAAAATTTTGTAGTAGTCCTACCATTTCTTAGGGTATTTCCTGAGTAATCGGTCCTTTCCCATATACCATGTTTCCTTGTGTTGGGTTTATTTCTGGGCTCTCTGTTCTCTGATATATTTTATTTACTCATTTAAATGATAAAATATGGTATGGTGTAATCATGATGAAAAAGGAATATTCCCTTGATTGGGGCCCTACTTACAGAAATTTTCTGAGCTAGTAATTGGTATTTTAAAGTTTTTAAAAATGCTGTCATGATGTTGTGTAAGCAATTCACAATATGTTATTTTTGCCACATGTTTTTGCTCATGTAATTCAATATTCAAATTAAATTTACTTGGTTTTGCTCTTTCCTGTCATGTAAAAATTCTGACTTTTTGTTTTAAGATTTTATTTGAAAGAGATCACAAGTAGGGGAAGGGGCAGAGGGAGAAGCAAATTCCCTGCTAAGCAGGGGTACTGATGAGGACTTCATCCCAGGACCCTGGGATCATGACATGAACTGGAGGCAGACATCAACTGGCTGAACCACCCAGGCCCCCCAAATTCTGACACTTAAAATCTTCTGATTTGAATAGCTACCTTTTGAAGATGTTATGAACTTGTCACCCAGCCCTCTTAAATTTGGTTTTTTTTTTTCATTCATTCTTCATGTATTCCCCTTTGATATTTGCATATGGTGTAGTATTTGCTATTCCTGGAGGTAGTAGGGCTCTCCTGTGTTCTCTTGTGTTAGCTTCCCACACAGATTTTGTGTAGAAACCATTGAGGCTGAGTAGAAGTAATCTTAATAGAATTTGAAACTGTAAGAGGCAGGAGGTTAAGATGGTGGTTACTGGCCCCTGAAGTGTTCTAGAACCCGCTGAGAAAATAGGAGATTTTCTGCCCTTGAGCGGGTATAGACTTGTGAATTCCTGTGGGGATAATAAGGTCATTGTGTGATATTTCATAGGGTATCTTTATTAGTGCTGTGTCTCTCTAAAGGAGAAGTTGCATGAAAGTAAAGATGGAAAGAAGAAAGTGGAGGGAGGTGAGGTTTACTTTAAAAAAAATTAATGAGTGGGGTGCCTGGGAGGCTCAGTCATTAAGCGTCTGCCTTTGGCTCAGGGTCTGGGGTCTGGGGTCCTGGGATCCAACCCCACATTGAGCTTCCTGCTCAGTGGGAAGCCTGTTCTTCTCTTATACTGTCCCTGCTTGTGTTCCCTTTTTCACTATCTCTCTCTGTCAAATAAATAAATAAAATCTTTAAAAAATTAAGGAGTAATTTCAGTAAATTCTTGAGTTAATTTTAGCAAAGCATATTAAATTAATGTGGAGGAATTGATTTGATTTTAAAGTTGAAAATGTATGTCTTTTTGTTTTTTTAAAGATTTTATTTATTTGACAGACAGAGATCACAAGTAGGCAGAGAGGCAGGCAGAGAGAGAGAAGGAAGCAGGTTCCCTGCCTAGCAGAGAGCCCGATGCCGGGCTCGATCCTAGGACCCTGGTATCATGACCTGAGCTGAAGGCAGAGGCTTTAACCCATTGAGCCACCCAGGTGCCCCGAAAATGTGTGTTTTTTGAACATCTTCTTAGAATAATTTTATTTTCATTTGAAAAATAAGGTTTTTTTTTGTTTCTAGTTTCTACTCAACCAATGAGTACATTCCTAAGAAAATACTTTTTCTTTGCAAGATCCTTAGTTTATTTGCTCATGGCCTATTGTTGTGTTCAAATTCTATAATATTCATGAAAACATTTTCTGTTTTTGTTTTTGTCACAGTTGTAGTGTAACAAAAAGCTACGTTTTTGACGTTTTTGTAGAAGTGGTTTTTCATCTCTATATGGTATAGTGACTTCTGAATTGGATCTCTTGGATCTAATTCAGAGTAACTGCTTTTGATACCTTTGAAACTTAAAATACAATATGTATAAAATTCATTTAGTTTATGGGACTTAATTCCTGTCTGACAAGTTAATATCATAGTCTTTGAAGCTCCCATAGTTTGCTTACCCTGGGCTCTATCTTTCCTGATCTCAAAACCTTATCTCAAAACCTTTTCTTATCTCAAAACCTTCCCAGAATAGAGCAGGGAATGGAAGAAGATGTGATCATGGAAATAGCATGATCCTCTCTAAAATTTTTTAATATTAATAAAATTTGTATACCATATAAGTTAATCATTTAATAGAATGGAATTGTCAAGTTGCATGTTAACTCTGTGTTTAACTGAGATACTGCCAGACTATTTTCCCACAGTGGCTATACCATTTTGCACTCCCACCGACAGTGTATAAGATTTCCAATTTCATCCTGCATCCTCCCCAATACTTGTTATTGTCCCAACTTTTTGATTATAGCTACCTTTAGTAGATGTGAAATGGTATCTTATAAAATGTGCTTTGATTTGTGTTTCCCTAGTGGATAATAATGTTAGTCATCTTTTAATGTACTCATTGGCCATTTATTTTCTTTGGAGAAATGCCTATTTGAATCTTTTGTCCAATTTTCAACACTTTTCTTTTGGGGTAAAATGTACATAACAAATCTTGGCATTTTAAGTGTATAACTTGGGGATATTAAATACTTTTCTACAGTCTTGTGCCACAGTCATCACTATCCATATCCAGGCCTTTTTTTAATCTTCCCATACTGAAACTCTGTACTCATTAAACAGTAATGTAATACCTTACCTTTTCCCCAGCCCCTGGGCTAATGCCTTTCTACTCCTTGCCTCTGATTCTATTTTAGATACCTCATGTAAGTGAAATCATAAAATTTGTTCTTTTGTGTCTGGCTTATTTCACTTAGCATATTGTGTTCAAGATTTTTCAAAGTTGTAGCATGTGCCAGAATTTCCATTTTAAGCCCTAATAATATTCCACTGCATGTATTTACACCACATTATTTATGCATTCGTGTGTTGATTGATGGTATTTTGCACCTTTTGGCTACTGCTTTGTGAATTGGTGTACACGTTCTGATTGAGTCCTTGCTTTCACATGTTTTGGGTATTTACTTGGAAAGGGAATGGCTGATCACCTGGTAATTCTTTGTTTTTGTTTTTGTTTTGTTTTTATTTTTGAGAAACCACCACACTTCTCTACAGTTGCTGCATCATTTTGTATGCCCTCCAGCTAGTATGAGGTTCCAATTTCTTCACAGCTTTGGCGGCCAATACTTGCTGTTTCCTGTGTTTTTGTTTTTGTTGTTGTTGCTGTTTGCATAGCAGGCGACCTAATGGATGTGAAGTTCTGTCACGTTTTGGTTTTGATGTACATTATCCCAGTGATTAGTGAGGTTGGGCATCTTTCCATGTTATTGGTCTTTTGTATATCTTTGGAGAAATGTCTGTCCAACTACTTCGCCTATTTTTTCACTGGGTTGTGTTCTATGCCCTCCTGCCCTCCCCCACTTGCTTATTTGTAGGAGTTCTTTTTATATCCTGGTTATTAACACCTTATCAGATAGATGATTTGCAAGTATTTCTTCTGTTCTGTGGGTTTGCCTTTTCACTTGTTAATAGTGACCTTTGAGACAGAAAATATTTTGATTTTGAACATAGTTCAAGCTTTTTGTTGTTGTTGTCACATAGTACTGTTTAAGTCGACAGTGACTGATTCCGAAATGTCTTGGGAATGTATCAGGAGCCTTCTAGGCTTCTACTGAAAAACATTTTCTAGTTTCACTTTCTGTTTTGAAGTCAAATTTTTCGTTGGCCACAAGTATTTTAGTTACTGGTTATATCTCTTGAAGTCCTTCATTTCTTAAAAAATATCTACCAAATTTTCTTGTTCTAAAAAAGCCTTGTTTGACAGTCCTTTCAAGTAAAAACTGCCTTCTAAGATAGCAGCTAGTTCAGCTCGCAACAATATTCAACTATTTTTCCTTGAAATGTATATAATATTTTGATACATTTTTCATGTATTATTTGTCCCATTTTGTTACAGAGAATATTAAGAAAATGCATATTCAGAGGTTGAGTATTAATAAAATTAGTATTTATTGTTTTATTAAACTTTAAATGAAATGTTTTTTTGTTTTACTGTGAATTTTTGGTGGGTGAAGAAGGTGATGACTGACTAGTAGATAGGAGTTTGGAACTGTTGCTTGATTTCTGCTAAGTGTCTTCATTTTCCCTGTTGCTGTTCTTGCACCATCAAGACAAATATTAACATAGTAAAAATATCAACTCTTATTCTTATGAGAAATGGCTTTGGCCTCTTACAATACATTTTTGAGAACTGCTGCCCTAGTTTGTAGTAGTATGGATGGGGGAAGAGAGTACAGATTAACACTTCCCTTATTTTGCTTAAGTAGTCACCTGTTTAAGATGTATCTGCTGCCATTAATGGTTTGTACTTTCAACTTTGGGAAATGGTTGACATTCTTGACTCTTGGATCTCCTGGAATGTAGAGTATTCAGGCAGGTATCATCACAAAATGTTTTTATATTAGTGGTAAAATTTAAAAGGACAGGGAGAAAAGGTGTTCTTATTAACCTAGTAAGTGAATAGATATTAAAAGCACATAAATTATATATTTTTACTTTGCAGATACATGTTACATAGAACCTATGATATGTACCCTTTAAGAGATAGAAGATTCTGAAAATACTAGCTAAAAGAAAAGAGTAATGTGAAGTTCATTTTGCTGTTTAACATAGATATAAGACAAGAAACCTTTATTTGTCTATGTAAGCATTATAGCTTGAATACTAAGAGCTTCGGGTCTGGAGTCATTCTGACTTGCCTATTTAAAATGTGAATTTGAGCCAATTTCTAATAACCTATTTACGATGGTCTGGTAACACCTCTCTGGCTGACTTGTTAGGAGCAGTAGAGTCAAAATAATGTTTTAAAGTTGCTAATAATGAGACGTAGTACATAATGGGCTTTTAGCTGGAGGTTGTTCATTTTAAAGATTTTTAACAGAGATTGGGGTTTCATTTGGATCAGGGGTGGGGAGAATTGGTGTAACTAGTTTGGAGTTTGTGAGTCAGATTCATAGGCCTGGTACTTGCCACTTAACAAAGATATTCTCACTGCCCCTTACTCAGATCTTAATGTTATTAGCATCAGTGTTATCCTATATTCTGTTTTGTGCTTTGTGTTGAAGAATTGTAAAGCTACATGTTACTGTGTTTTGTTTGATTTTTTGCTTATAGGATTCAGTGGTCCCAATTTAAAGGCTATTTTATTTTCAAACTGGAGAAAGTGATGGATGATTTCAGAACTTCAGCTCCTGAACCAAGAGGTCCTCCCAACCCAAATGTCGAATATATTCCCTTTGATGAAATGAAGGAAAGAATACTGAAAATTGTCACTGGATTTAATGGGTATGCACTTAATATTATTTTAAAGGTTTAGTTTTTAGCAGAACATTAAGGATTTTTATTTGTTTTGATCATTGATTATCCATTAAGTAAGTTCTGTGTCTCAGGTGACATTTAGTAGTTAGTGATTTTTAGCTTACAAGTATTAAATAATGAGTGTATCTATTTATTTATTTAACTTGAACCATGTTTATGGGTGTGTAAGTGGCATTTGGACTTTAAAATGGGTTTGACAGTGGAGGCATTCAGGAAATGTTTTTTCTTTTCATTTTATACGTGATATAAATCTTTATACTTTACCTAGAACCTGCATATCATTGAGATGAGTATTATTTTTCTAAATGAAAAATGACAATTTATGAACGTATAAATTACTTAGGACTTTCTATTTAAAATTTTTTTTGGAGTTCCTCTTTTACTCCCAAGTAAACAAGTAATCATTTTTAGCCCTTTGTAAACATTGCATTAAAAGATACAGTGTATTAAAATAAATGGCTATTTTAAAAAATGTTGCTGTGTGTCATATTCTTTGTCATTTTAAGTATTTTTCTTGGTATTTGTAGAGTTTTCTTTATTGAAGGGAAGAAGTATTTTTGATGTTGAATTGTTCAGTATTTAGATTGATATTAGCGATTTGGATACCAAATTTAATGAATTGTGGATATGTTAACCATGAATTCATATTTGAGATAGGTTTTATTTGAAGAGGTTTCATTTGTAACTATTAGATAGCATAAACAGTCTCATTCTTTTCAGATATTTAAACACATAGGATTTGCAACAAGGTAGTGTAATTCAGTTAATCCTTTGTTATATATCATGTATCCATGCTTTTAAGTTTTGAGTTTTGCTTAAAATAACACATTCTTAGACTTTGGCTTTAGGTATGTTGCAAAAGTGCTTTGTTGGGGTAGAATATATGGCTTTATCTTTGAGCTGCCTTTAGGGGTTTGGGATGGGAAGGGCGCTTATTTTGACTTTGTACCCTGTTGTACTTCTGTACACTCTATCGAAAATTATTTATCTGTATGCACATACTGCTTTTGTCAATAATAATATTTTTTAAAAGCACATACCCAGACAAAGCCACATGCTTTATGTTAGAAATATGTTGCATAAGATTTAGTCTTGAACTAAATTATTCAATATAAGAATACTTCTTTGGGATATTTATAAATAGTACACAGATAGTACTTAGACGTTATAACTCATCTTTTCAGTAAGTTATGGCTACCATTTAAAAATTAAGAGTCAAGGTAAAAGAGGTCATAATATGCTACTGCTTTGTGAATGGTAAACTAATATAGTTGTGATTCTGAATTAGTAATACTATTTTCAGTTCTTTCAAAATTAAGATTGACTAGACAGATATGTAGACTAAATAAATCTAAATATAATTAGTTTGTAAAGCAGGTAATTAACATACTTCTGAAAATGATTTAAATGGTCATTAAATGCATACCTAAGACACAGTTGCTTTAAAAAATATTTTTCATCTTTGAACCATTAGTATTTTGAACTTACATTGTTTTTAATTTGATTTTTCAAAATAGTTTATGAATCCTTTTTCCTAGTTAGGCAGGATTGAGGTCTTAATCAGTGATAAGTATTTTTCAGTTTTTAATTAACCTTGTTTGTCTTTGTTATATTGATATATTGAAACATGTTCATTTTTTTAAATTTTATTTTTATGTATGAATATATTCATTAATTGGTGTGTTAAAAATGTGTTAAGAGTAGTGGCTCCAAGTAGCATTTTGGTCTTTTTCAGCCAGATTGAGGATTTGTCCTTCTTAGTATACCTTTACCACTCTTTATAATAGGTCACGTTTTAAGTTATAAAAATATTTGTTAAAATTTTTAAAAAGATCCTTAGATGTCACAGGAGTAGTACATAAAGAAAAGAAAGTGGGATCATATCATATGCTAGTTGTATTTTCCTTTTTGAAGAGCTTTGACATCTATCAGTGCATTTATAGTGGTATCTTCTGTTCATCTGTGTATTTGAAATGACTGCATTATTTTTTATTATACGAACAAGTTTGTTTTATTTCTGTTGGTGGGTGTTTATTTTTTGATTATTTTAAGTAGTGCTTGTAGTGAGCATCCTTGTACGTACATCTTGTGTTGATGAATGTCACACATTGAATGTATGTGTAGGTTGTTGCTTTTAATTTGTAGAAATGGAATTGTTAATGTCACAGTGTACACATACTTAAAATTTCTATTGAACTGTCAAGTTGACCTTGCAAAATGTGTATTATTTCATGTGTGTGTAAATGCGGATACTGTAATCCCTTAATGTCATGTGTGTGCAGCGCATGCATGTGCACACAGATTTATGTGTCTTTGAGTGCAGGTGAAATTGAACATCTTAACAGGTTCTTATATTAGCTCTTACAAATTGTGGTTTCATACCCTTTTTTTTTATTTTGCAGTGATTTTCTTATTGGTAAGTTTATTGTTTTTGCTTTTAATTAGTAAAAGCTCGGTTTTTAAATGCTTCATAGTATTTAGTTCTGAAAAAGATTATTCATTTTCTAAAATTATTTTAGTATATTGTCAACATTTAAATTTTCCCTCTTTGAAGTGGAAATTGTCCATTCAGTTGTTGGCTTGATTTCTTGAACTGTAAGATTCTGAAAGACAGGGTTAACCATCTTTTCCAAACAAGGCCTACAACAGTGAATGCCTGAACAGTAGGTTTTCAAACAGTACTGAATAAATCAGTGAAAGGAATAAAAACGTGTTTCTATATTTGTATTTTATTTGTAGTAGTTCATTCCTGTTGTACACAAAGAGGCACTTCAAGGGGTAGAAAGAAATGTAATTTACATTTTTAGTAGTTTTTTAAAAGATACTTATGTGTCGACTCTAAATTACTGACAGTTTAAGAATAATGAATATAAATTAACTCTCCTTTGTCAGTGTTGTTAGATCTTTCTAAATAAGCAGTAAGTTTAAGGTATTGATTGGTTGACTAAAGTAGTGTGGTTTACATGTTTATGAGCAGGTCTAGAAAAAGTACATAACCATTTGATACCTAAAGATCTTTATTGTCACATCATCTTTCTAAGGCAGGTGTACAGTTGGTTACAACTGAAGAGCGCTTTTCATCTTTTGGCATGATAGTCTTTCTGAATGTTGAATTTTTTCTCTAAAGTTACTTTAAATGTACATGATTGACCAGATTTTTCTTAGTCATAAAAGCTTTCACATTATTGTTTTTTTTTATTTTTAATTTTTTATTAACAAATAATGTATTATACATTATTGTTTTATATGTGTGTTGCTTACACACAGCGCTTGAAAATTTCTGCACCTGAGAGTGTGCCTCTTCATACTTTTTTAAAAGGTCATGTATGAGATTTTTGCATTCTTAAATCTGGATCATAGATTTAAAGCATAATCCTATTTTGATTTTGTATTGTTTGCTTTACAGTTAGTTTGAGATTATTCAGAGATGAGAGAATAGGTTCTAGCTATTTGTTACTTTTTTCTCTTACTTCCTTTGACCTGTTTATTGCTGCTTCCAGAATTCTCTTCTGGAGAATTTTTATTTAGGAGAAGTAGAGTTTTTGTGTCAGTATTTGTTGAACATATTAAATCTTTTAGCTATATGTGTTTATTTCCATTTTCTTCACTGTCTTTCACTTAGCATAACTAGTAGAGAATTGGAATTATTTAGTAGCCTTACCTCCTCCTACCTCACCTTGCCTTGTCCTTTGATCATATGGTTTGATTTGACGTTCTAATAAAATGTTTTAAATTGAAAGCAAAAGTCCTGATTTTTTTTCTTGACATTTTTGATTTGATGCCAGAACAAGGACAGTTCAGACTACTGTAGGCATTATAAAAGATTATTAACTTGAATGAAAGTGTTGACAGTTGTTACATACTTATTTTGGGATAGGGAGTGGCACAGATACTAGTTTATAATTACTTAGCATTATTTAAAGAGGCTAATTCTTCATTTTATTGTTTGTACTTGTCATTTTACATTGATGTTTTCAGTAATCTCAATTTCTGACATTGATTGCAGGTAGAAAATATATACATAACAATATTTAAGTATGTGTATATTTGTACAAATCTAAAGCCTGAGTACTGATAGAGATATTGTATAGATACTAAGATAAAGATAATATCAGTGATATTTCCAGTGATAATTCTGACTTTTGTAGGACTTAAGAGTAAACAAAACTGAACCTGTTTGTTCAGCCTTAGATAACTGAGATAGATATATATAGATTTTTTATTTTATTTTATTTTCTTAGTGATAACTGAGATAAATTTAAGCTAGTTTTTACCTGAATAGTTCAGGTCAGATTTAAGTGATTTTGTTAACTAAGGCATAGTATAAATGTAACCATTCATAGAAAATAAGGACATAGTAAAAATGACATCTTTATGTGTAAAACTGAAGTTGAGCTGGCTGTTTTAACATTTTTCGTAACAGGATGTCTGATTTTATGGTTATCTCTTAGTTTTTGTACTCAAACGGCCTCTGTGTTATATTTTATATTCGCCTCTTTTTCATGAGGAAAGTTGCTTGCATTGGAAAGGAATAAGGTAATCAGTTATCTGATTTTATCTTAAATTCTGAATTAAGTGCACATTTTTCTTCTCTGAATGTCTTCTTTCCAGTTGAATACCTGTATATATTCAGAATATTTGTACATCTTAATGATGAAACATTAAATAGACTAAGATAAATTTTAGTCAGACTGTAATCTCAGCTTAAAATAGAAGATAGGAAATTCTTCCTTCAGGTGTTGGCCTTATTGTCTAAAATTTCTTTCTATTAAAAGTAGCATTGGATTGCTAATTCATGGTTTGATGTCTTTCCCTCATATTCAGCCCCTTTCATGATACTGAATTCTCATTAAGACTTACACATATTAAAGGTTTGGGCATACAGAGGGAGAGAGAATCTCAAACAGGCTCCACACCCGGTTCAGAGCTTGATCCCAGGCTCTATCTCATGTCCCTGAAGTCTTGACCTGAGCTGAAATCAAGAGTTGCTGCTTAACTCACTGAGCCACCCGGGAGCCCTGATACTTTTTTTTAATTCAGTGAATGGGGACAATTGCAGTCAAATTCAGATACTGTAACTAATGTAAAACGTGTTAGTTTCTCTCCTTGGAATTTAAAGGAGTATTTTAAAAGATAAGAGATAAACTTTTGGTTTTGTTCCTCTATAGTTGGTCTTTGGGGTGTTTGTGCTTTCTGCAGCCTTCATTAATTAGTGGGTTTTAAGATCAGGATGATGATAGGAACTAAGATTTAATGAATACCTTATAAAATATTTCAGGCACTGTTAAATGGTTTATATACATTATATTTTATTTAGTCTTCATGATAATCAGTAGTGAGAATTATATGTTCAGAATCCCTGTTTCCTAGATATGGACATGAAACTTTAACAAGAGAGATAAATTCAACTTGGACACAGTCTTTCAGTGGGCTAATGAGTATGCCTTTTTATCCACACTACCTTATAATTTGTACATCAAAAGTAGATCGGACATCAGTGTTCTGTAGTGTTTCTGGGTAATACCATTTGAAAGGACTTGTTACTTTTGGATCCTTTACTTGATGTGGGTTTTTTTCCCCTCCCAAGTTTTAGTGGATTTCGTGGACACACCTTTTTTTTTTTTTTTTAAGTTGAGAAGTTGAAAATGCTAGCTAGTCCTGTTCCATGTTTCCCCCCACCCAGTTCTTTATGTAATTTTAGTTTTTATCTTAGGATGGCAGGGAAATAAGTAATATATTGCAGAGTAAACAATCTATTCTATTTGAAATAACCCCAAATGTTTTTCTATTAAATTATTTTATAGTATATTGTTCCAATGAACATCCTTACCCATTTCCCCAAATTTAGGGATTCTGGTTCAAATTTTTCATTGTGTGGTTTTTGCTTTTTTCTTCTTGGCACATAGGGTCTTAATTTAGTGATTTTTATTGGAAAAAGTTTTAATATTTTCAGGAGTTAGAATAAACTGTTTTGTATGCTCTATCTAAGGAGTAATAGCAAACCTGGCACAAATTTTTTTGTACCAACCATTCATTTTGGATTTGGTTATCTGGTTTATTCTTATACCTCCTTTAAAAGATCTAACATAGATTAAGTGTTCCCAGGTTCAGACTTACCTCCTTGGCATAAAATTTATTGTTTTGAGAACACTGTACAAAATTTTATTGACATTTATTGTAGTTATTTACATGCTCTGATTTTAGCTTGTGGTAGGATTTCATATTACCTAAAAGGTTAAAAAGTACAACTGTGTAAAGAGACCGTCAGTGCATTTGGCAAGATTATATTAATGTTTCCAAAGGATACTTTTATTTACAAGTAATACTTGTATTTTAGCCTGCTTATGCAACGGGGTGGGTATTATATGACATTTTAGTGCCATCTATTGGACACTTCGTAAAATACCTTCAAAAACTCTTGTAAGTGTCTAAGGAGTAAACACGTTTTATCATAGGCTTTTATTGCTGACAGTGCTGTGCAAACATAATATCTTTTTCTCCCTAAAAGCAGTATTATTGATCAGTACATTGTTAATAATAGGCTATACTTTTACTTGCCTTCCTGAAGAAAATTAGCCAAAACATGTAAACATTGTTAAACAGACAATTTAAAGATACTTATGTTTTAAAGCAATTTTTAAATTAAGAGAAAATACTGGTTTTTGGTATTTGAAAGAAATTTAGTTGGAGAAAAAGATATAGATAATATCTGTTGAAATATTTGTTGCTTAAGTATCGTTTGAATATTCTTAACAGTGGGTGCCATTTTGTTTATTTTTTAATAATGTAGACACTTCTGATTGTATCACAGTGAGTTAATTAATGAGGGGATGAGCATAGATAGGTGGAGTTTGTGTGTTTAAGGTTTGGAAAGTAATGAACTTGAAGAAGGGGCTGAGGTGCTGGTATACCATTAATACTCAGAAATCCGTGGTGGTACTGCATTTCAGATACGTATATGTACAAATAACTCATATATTGACACTAATATAGAGGAGGAGATCCTGCCCTTGAGCTTTCAGGAAAGACATTTTGTAAACTCATGTTGTTTATTATGTATGTAGCTTGGGAAAATGTTTCCCTGAATTTTTTAATGCAGTTAACAGTTTCATGTATTAGCTATAGGTTTTCACTTATGCGGTGTCTTTATAGGAATGAATAAAACAGACCAGTAAACTGTTTCATTATTAGTAACATTGTTGGCGTGCTTTGTTTCCTTTTTCCATTTCAAAGATTCTGCGTTTTGACTGTGTGTGTACTGCAGTCTGACCATATTTTCAAAAGCAAGAAACCGTATTCTTTCTCAGAAACCCAAAGGAATTTTCTTCAGCAGTCATGGTGAACGTCAAGAGTTCTGTAATTTCTAGTTGCTTCTGAGAATTTGTGGTGTCAGACATACATTTAGTTAGCTCTCAGTCTCTTGTTGACAGAATGATAGTTTCTGATTTTTAGGTTTTGATGCTACTTGAGACAAGATAGATTCTTGGGCTCTCCTAAGTAAAATGTTTGTTTTCATATGAATAACATATACTTTATGCCTTTACAAAATTTGTTATAAACCTTATACTGGTTTTTTATAAGAACATAAGAATAATGTTGATGCTGAGGATATGAGGACTAAATATGGTCTGTCCCATTAAAAAATAAATAAGATTTTAAGTATGTTTGGAATAATGGAGGAGAGGATAAGGAATTTGAAGTTAGAGACACTGGGTTTGAGTCTTGGCAGTATTATGTACTAGCTGCTTGCCTTTGTGGGAGAGGGTTATATCAAAATACCTGTACATAGTAAAGAACTTTGTGAATATTAACTCTTAATTTGAGGTTTTGTAATTCTCTTTATAAGGAAAGTAAATAGATCTGAATGGCATATAATGAAGTCTGAAGTTTATGTCTGTACTTTTTAGCTTGTCCTATCTAATGCTTTTAGGTTGGCTGTACAGACTGTAATTCTGAGGAATGCTGAAGTGTGAGATAAATTTTTAAATATTTATAAAAGATTTTAGTTCCGACTTACATCAGTTTTGTATTTGATATGATCAAGTGAAAATTTAATTATGGTAAGGCACTTACCAAAATATTGATTGTATTTGTGTGTATTTTACATCTTATGAATCATAGATTGTGTGTAAAACTAGCTGTGGAGCAGAACTCTATCATACATCTTCATTGGAATCATTTGCCTTGTTCTGTCTGATACTACATTTGTAGTTTTATTTGGAGACACTGTAAAGAAACCTTTATGTGCAAAGGAATGCTTGAGGGAAAATTCCTGTACTTAATAAACTGTAACTTGATTATTATTCGTGTTGCCTCTCTTGTAAACTTTAATCATATTCATAATGTCAATAATATGTTTCTCCATTAATTTTGAACTTCTAAATTTTGTGTGTTCTTTTTTTAATTGCGTTTTAAGGCTAGGGATTTTCTTGTTAAAGAGATAGGTGGTGTGCTTATTATTTTGAGTATTTTTTAAGTCACTCATCTTTTCATCTCCTTATTGTAGCAGTTTCTTTTATCGCTTAATACATGGGTAACTAGATAAATCTTTAAATAGTAAGAGTAATAATGTTTCTGATTCTCTTAATAATTAATGACCTCAGACTATAAAATTATATTCTTTTGCAGTATCCCTTTTACTATTCAGCGACTATGTGAATTGCTAACAGATCCAAGGAGAAACTATACAGGAACAGACAAATTTCTCAGAGGAGTAGAGAAGGTATTTATCTTAATCATTGGGATTATATTAAACTTTATTTCAGAAGAGAGCACTGAGTAAGTTCTGTTTCAGGCACCTTTTCTTCAGATAGATTTCCTGAAACATACCTGAAGTTTTTTTCCCAAATTATTTTCCTAATTTGGGAAAAACTAAGTTTTGGAGCAAGATTTAATAGAAGGGACACAGAGGGAGGACTTGTTGATCAGCAAAGTTTGGGGAATGCAGCTTACTGTCTTCAAAATTCCTAGCACACATTAGCATCAAAGGCTCTCCAAAGTTCTAGAATTGATATTTTAACTTTAGCTGTGTTTTGTACACTTATTACCCATGGAATTCATTTCTTCATTTCTGGACTTCAGAGGTGCACAACTTTGGAAAATCTGATGAAAAATTTAACTTAGATATTGAGAAAGATGTAGATCAGACTTAAGAATGAAGAAGTGTTGTGTTTTGTCGGTAAGGGATGTTGTAAGAGAAGGGCATATTGGATCTAGGAAACAGTGTGATGAACAAAGACATCCAGGTGTTTGAGGGAATAGTAAGTAGGAAATGGACTTGTTTGAAGTGAAGAACCAATGAGAGAGTCCTGTGAGAACCAAGATTGGACCAGTAGGTTGCTAATTCCCTCTGATTGATCCTAAAACATTGTCCAGTGTTCATTTTATGGTTATAATTCAGATTCAGTTTATTCTACCCTTGGAGCAGGAATCCAAAACCGTTACTTAATGTTTACAACCGATCTTAGGGCCTTACTGGATTAATTTGTTTTGTTGTATTTCCATGCCCTTGATTTAATGAGATTTCAGAAGGGCAGGAAAGTGAAGTGATTCATCAGTACTTGGTTTGAGTTCATTGGACTTTTAATAATTAGATTTTGGCAATCTTTGAATGAAGAGGCAATCAAAGTAGTCATACCAGGAGTGTTCCTGTCACCAAATCAGGGCTGCAGTGTTTTGTATTTGGGTGACCATGGACCAGTTATATAACCTAAGTCTCAGTTTCTGATCTGTGAAATCTGGATAATACGACTGCAAAAGTGCTGCTGAAAAGCACTTCCTGTGGGTCATACTACACTTTTAATGAATATTGTCTATAGGAAAGTCAGTATTTCTGGGAAGATTGTATTATTAAAAAGTCCGAAGCTCTTTTTTTGAATGTATGATACTACTACACAAACTTTTGATTGTGTACTGCTTTTTAAGGAAATTCATTATACACGGCCTGAATACTTCAGTCTCTAAGTATCTTGGCATGATTTCTATCTAAAATAAGACTGCAGTTCCACTGTATTAAATTTGATACATATCAGGGTCCCAAAGTAGCTCCAGTAGAAGTAAAATAATACTGGCAGAAGGAGCACATGGTTTAGTAGGTTATTAGATTCAGTGTGTTAATTGTTTTAATTTCTCTTGTTGGATTAAAAATTTTTACTTTTAACCATTTATTTTCTTGTATTAGTAAAATCGGATAGATGGGGTGCCAGGGTGATTCTGAGAGCTTAAAAACAGATGGTTAACCTTTATGTCGTAGTGCTTTTCTGTATATTAAAGCATCAATTTTTGTTGTTGCAGAATGTGATGGTTGTTAGCTGTGTTTATCCTTCTTCAGAGTAAGTAAAGAAATTTTTAAAAATTTCTGTATATGCTGATTATGTAATTTCTGATATTTTCTAATATATAAGTATTTAAATTAGGTCACATTTATTTTATATGGAAATGATGCAGGAAAATATTTATAAATACTTATGAACCTACCACCCAGTCCTCAAGTAGAGTATTACCAATGATACCATCTGTATGTTTTTCTAGTAAAGAGGTTTGGATTAAAGTGATTGGTGATTTACTGTAATCTTAAGATTGTGGATTTATGTACTGTCATGGTACTCAGGGCCCTGAGATCCCATCCTAGATACCTTGCCATGGCATGTCTGGGGGATAACTTCTAGGTTTGGAATAGTTCCTTGATAACTTTCCTCCTCATGATGGAAAAGTATTTCCAGTTGTCAAGATTTATATAGCAAATTAATGTGTTGGTTTAAGACACAATCCTTGGCACTATTAATGTTTTGTTACGATTGTTTGTCCTGGGAATTCAAGTGGGGTTAGCACTGTCCTACACTTCTACCTACTGGATGCTAATAATGCCCCCTTTTCCCTGAAAAATGTCTTCAGACATTGCCAAATGTCCACTGGGACTGTGGGGTCCATGAAGGGGAATTGAGAGGAGAATGATGTCTTCTGTTAAGAAACACTGGATTTAGGGTACCTGGGTGGCCCAGTTGGTTGAGTGACTGCGTTAGGCTCAGGTCATGATCCAGGAGTTGTGGGATCAAGTCCCGCATCAGGCTCCCAGCTCCATGGGGACTCTGCTTCTCCCTCTGACCCTCTCGCATCTCATCTGCACGTGCTTTCTTTCTCTCTTTCAAATAAATAAAGAAAAATCTTTAAAAAGAAAAAAAGGCACTGGATTTATAAAATATCTGTGATTTTATAGATGATAACGTTGTTTGTTTTTAGAACTCTAGCAAGAATATACTTTAAATGAGATATTAAGGTAATCCCATAGTTAATGCTATTTCTTAAAGAACTCTGTTTAAGTTCTGTGACTGTGAGATTGTACAAAAGATCCTTTAGGCTGTGGCTCTTATCAAAATTAAAGAATTAAAGTGTCTATAATAATGTTTTTTCCTTTTCTCATAGGAAAAATAATTCTAATAGTTTAAATCGAATGAATGGTGTTATGTTTCCTGGAAATTCACCAAGTTATACTGAACGGTGAGATTATTGATTTTAATATCCAGAGAGATTGTATATTCCTAATTTTGAGAAGCAGGTTCAATATATTTTCTTAAATAAAATTGGGCATTTTATGGAAGCCATAGAATATACTGAACAATTAATTTGGTAACCCTGAAATCTTGAAAGTCAAAGAGTAAATACTTCTGTGATGTGTTCACATAAGCAAACCTTGGGAGGGTGGCTTCTTACCAAAATGAGAAAATGATGTTCTTTATCTTATCCTAGGTCTAATATAAATGGGCCTGGAACACCCAGGCCACTTAATCGACCAAAGGTTTCTTTGTCAGTCCCCATGACAACAAATGGCTTGCCTGAGAGCGCAGACAGCAAAGAGTCAAACTTACAGCAAAATGAGGACAAAAATCACAGGTTTGTATGCTATTTATATTTAAAAACAGAATGTTTTCAAAATAGGTTGGCATTTATCCTTTCAGCACTCATTATCTACTGTATGCTGTTGTTTTGAGAGACACAGCAAGGTTTTAGTGTGGTCTATGGCTTCTGGACTTTTTCAGCAATAGCACATGATGAAGATAGTCCTAGAGAAGCTTAAAACTGCTAATTTATAATAGCATCTTAAGAAAGTAAAGTGATTATAATGCTTTCTATTTCTTGTTTTTGAAAGTAACCTGAAAAGAGAAAAGGTTTATCAGAGCTGAAAATTTTTAGTTATTTCTCATTGTAGGAAAGCTTTTATTTATATCCCAAAGCAGACTAAACAGGTGAGAGGTCTTAATGAGTATGTCCATCTGGAAGACTTGTAGTTCTCTTATGGAAAGGCATATAAGTTACTGGGAAATTGAACAGAAATGTCATATAACTTGTTGACTAGTTCTAGTGGGAAATATTTGTGACACAGTTGAGGTTCCCTTGAAATTATTCTCGTGTTTCTCTTTGTTCAGATGTTATAATTTAACTTTGATGCTGAAATGCAGTTTTAAAAATGATTAGACCTTAAAAATGAGAATGTGGAAGATGAAGAAAACAGTCTTATTAATGACATTTTAAAAAAACATTTACAGTGACTCTGAATCAGAAGGTTCCTCAGTGAGCCCTATAAAAAATAAACATCCTGATGAAGATGGTGTGGAGGCCGAGGGGCATGAGGTAAAAAGACTCAGGTTTGACAAAGAAAGCGAAGTCAGAGAGACAGCCAGTCAAACATCTTCCAGTGAAATTGCTTCGGTTATGGTAGAAGAAACAGAAGCATCGTCATCATCTCAGGATAAAGACAAGGAAAGTAGTTGTACCAGGCAGCACTGTACAGAAGAGGATGAAGAAGAGGATGAAGAGGAAGAAGAAGGTATTTAGAGACCATCTGTAAAAGGGTGGAGTAAGGAGATCCTCAAATTCTTGTACTTCATTTTGCCTGAAAGAATTTAACATAATGGAACTCCTTATAATGCTGATGTTGGGCTTTTCTCCCACCTGTATGTATTTGCTGCTGAGTTTCAGGGGCTATGATTTGAACTGTAGAATATCAGAATTCATGAAACTTAACTGTGGAGGTATTTTGAAAATAAAATTTAACTACAACAACATTTGCTTATTTTTAGAGTCTTTTATGACATCAAGAGAAATGATCCCAGAAAGAAAAAATCAAGAAAAAGAATCTGATGATGCCTTAACTGTGAATGAAGAGACTTCTGAGGAAAATAATCAAATGGAGGAATCTGATCTGACTCGAGCTGAGAAAGATTTACATTCTGAAGGTAGTGCAAATACAGGCCCTGTAAGTAGTGGTTCTGATTGCCATGAGACAGAAGAATTAGTAGGATCCAACTCCAGTAAAACTGGAGAGATTCTCTCAGAGTCATCCATGGAAAATGAGGACGAAACCACAGAAGTCACAGATGAACCAATGGAACAAGACTAACTATTGAGAAACATGTAGATGCAGTATTTTACATACAGTTCTGGTTTTACACTGTATAAAACTTTTATGTAATAAAGTGGACCTTTAGTTTTACAAGAGAAGCAGGTTGTAAAATAAAGTACTTTATGGGATAAATCCTGAAAGAGTTGTACATGTAAGAACTGTGAATATCAGCTCCTCTGGGTCCTGCGTACCGCTGACTTTTTTCTTTTTTTTTTCCTTCTCCTGGTCTTGTCAAATCAGTGGTTTGTGTATAGATTTTTTTTTTTTTTTAAAGAATTGAAGTTTTTAAACTGGAAGGTAATAATTATAATTTTGAAAACCTTTTGGAGATTATCACACTTAGTTTATACATATGCAAGAAATCTTTCTGTCTTGTCTCTTTCTGACAACTCGAGCAGTTTTCATATTTTGGTCATAGTTTCAACATTTTAACATGTGAATTATAGGGTTTCATGCTGGCTTCCAGATTTTATTGTTTGACTATGTACAATGGAACTTTAAGTCATATATACATATATATATATATATTATTCTAAGGGGGAAATGTTCTATTTTTCTGTTTCTATAAGAGATGAATACAGTGAATACTTTTTCTATTGGTAATGATTGAGTTCACCTCTTTCAGAAGACAGTTTCAGTTTCTCTTCTGAGTAATTAAAATAAAATCTGGCCCTTGTGAAACCCTGGAAATAAGTCTGTTGAAATACCAGGTTAAACACATTCCAAGAGATCTGTTCTAACTAAAATTCTTTTGTATACTTCTGAGGTGCCTGAGAAAAAGACTTCATTATTTATGAGAAAATACGCTTTATCTTGGAAACTGTGTTCAAACATTAGCTTACTATTTTGTAGAATGAATGCTGACATGAGACCATCTCAGAAGAACCCGGCAGGTTCCTTGACCTTTTGCTTGCTTTTCTGAACATTGTGAATATTACACATTTCTTTCTAAATTATTCTAGAGTATGCAAATGTCAATGGTATGAAACCCCACTGTACTGGAAGAATTAATATATTACTATAGTAATGTACTGGAGCTAAATGACTGAAGCTTTAGGGGTGCATAGAGACCACCATAATTTGTATGACATTTTGAAGTGAATTAAATATTTTTGAACATGCTTCTTCGACAGCCAGTGTTATATTTTTCAGATTAACACAAAGCACAATGATTACTCTAAACTCAATATTTTCAAATTCACATATTTAAAAGTCATGCAAGCTGCAACTTCCCTGTCAAAATTACTGGCTGCCAAATTTATACCTGTTTCTTCAGCTGTACCTTTTGATATTTAGAATTTTTAAATTTCTGTAAAGTAGATTTTGTAGAATGTAATGTGTTCACTGCCTTTGTGAAGCGGTATATAATTGTATAATTTCTGTGTGTAAACTGAATGCTTGGGCTTTCAATACAGTATTCATATAAAGCAATAAATATTAATGTTATGAAATATTCGAGTACATTTTTATCAAAATACAAAAGAATCCCTTTTTTAGTTTCAGATACCTGAAGTACACAGATGAACTTATAAAACTGATGCAAACAATTTCTGACACTGTATCATAATCTTTGGGGTGATGTGGGTGGCGACCACAACTTTTGCATTTTGACTACTTAAATTGCAATGACTAAAATTACCAAATGATTTGGCTCCGTTTGTGTTTATAGGGTAAATATACTACTGACTGACTTGACTGTCAGGTTCACAGCAGCTTGATGATATATTTAAGAATATGTCTAGTAGTTAAAATAAAAATTGAATATTGATTTACTGTACCCAGGAGGGGAGAAAAATCACACATTGTAAATTTTTAAAAATTTTTTTGCAAAAATGTTGAAGCCAATTTTAAATGTGACATTCATTTGTAGTGACCTATTGACCTATTATTTTGTTGAGGGATATTTTGCCAATGAGAACAGATTTTAAACATTTTAATTTTAGAAATTTTGAAATTTTCTTTAGGATATTTATGAAATTATTGTCAATAAACATATTCTTTAAGATCCTGTGACCTTTTGATATTTTTTGTTTTAATTGTGCCATGGACCATTTGTAAACAAATCAATTTACTTTTGTTGGTCATAAGTTGAAGATTTAGCGTCATGACTTTGAGGTCTGTGGTTTTATTTGTAAACTTGCAATTGCTATTTTTGCAAGGGCAAATGTATTTCTTTATTAAATAAAGTACAATAATGGTGAATGTACCAAAATGCCATCACTTAACTCTATGAGAGATCTGCATTTTAATCTATAGTTTAATAGTTTTAATATTTATTAGATATTCATATGTTGATCATAGATCAAACTTGTTGCTGTTCATACAGATAATTGTAGAATGCTCACGGAATATCTCCTTTAGGATAGGTGGAATACTTCTGTAGTTAAACTGGGAAACCTTGTTCAGCTGGTTTAAGATACTGATGCCCATTTGGAAGTAGATTTCCACAAGTATGCATAGGTGCACTTACACAGACTTTGCTTAAATGAAAATGTCAGTTGTAATAGTAACTGATTCGGATGTGAATTTTTTAAAGGCTGATTTTAGGCACATTTTCTTACATCAGCAAAGTCATATTAAAGATCTAAGTGGAGAAGCAAGACCTCAGTGATTAAAAATGTTATTTTTCCTTTTTTTGGCCTTGAGCAGATTGTTTACCTATTAGAATCTAGACTCTGAACCCAACATGTAAAAAAAGAACTTGAAATGCTGATGAGGATAGAGAATAATATGTAATATGTTTTACCTTTTAAAAAAGTAAAAATATCCTAGTACATTTTAAAAATTACATCTTTCAGTTCTGAAAATGTAGCAGAACAGAAATAAGTGGTGGAAAATGTCATATTTTAAATGTTGATTATTAAATAAATTTAATCCAGTTAGGGATTATTGTAACTACACCTTTCATCAATGTGGACAGAGCAGTGGAATTCCCCGTCAGAGAGCTAAACCCTTTGGCTTGGAAAGGCGTTCCAGAAATCCTGTGCCAGAAGGTGTAGCCTGTTAAAGCATGGAGGTTCAGAGTACTTTGTTTTGCTGGTGTAGATAGGCATGTATTTATGCATTTTTGCATTTGTAAAATCAGTAATTTTTCAAATAATGTAAATGTAATATACTAGTTTACTTATAAAGGTACTGGGCAGAATCTATAGCTGCTACAATGTTTATGAGAAATGTAATGTGATAAGGATGAAAATGCAACTTGTAGAACCAAAGGAAATAAAAATTTTGGATAGTGTTTCAAGTTGTCTTCTGAACAGGAGTTTCTTAATTACATTGGTTTTGATCAAATGAAGCTCAGTTCTCTTGAGATTTGTGCTAATCATAAAATGGATAAATGCAAAAACACCTTGTAATTTTATGTGGAATTATTATAATTAGGTTTATTGGATTATTGGCCTAATAAGAATGCTAGTATGTATTGGTTAGGATACATCTAATATTTCACATTTAAAAAATAATCAGTACACTTCAGAATTTTCTTTTATTTCAATTTGGAGCCTAGATTACTTTGCCAAATGTATTATTTTCATAATGCAATAAAATATAAATTAGAAGAATATATGTGTGGAATTACTTTATTTTCTCTGTCCCAACTCCTCCTCCTCAGTCACTTTAGATGGTTTAGGATCCGTAAGCATTACCTGGTCTGTAAGGGAAAAAGCTTAATGCAGGAATTTATTGTACCTCTGTTTCTTAAGTCTTAAGGATTTCCGCGTGGAGGGTGCAGCTGACATGAATGGACAACTCAAACCTGGTATCTGACACAAGTCCTGATTCACCTTACAAAAAAGTTCTCTTTTGGCATAATTTGGCACTAATTTGCATGCATGGATACACAATATCTGTACTGGAATCATTTTAGAAAGGTTTCTTTCAGACAGTTACATGATTAGAAGTGTAGAATTGCCCTAAATGGAGAGAATGGATTCCGTTTTCTAAAAATCCTGGGTTCTTGTTTCTTTTATGTATTGCATAGTAGATGATAGTAAACAGTAACACCTGGGGCTTTGGATTCAGAAGCTAGTACCAATTAGCATGTGCCTGAATTTAAATATTTTTGAATTTCAGCTTCATATTTGATCTGTAACTTACCCATAGACAACTTTAGTAAACAGACTTGGTGGTACAGAGTTTTGGGGTAACTTGATAGACTGATTGTTGCACTAAACAGGATGACAATGGACCATCTCTGGCTACTTGACATTCTAGAATACTATTTCCTGTTGTATTCTAATGGTTGACTTTTTTTTTTCCCCTCCAAAATTCAGCAGTAGAGTTTGTGGCTTAGGTTTATACTAACAGGCTTTTTTTCTTTCCCCCCAAAGGCAATGGGTTTTTAAACTAAAAATAATGATAAGTATCAGCATTTCCCAGTCTGCACATTCCACTGTTTCACTAATTTTTATACTGGCACAAGCTAACCTGTGCTTGGCAAATGGTTAACAGCTGAAATCAGATGAGCTTTGTGGATACTCTTAGCACAATCCATTTTGGGATTCCTAAATTCACTAATCCTACAGTTACTTTCTACCCAATTGAAGGGTTCTGAGTTATCTGAAGCATTTCTTTGCTGCTGGGTTTATGGAGTTGAGAGCATTACACACAGTTGGATGTTTTTGACACTGTCCCAGTTAACAGAAGAGGTAGGGTCAATAAAACCAGCGTCCCCAGGCCTATAGAAAGGCACGGCCCATTGTCACTTGATGGTGGACAGGTGTTTCTCCCAAGTTGGACGTACAGGCAAACCAGTCAAGTCGTCTTTAATGTGTTACGGTGGGACTTGATACTTGGTTACAGTTGAGTAGGTTTGCTAGTGTTAATGCATATATTTCCTGAAAATTTGAGGGTTAAGTATGTGGTAGGTATTGGACTATCTTCATTTTGGATATATTTTTTTAAAGATTTTATTTATTTATTTGACAGAGATCACAAGTAGGCAGAGAGGCAGGCTGAGAGAGAGAGAGGAGGAAGCAGGCTCCCCGCTGAGCAGAGAGCCCGATGTGGGGCTTGATCCCAGGACCCTGGGATCATGACCTGAGCGAAGGCAGAGGCTTTAATCCACTGAGCCACCCAGCACCCCCTGGATATTTTTCTTTACATTTTTTTGTAATTTAGCATGGAAAGGTAAGCTTAGTTGATGATGACTAGCAATTGCCATATGCATTTAGGAATGCACAGTCTTCCACTTTTCAACTTGGATGGGTTCCTAAAATTAAATTGGGCAACTTGTATGAGTTGTGTATTTGGGGGCTAAAAGAATAAACATCCATTTTCTACGTTTGAGAGATTTAGTCACCTTAGGAGGACAATAAGCAGTCCACAAGTTTTGAACTAAGGGTGGTTGGTCTGCGACTTGAGGAGATGGCACTGGTGAGACAGGTTAGTGCCATTGTGGCTGTCTGGGAAGGTGTCTCAGATTTGGGCTTGAGAATTAGCAGGGAGGTAGTAGGGTGAAATGGGCAGAATAGAAGGGCATAGGAGTTGCAGTGATAGGGGTTAAGTCTGGTTTGCCTTCCTCAACTTGGGCACCTTGGGCAAGCAAGATGCTGTATTTCTTTGAGCTTTATTATTCTCATTTTTGAAGTGGGGAAATAATAGTATCTATCTGGCAGGACTCTGGGCATTCAGTGTAATTATGGGAATAAAGCTAGATCTAGTTTAGCGTCTGACTTTTTCCCCCCCCAATGTTGCATTTGAGAGAGAGCGTGAGTTGGGGAAGGGGCAGAGAGGAGAGAGAATTCTCAAGCAGACTCCCTACTGAGTGCAGAGCCTGATGCGGGTCTCAATCCCAGAACCCTGAGGTCATGACCTGAGCCAAAATCGAGACTCAGATTTTAACCAACTGACCCACCCAGTCATCCCTAATATCGGACATTTCTTTTAAGGAGAAACATGGAGAAGAAAATATGTATTTTTCCTGGGGAAGCCTTTTTATCAGAATCGAAGTTGAGGTTTCAATCCTGGCTAATAACAGGATAATAATAGCAAGCACTAATTGAGCACACACTTTATGCCCTTCCTTGTCCTTAGCACATGCCCCCTCTTTTAACCTTCCCATCAACCCTATGAGATGTGTAATATCCCTGTTTTACAGACATTTGTGGAAGGCAAAGGGACCCTTTGAAAGGGGAGGGTCAGAATGAGAATCGGGCTCTTGACTCCCAAACCTGACGTTTTCTTACCCTCCTTATGCTCAGATCCTGTCTAGTCTTGGAAGATCTGTCAAATTAGAGTAAGACCAGCAGAGAGGAAACCATTCTAGGTATTGCCCCCAAAATTAAATATTCTGAAAAGATTATTAAAAGGTTCTTGGAGCCACTTGGGACTGCAAGTTCAGGTACCTCAAAGGGCTTGACCAGTCACAAACCCAAGCATTTGTTTTCACAACACATTTACTTCACTGTCCAGCTTCATCTTATTTTTTCTATTATCCATGGTTTTCCAAAAAGTCATTCCCAGTACACGATCGATTTTTAAAATTTATCTTAAAAATTAGTAGTACACACCTGGCAAAATTTCAATAATAGTATACATTGGGTTGTTTATATCCTACTACTCTTATTTCTGTATCTTCCCCCTCAACCCTGAGAGAAATGCTCTCAGTAGCAGAGAGCTTGAGAGCAAAGATCCTGGAGCCAGACTGCCTGGATTTGAATCCCAGCTCTACCGTTGGTAGGCTGTGTGATCTCCAGCATATCTCTAAAATGAGAATGATGTCCCAACCTTCAGACTTGACCACTGGAAGAGAGCCTGACTTGCTAGTGGTCCCCCCGACTTCCTTTCCAGAGCGAATGTGTACATTACAGTGAGAGACATCTTACCTTTCCTGCCCTATTTATTTTTGTAATATGTCTGCATCAGTACCTACAATCACCCCAGTTGTTTTAACAGCAGCATTGTATTTCAGTGTACAGATGAACCATACTTGATTTACCCAGCTTCCCTTTGAGAGACCACACAAAGTTTTGATTTGTGGCCACTGTTCACTCAGTTCGAGCTGTTTGACATGGGAACATATAAAACCAGCCTCTCTTCCCTTCCCTCTACCGTGGGAAGAAACAACAAACAAACAATTGAACTTTATTCCTTAAAAGATTAGTAATGTGGGAAACAGATGCTCTTGCCTCTGGGATGTGGTGGAGGAGAGGCTGGGGTACTTTCTCTTAGGCAAATGGCATACAGTATTTGCAGTCCTCTAAAGTAGTAAGAGACACTGTTACTTTATGGGAGGTAGGAAAATAAGCCACCCGTTGAAATCGGACACACGCTTAGTGATATTCCTGCACTGCGCACGGGGCAGTCACAACAGTCTCTCCTGGCTTGCCATTTTCATCTTTTCTGATGTGTCTTGTAATGTCTCGATCATTTGCACTGCTTGGCTTCTGCTGGGTAGCTTGCAATAAAGCAAAACAGCTTGACCTCTTTGTGGATGTTTTCATTTCCTAGGCTTTTAGTTGTTGCTTGGCAAGAAAGTATGGAATTTGTCATTCCCACAATGACAAGTACGTGCTTTACGAATTGTTCTAATTTACTAATTACTTGCTGTCTTATTGTTGTGACTTTCCTGACATAACTTTTTTTTGTTTGTTTTTAAACGGACAAGGTAACTTTTTGTCTCAATGCAGAATCATAGTATAAAGTCTTGTAAAGACATTTCTGGTGACAATTAATTTCAACCCATACTGTTGTACAGCAATGCACATAGCTCGATTGGAGTGACAACTCCAGGAACAGCGATGGCCACTTTGCATATGCTTTCTCAATGGCCACTGCCACAACTGCCACTGGCCCACGGCTCTTGAGTTCCAAGTAGACAAGAGCTTGCTGGAAACAGCCATCTCAGAAACAGCCATCAGTCAACCCGACAGTGATCTGCTCCTTGGTTCATCCATTCGTGTTTATTAAGGGACTGCTTATGAGCCTGGGTCTGGGGGCACAGCAATTAAGATGGAGAAACAAGGTAAGTAGAAATATGTGCCAGACCAATACTATTAGCCATATCAAATGAACTTTACCCTGTGTGATTCCAGAAAAATGATCTGTTGGTACTTTAATGTGATCATAATACATTTTAAAATTAACTGGAATGATGGGCATCTTTATGATGTTGGATCTTTCTAATTAAGAACATAGTGTAAGGGTACCCGTGGGTGGCTCACATGGTTAGGTGTCTGCCTTCAGCTCAGGTCATAAATTCCCAGGGTCCTGGAATTGAGGTCTGCATCGGGCTCCTTGCTTAGTGGAGAGCCTGCTCTCCCTCTGCCACTCTCCCTGCTTGTGCTTGTGCTTGTGCTCTCTCTCTCTCTTTGACAAATAAATAAAATCTTACAAAAAAAAGAACATGGTGTAGGAGTGCCTGGGTGACTCAGTCTATTAAGCATCTGCCTTTGGCTAGAGTCATGATCCCAGGGTCCTGGGATGGAGCCCACAGCAGGCTCGCTGCTTAGCAGGGGACCTGCTCCTCCCTCTTCCTCTGCTTGTGTTCTCTTACACTCTCTCTCTCTCTGTCAAATAAATAATTGAAATCTTAAAAAAAAAAAAAGAACATGGTATAGAGCTGGTAAATGAATTCAGTAAAGTCACAGGATACAAAATCAATGTACAGAATCCTATACACTAATTGTGTTGCAATCCTATACACTAATAAACAATAAAAAATGAAATTAAGAAAATAATCCCATTACAATTGCCCTACAGACAATGAAATATCTAGGAATAAACTTAATCAATGAGGTGAAAGAACTGTATTCTGAAAACTATAAAACATTGATGAGAGAAATTCAAGCTGGTGCAAAGAAATGGAAATACATTCCATGCTCATGTTTTGGAAGAATAAATATTGTTAAAATGTCTGTACTACCCAAAGCAATCTACACACTTAATGCAATCCCTATTAAAATAGCAACAGCATTTTTCACAGAACTAGAACAGACAATTCTAAAATTTGTAGGGAACTGCAAAAGACCCTGAATAGCCAAAGCAACCCTGAAAAACAAAAAGCTGGAGGCATCACAATCTCAGATTTCAAGTTATATTACAAAGAGGTAGTAATTAAAACAGCATGGTCCTGGCATAAAAACAGATAGATCAATGGGCTAGAACAGAAAACCCAGAAATAAACCCAAGTTACATGGTCAAAAATCTTCAACAAAGGAGAATGAATCTCCAGTGGGAAAAAGACAGTCTCTTCAACAAATCATATTGGGAAAACTAGACAGCCCTATGCGAAAGAAGGAAACTAAACCACCTTCTTTTACCGTATACAAAAATAAACTCAAAATGTATTAAAGACCTAAATGTATGGCCTGAATTCATAAAAACCCTTGAAAAGAACACAGTCAATAATTTCTCTGATATGAGCCATAGCCTTTTTTTTTCCTAGATATTTTTCTAGATATGCCTCCAGAAGCAAGAAAAACAAAAGCAAAAATAAACTATTGGGACTCCATCAAAACAAAAAGCTTCTGCACAGAGAAGGAAATAATAAAACTAAAAGACGACCTACAGAATGGGAGAAGATATTTGCAAATAACATCCAATAAAGGGTTAATAGTCAAAATATATAATGAACTGATAACTCAATATATCAAAACCAAATAAAAATGGGCAGAAGATACGAATGGACACTTATCCAAAGGAGACATCCAGATGGCCAACAGACACATGAAAAGATGCTCAACATCATCATCAGGGAGATGTAAATCAAAACTACAGCAAGAGATCACCTCACACCTGTCAGAATGGCTAAAATCAACAACACAAGAAACAAATGTTGGAAAGGATGTGGAGAAAAATGAGCCCTCTTCGTTGTTGGTAGGAATGCACATTGGTGCAGCCAAGGTGAAACAGTATGGAGGTTCCTCAAAAAATCAAAAGTAGATTTGTCCTATGAACCAGATAGTAGACTACTGTAAATTTACTCCCAAAAGACAAAAACAGTGGCCCAGAGGGATATATTTCCCCCTATGTTTCTGATGGCACTGTAATAGCCAAACTATGGGACAGCCCAAATGTCCATCAATAGACGTATAGATAAGAAGATGTGGCTTATAGATATCTACAATGGAATATTACTCAGCCATAAAAAAAGAATGGAATCTTGCCAATTGCAAGGACTTGGATGGAGCTAGACGTATGATACTAAGCAAAATAAGTCAGTCAGAGAAAGACAGATACCATATGATTTAAACATATGTAGCATTTAAGAAACAAATGAGCAAAAAAAAAAAAAAAAAAAAAAAAAAGAGAAACAAACAAGAAACAGACTCTTAACTATAGATAACAAACTGATGGTTACCAGAGGGAAAGTGGTGGTGGGGGGGATGGGAGAAATAGGTGGTGAGGATAAAAGAGTACACTTATCATGATGAAAAAGAAAATAAAATGACAGAAAAAAAAAGAACATGGTATATCTTTTGGTATAAGTTTGCTCTTACAACTTGGAAAAATTTTTAATTCCTTCATGTAGGTTTGTGTGTTTTTCTTGTTAAGTTTGCTCCTGAGAGCATTATCTATTTATTCTAACTCAAGTTTGGGCCAGCCACAGGCCCACTGTCTGTTTTTGTGTGGCCTATGAGGTAAAAATAGTTTTTACATTTTTCATGGTTGAAAAAATTTTTAAAAATGTAATATTTTGTAAAACATGAAAAATTATTTGAAATGCAGGTTTTAGTGTCTGTAATAAGGTTTCACTGGAATGTAGCAGCATCCATTCATTTTATGTATTGTCTACAGCTCCTTTCTCACCGTGAAGGCAGAGGGGGGTGGTTGCGACCAAGACCATTTGGCCCACAAAGCCTGGAGTATTTATGATTTGGCCCACTGCAGAAAGTCTGCCCCCTTCTGTCTTAAGGGTCATTGTTTTATTTATTTATTTATTTATTTATTTATTTATTTATTTATTTATTTATTATTAAATTTCTATTCATTTATTTGACAGAGAGAGAGAGATTGAGAGAGAGCCATCACAAGTAGGCAGAGAAGCAGGCAGAGAGAGAGAGGGAAGCAGGCTCCCTGCTTAGCAGAGAGCCCAATGTGGGGCTCGATCCCAGGACACTGAGATCATGACCTGAGCCGAAGGCAGAGGCTTTAACCCACGAGCCACCCAGGCTCCCCAATTGTTTTATTTATTTATTTATTTAAAAGATTTATTTATTTTAGAGAAAGTGAGTAAGGGTGGGAGAGGGCAGTGGGAGAGAGAGAGAGAGAGTCCCAAGCAGACCCTGCACTGAGCTGAGCCAGACTTGGGGCTTGACCTCATGACCCCAAGATCATGACCTGAGTCAAAATCAAGAGTCCGATGCTTAACCACTGGGCGCCCCCTAGTGGTCATTGTCTTAATGCATACTTCCATCCTCTGAGCCAATTCCCCTCACTAGCCTGGTCCTACATTTAAGCCAATTCACAACTTCACTGAGGTTGAGGGAAAATTAGCAGGAAGACTGCCCTTAAGGGCTTCTACCAATAACTGGAACAGCTAGAATTGATCCAGTGGAGAAATAACCTATAATACCACTGACAAAAGATTTAAAATCTGTTTCCACTTCCAGAAGATGTGTGCTTTTTTCCATTAAATAGGATTATTTCTTTTGAAAGGCAGGGAATCTTCTTTGGGGAAAGACCATAAAGGGACTATCCAGCCAGGTGACCTCCTTTTCAGAAGAGAGATGACCACCATCCCCTTGGAGCCACCAATCCACCATGTTTTTCGTTGTCAGCTGTGGCCCTTGGAGGTAGAGTCAGCAGCCAGACGTTTCACCTCAGGGGTGCCCTAGCAGTGAGGACCGGCTGTTAACATCTTTTATGAAATGCTGGTGGAGGTGAGAGCTCGTGGTGTGTTTGTGTCTATCTGGAAATACACTGAAAACTCTTGGTTGGGCCCCTGGGCAGAAGATTGATCAATATCCCAAAGCTGTGATTGTTTACTTCTCTCTTCCATGCCTGCACCATAAAGCCTGGAACGGTGACTACTGGCCCACAGCCACCCAGGAGCAGCTGTATCGCACAGCTCAGGGCAGTAAGATACAGGCAGAAGTCCACAGGTAGTATTAACCTTACTAGGAGAAAGTGCTTCGTTCTTCACCTCTGTACCCTTTATCCTTTTCCTTTTTCCCCCTTCTCTTCCTTCCCTGACCTCCTGTTCTCTAGTAACTGAGACCCAAGTCTTGAAGCCACCTTCTTCCTAGGAGGAGACTAGCATGAGAGTGAAAACCAACACGGGAGGCTTGGCAGAGCAGAAATCAGAAAGGTGCTAATTAATGAAATCCGCAAGTTAGGACACCACACCTTGGTATGTCAGTGACGGAAACTGACTTGGAGTGTCTATAAACCTCGGTCACAAAATCTCATGGTCGCTAGAAATATGAAATGAAAGTTCTCTGATGGGATCTTTCAGTGAATTTTTGAGTAACTGTTGTTGAAAAATCCCGTCTTCTTTAGAGAGAGAGAGAGAGAGAGATTCCTTCAGGGCAGGGGGTGGTTTTTTGCTAACTCTTCTTCACCTTCCACCCCTCCACAACATCTAAAAGTAGATCCTTAAATACATCTTGGCCCACTGTGGCAGAAATGTCTGCAGCGAATGCCAGTTATCAAGGGGTTATCATTTTTACGAATTTATTTGAGTTAAAAACTCCTGAAATCTTTCTTGTCATTTCCTGGCCCTTGAGGAATTTCAGAAGGGACCCAATAATTAATAGCAACGTAGAGACATTTCTTTTTAAACTGACACTCAGAAGTGTCATTGCTCAAGTCATGCCACCTGTCCAGCCCGGGCACACGAAACAAATGGTCATTAGTGTCGCAATCTTGGCGTCTTGGCATCTGGTATGCATCAAGCGATTTAGATGTACTTTTCCTGATCCTCACAACCTGGATGTAGGTTATTCTCGCTCTTAAACAGATTTAAAAAAGAGAGTTTCTCAGGTAAATTAGTATCTCTAATGACACACAGTGCATTAAGTTTTGAAAGGGGTTCCTGGTGTCAGAGCCTTAGTTTTCCCCTGTCTCCACACTACGTAAAGGCAACTCTTAACATTACCTGCATGCTTAAAACCTTTTCCTATTCCTCCCTGCCCACTCCCACCTCTTCCAAACCTCTCAATCATCCCATTCACAGGATTACCCAAAGTCAAAAGTTTCCTCTGGGGTTGCCACTCTCTAAGACAGTGATGGAGTCTGAATGACCCCCTTTATGGTGTGAATTCTTAAGTGTTCTTCTTTGTTTTCAGCCACTCTGTCTATTCTGGAGATTCTGTTACAGAGGAAGTCGGTGAAGTTTCTGTTTATCCTTATAGTTGTTGATCTCTATAGTCCCAACACTGGTGAGAAGAACTTCGAAGCATATGTGAGTAAATACGATATTTTCTATTAACTAGAAGTTCTGCAGCTTGTTATTGTTACTTGTTATTGTTACTGTTACCAACCAGTATTGTACCAGTATTTGGTTTTCCGAGCCTGCTCCTGAAGGGCAACAGGCAGCGGGTGTGTTACCAGTGGGGGATGAAGATCTTGAGGAAAAAGATTGAGTCTATTCAAGCGTTTTCCACCTCCTCCCTCCTCAGGGTCTGCATTCTTGCCGCCTTGCTCCATGGAGCAGAAGTGCGGCCTCATGGTGCCCTCTTGTGGTCATGTGTTTAGTTGCAAGATGGTGGGGGAGTTCTTTGCAACTATGAATAAAGAAAAAGAGAAGGAAAAAAGGTCCTGCATATGTTTTTAGTCAGCAACAAGTTTTGAGATGTGACAGTCCTGTCAAAACAAAAAAATCCAACAAACTTCAAAGGAAGCACAACAGAAGATATGTAGACACATTTTGGAGCCTCGTGACACAGCCCCGCTGGAAAATGTGCCAAAACCATTTGAAGGACAAACAAGAAGATCCGAAAGGGAAGTAGGGTCCCTCACACTCAGGTGTGTGGTAGTTCGGACAGAGACCTGGGAGCCAACCAGCTGAGATGCGGAGGGAGAGCAGTAATGCCAAGGCCAAACAGACCTTCACTTTTCCTGTTTTCTTCTGTAGGAAGATGAATTTACTGCCCATTTTTAAAGAAAGTGTGAAGATCTTTTTCTGTATATGAAAGGCAGTTCCCAAATAAAAATTATGCTCTTTAAAAAAAAAAAAAAAGAATGTAGGAAGTTCTGTACCCAGCGCAGGAGTCTGCTTGTCCCTTTCCCTCTACCCTCCCCCACTCTTTTTTTTTTTTAAAGATTTTTAAAAAATTTATTTATTTGACAGAGATCACAAGTAGGCAGAGAGACAGGCAGAGAGAGAGGAGGGGAAGCAGGCTCCCTGCTGAGCAGAGAGTCCGATGTGGGGCTCGATCCCAGGACCCTGGGATCATGACTTGAGCTGAAGGCAGAGGCTTTAACCCACGGAGCCACCCAGGTGCCCCTTTCCCCATTCTCTCTTAAACAAACAAACAAACAAACAAATAAATAAAATCTTAAGAATGCCAGAAGTTCTGCAGTTCCTTCACATACTGTCCATCCAGGCATGAACAAGACAGTGTCCCTGACTCCACAGAGCTGACATTTTAGTGGGAGGCGAAGGAAGACATAAACAAACAAGGAAACAAGAAAACTTTAAGAAGTGAGTGTCCCCCGGAGAAAAGAAAAACAGGAGGATGAGATGGAGACAGACATGGAGGAGAAATGGGAAGAGGGAGAGGGAGAGAGCCCTGGAGGTAAGAAGTGGTTACATTCTGGATACATCGTGGAGGTGAACCTGATCTGTTGACAGATCGGGTGTGGGCCGTAATGGAGAAAGGAGCCAGGGTGACGTCAAGGGTCTGGAGATGGGGAACCTGCCGAGGGGGCCACCTTCTGGTGGTCAGGTCTTGCAGACGATGAGCTGGCAGCGCCCCCCACCCTGATACCCGATCAGTGGGCGCCTAGATGTGGGCTACCCAGGGCTGACGGGGGAGGGGGAGCTTCCCGCTCACTTGATGGACCTGCTGACTTGCCACACGTGTGCACTGGGCGGGCGTGTGCTCTGGGCGGGAGGAGCCAAGGGGGCAGCGTCCCAGAGGAGACGGAAACTCCCAGGGGCCACTGGGCTCTGAAGGCAGCCCAGTCAAGAGGAAGGAGGGGGCCTGCCACCCAGCTTGGATGGGGGGGGCCTTGAACCTGGGCACCTCTTGGTCAGGGGGCCAGGGAAACCCTGGAAACGACTGGGTTTTAAACCCAAGGAGAGGTAGAAAGCCCTAGGAATCCTGGAGAAGATCTGCCTGTGATGAGGTTAAGCTGTTTTCTCCTAAGCGCAAAGGAGTCATAGGAATCTGGTCATGATTTCCATTCAGAAAGTTAAAAAAGAAAAAGAATTGACACACGGGGTCACAAACCTGTGCCATTCTTAAGCTTTCCGACTCTGTCGAGCTCTGAGAGAGGAGTCCCCCTCCTGCTTCACCAGAGTCCTGGCCCTGCTGGGAGTCCTGGGGGACAGCACATATGGCAGTTAGCCCCCCCAAGGGGCATGTGTTCATCCACCGACAGCCGACAGCCATGCATAGCTGCTCCCAGGGGCCTCTGGCCCCGCCTGTGTGTGTGGCCGAGCACTCAGGGGGATGCAGGAGCTGGCGGAGGAGGCTGGGGGTGCCCTGAAGTGGTGGGACTGGTGGGGGTGGGGAGGCACGGTGACATCTCCCACAGCTGTGCTTCCCAGCTGCTGCTCCAGCGCAACCTTGTCCCCGGGAGCTCCCTCGGGTGCTGGCGACTATAGTCAATGTCCTTTCGGGGTGCAACCTCACATCTTCCTTCCTGGAGCTCGTCACTGTCCCTCTGAGCCCAGGACCTCCCTCCTACAGCTCAGCTCATGTTTGATGGTGGCATTCCCTCCCCACTGCACCCCAGTCTTCTTTTCTGGGGATCAGTAGCCGCAGTTTCTTAAATGCTCCTCACATTCTGCCCAAAGGCAGGAGAGCTCTTAGCATTTCTTTGCTTTTTGGTTTTGCTAGTACAGAGAGACCTTCGATGAATAATCATGCATATGTTCCATTTCACAAGTGGGCAACTATATTTGTTAGATAAAATCCTAGAGGTAGGAATCCTAGAGGTAGGAATCTGGCTCCAAATGTATGTGCTGTTTGCTTCTGAAATAATCTAAACTATTTCCTTTTCTTCCTCCAACCCTCCCTCTCCCCCCACCTTTGTCTCCCTCTCTCTCCCTCTCTCTCTTGCCTCTCCCCTTTCCTCTCTTTTCCTCCCGTCCTCCTTCCTGGAAGTGGGAGCTGGGATCTTGTGCTGGAACGTTTGGGGAAGGTACGTAAGGAGTATGGGGAATATTTAAGGTTTGGGTTCTTTGTCAAATCGGGATCGAAACTGGCCGATTTCTGTCCGCTCTTGGAGAAGACAAGGTGAGGATCCCGAATTCTAACTTGAAGATCCTGTAGGATCCTGAAATCTTTTTTTCCAAGTTTCTACCAGGAAACATCATTCGCCCATGTTCTTTCTCCTGATGGCCAAACACGCATTCACACCACCCGGCGTGGGCTCTCCGTCTCTGAGTGACACATCCTAGGATATCATCATAAAACAAAAATAGCATATCTACATCCTCAGAGAAATAAAAAATAGAACTACCACATGACCCAGCAATTCCACCCCTGGGTACTGATCCAAAGGGAAGGAAAAGAAGAACTCGTGTTGGATTTCCCTGCCTGGCAAAAAAAAAAAAAGACACCTTCACAGAAGCAAAGCCTTGCTCTGGAATGTGAGACTCTGCTGTGACAGAAAACAAAAGCTCAGTGGAAAGCACCCCATGGGTTGAGAACAAGTCCCTTCAGGGCACCGAGCTTTGAGTCTGAAGAAAACCTAGACAGAAGCCAGCTTCCTGCCCCAGCTTGGCAGGAGGGATCCTTGGAAGCTCCCTGGCTCGCTGGCTCTGGGGAGGGAGCAGGTAGCGTGGGAGGCGGGACCCTGCGGGGAAGCAAGTCTCCACTTCCGCCTGTTTCAAACTGGCAGTGCCTGCTCTCTGCTCTGCTCTCCTCAAAGGGCCTGCGGGGGTGGTTTGCCGTGTAGCTAACGAAGGCGCCTCTGTGCAGACCCTCTCAAAGAACACACCGGAGGCAGGAGCATTTCCTCTTGGAAGCCACCATCACGTCACCGTCACCGCTCACTGGCTACCTCCTGGTTCCCCCTGGGTGCCCCCCCTCCCCAGGGGAGCCAGCAGCCAAATCAGCTGTCCTCTCCAAGTCTCTTTTCCCCAGTCTGCAAATGGGCACAATGGTAATTTTGCTTTTTGTCCTCATTGGAAAGATGAAATGTGTGTTATTGGGACAGTTTAGCCTGCCCTAAGATCCGGTGGCCTTTGGGATTCCAACCTGGCAGTTTGTTGTTGCTGTTCATTTATTTCGACAGCTCAGCCTGATAAATGGGCTGTGTCAGAGGACAAGCAGACAAAACACACTTTTAGAGAATCCTAGGGAGGCTGTTGGGTGCGTGTCCCTGAGACTCAGCTCCAACCCTGTTACTAACCTGTTTGGTCACTGAGTGCAGGTCCCAACTCCCCCTGGGTCTCGGTTTCCCAGCTGTATGCTGTGGGGTTCGATAGAGCAGAGGTGTTTTTTGTTTGTTTGTTTTTTAAATCTATTTATTTATTTGACAGAGAGATCACAAGTAGGCAGAGAGGCAGGTGGAGAGAGAGGAGGAAGCAGGCTCCCTGCTGAGCAGAAAGCCCGATGCAGGGCTTGATCCCAGGACCCTGAGACCATGACCTGAGCCGAAGGCAGAGGCTTTAACCCACTGAGCCACCCGGGTGACCCTAGAGCAGAGGTTTTTACCAAGGCTTGTGTGAGACCCAATTAGAGAGATTTGAATATATGTGCCCAGTCCCTAGCTCGGGGTTCGGAGGCTCTGGTCAGGGAGTCTGGAGTCTGAGTTATAAATGAGGGGTCCCAGGCATTCTGATGGACCAAATAGCCAGAGTAGACCAGGTGTCTCTGGGGTGCCGCTGCCTTTCCTATACAGCAGTTGAGGGAACTCTTAGAAATGAACCATGCTCAGGCTCTGGAAGCTTGAGCTTGGTGATGTGACCACCTCCCTGTGCTTGGGGTGCCCACCACATGGGGATGGGGAAGGGTTGTTATTTCTGTTTCCCAGGTTGGGGGAGGGAAGAGAAGAGGAAAGGTAGGCACACCTGGCCTGTCTGGGATCTGAGTCCTTGACCTCTAGGGAGTTACCAGACCCAAAATCTGGGTGGGAGGGGCGGCCTGCAGTTTCCCCGTGCCTCTATCTGGCCTGAGCAGGCAGCAGAAGGGAAAGCTTCCGTCCCCCCACCCCCCACCCCATGACAGTCCCTAAAGAGGGGAGGAACCAAAGAGACCCTGGAAAGTTGATTGAATCTTTAGTAGTTCATTTCTTTCTAATGACTTCATTAAACAAGCAAAAAACCCTCGGCTTCTTCCATGGGAAATGAAACTGAAGAGTATCCTTCTTAATATGGAAATCGTTTCCTGAATATGCAACATGATTTTGCATTTATCTACCTTAAAAGTTTGTTTGTTTGTTTAGTTCAGTTGGGGGAGGGGCAGAGGGAGACACCCTGAAGCAGACAGACTCCCCACCGAGCTGAGTCTGACCCCCCCCCCCACCTGAGCCGAAACCAAGAGCCGGATGCTTCATTGAGCCATTCAGGTGCCCCTGTATTTATCTGCCCCAAAATTATTTTTAAAAATCTCTAAACATCTATCTCCCTTTCCTGTGCCTTAGAGTCATACAGACCTAGACTAGGTCCTCCGGTTGCCATTAACTAGCCGACTGACCCTGGACAGATTATTTTTACCTCTCTGTGTCTTAGTTCTCATTTTAAAATTAAGAAAAATAAAACCTACCTCTGAGGGCTGCTGCAGCAGATTGTGATTTCCAAAGATCGTGGCAGTGTGACCCCCACCCCCTAACACACACACTCTTCATCTCATGTGAGCTCCACAGTCCTTCCAGCAAGAGGTGGGGCCCACAACAGGTCTCCTTGAATCCGGCCAGGGCTGCGGTATGGCAGGAGGGGGTCCTCTGGCACTTCTGAAACGAGATATAAAAACACCTCCTTCTTTTGGAATGGAGCCACCATGTTGTGAGGAAGCCCAACCCAGCATAAGCAAAGGGCCAGATGAGGTGTCACATGTAGGTCATCTCAGTGATATCCCCATGTCCACGGGCAGCTTCATCCACCAGACCTGTGAATACAGGTGCCTCCAGGTGGTCCCCGTGCCCAGCCCTCCATCACTCCAAGCATCGGCTCTGCACACCGGAATAGAAACCCTGCCCGACATGAATGACTGACTCACAGAACATATGAACCTAACAGCACGGTTGGTTTTCTTTTGCCATTCATTTCGGGTGGCGATGTCCTCCATAGCCGTAATAGCAGGAATGGTTGCTGTAAGACTTAAATAAGATATGGTATGTAATGTGCTTAATTGTTCCATCACCATCGTAGGGAGAAATTCTGACATAGACGAGCACGTAAAGGTGTAATTGGTATGTAAGGGGAGTTTGTAAAATCCTGCTCTCCATTAGAGAAGATACCTCCTTACCAATACTCAGGAAATAGTTATAAAAATAGTTATAAAAAATGTCATCAAATAAGTCTCAGCACATCTAAAATTACTGCTATCATAGCTCACCTGCCATTCAACACATACTGAGAGCTGTTGTGGCCCAGGGACCAAGACACAGCAGGGAACCAAGGGGAGCAGAGTCTTGCCATCTTTCTTCCAGAGGGAGAGATGGACAATAAGCACCAACTGTGGCAAATACCTACTATGTCATGTGGTGATAACTTTTTTATGGAGGCAAAAACAGAGCAGGACAGAGCAGACAGGAAGTGCTGGGGGAGGCTGTCCATTATATATGGGGTGATCTGGACAGGCCTCTCAGAGGGAACTTTGGAGAAGATGTAGGTAGGAAGTGAAGGAGCATGTTGTGCAGATGTCTGTGGGAAAAGTAACCTGGGAGGAGGGCGGCACAGCCAGTGCAAAGGCCCTGAGGTAGGAGTGGCTGGATGTGGGAGAGCGAGGAGGCCAGTGTGGTGGGAGTGGAGGCAGAGAGTACGCTATCCACCAGGCAGTTACATTGGCAATTAATAATGTCAAACCATGGAAATGCCCTCAGGTGTTTAGAAATGTCAAACTATTTCTCGAGTAACTTAAGGGTCAACAAATAATTCATAATGGAAGTTTAAGGTGCTTAGTGTAATATGTGGCTTGATCCATAGCAAAACAGCACAGACACTGAGGGCCGAGTGGGTGGCTGAGGGTGGAGGCTAAAAGACCCCCCAGGAGCCATGTAAGAGACCAGCTCCAGGCCCCTGAGGCCAGAGGAGGCCCGCCAAACCCAGGACGCCCAGTTCAATTTGAATTCCAGATACACAGTAAGTGACTTTTTAGTTTTACTTATTTATTTAAAAAAGATTTCATTTACCCATTTGTGAGACAGCACAAGCAGGGAGCACAGACTCCCCTCTGAGCAGGGAGCCCGCGCAGGATTCCATCCCAGGACCCTGAAATCACAGCCTGAGCCAAAGGCACATGCGCAACCCACTGAGCCACCCAGGCATCCCAGTAAGGAACTTTTTAGACTATGTATGTCCCATGAACTCTTAGAGGCCAAAGGTAGGCCGCCCCCAAATGTGCGGCTTTGGCAGGCTGAGGATGAAGCTGGCGTCCTTCCTGTCAGCATGAACAGCACAGGTCACCTCAACCTTGGGCACGGCTGACCAGCCCAGCAGCACGTAGGCGCAGGCTCCAGGGAGAGGGACGCTCTCTTATCTTTCAAAGGGACCTGCGGGACACGTGGTTAACCAGCACCGCCCTGGAGACAGAATCACCAGGTGTACCTAATGAAGAAAGGCAGGTTTTCAGAATCCAAGTCTCTGGGGCAGAGAAGAGCATGAAGGGGGTGGGGGAGGGGTGGGTGTGCAGAGGAGCCCCGCCCGCATCCAAACCTACCCATCCACAGCCTCCGCCTCCTCAGGAGACCCCGCCCCAAATTTAACCCTTCAAAATCCTCACTGGCAAGTCATGGGGGGGGGGGGTGTTGGGGCCTTTTTGAGCATCAGGTCCCCATTGTCCTGGGTGACACTACACCAATAAGAAGGCTATATCTCCTTATGGCAAAAGCTCGGGGTTCGTTTTTACTGACCTGGTGGGGGACAAACTCTTCTTTGTTTTGGTTCCAATTATTTCACACAGAAGTTTCTTCGGAGACAACCTGGGCAAGGAGGACACTCTGCCCCTCCTCGTCCCCCTGAAAGCAGGAAATACATCGCCCACGTGAGGTACCCTCCCTGCCCCAGGTGGTGAAGAGACTTCCCATCAACAGAGATGGGAGATTTGGAGCCCCGAAGGCTATAGAAACAACTCCCGTTTCTTTCTATTACTTTACAACCCCAGCCTAAGTTCTGTTTAGAATTCCTTATGAACGGAAGCTCCCAAAGTTAAGCTTTCCCTGTTGTATCCATTCCTCACGGATGTATTGTCTTTTTGTCTGAAATGTATAAAGACGGCCTGCCTTGGTCATTTCTTTGGCTCTCAATCTCATTTTCAGGCTTTCAGGCATAGGGGCTGAAACGGTGTTTTTTTCCCCCCTCATGTCAATTTAATTCGTAGCCCAGTTGGAAGACCTTGACGGGTAGAGGAAGAATTTCTCCCTCTCTATGCAATATTTGTGATTATACTTATGCTAAAAAAAAAATCGTTTTGTATATGAAATTCAAATTGAGCCCCCGTGTGTGTGTGTGTGTGTGTGTGTGTGTGTGTGTGTGTGTGTGATTTCAATCTGGTCATCCTAGCAGGACACTGCAGGGGTGGTGTGAGGGAAGGTAGAGCAGAGTCACATCGGTCTCCAGCCAGCCTGTAAGGTCTGAGGAGAGTGGGATGTTTTCTGGGCCTTCCCTCTGCTTCCCCGCAGCCCTGCCCCGTTTCATAGCTCTCAAGGAGGTGCACCTGGGCAGCAGAGGGCACTCACCTTCCCAGCAGTCTGAGGGGCTGGCTTTGCCAACATGCTCCACGCCAGGACTGCAAACCACCGTCCACCCAGCCAGCCTGGGTCAGCTTGTAGCTGCTCCCACCGGGAGCACCTAGAGCCCAGGCTGTGGGGACGGAAGGCTCAGGATGTCGTCCCTGGGGTGTGGTGGAGTGCGGAGGACCCTGGATCTGGAACTAGCTGCAGCCGGGGCTGAAATCCCACCTTGCGTTTTGGAAAACAAGCGAAAGACCACACAGCCTGGAATCTTTGAGTGGAAAAACCAAGTGCACCTAGCCTGACGTCAGATAAAGCACATAGTTTCCGACTATGGTTTTGTCTGTGCAGTGGGGAAAACTGTACCCATCTCATGGATTCATCCTGAGAAGAAAGTGAAAAGCTGTGTGTGGGAAGTGAGAATATGCTTGGGGACCAATACATGGCATCTTTTTGGGGTCCATGGGGCTCTCTGGGTGGGGGGTGGTGTCTGGAAGCTGCGTTACACTTCACATAGGCTAGAAGATGTCATTCTTAAAGAGTGGGAGTGGGGTGAGTTGCTCATGAGGATTTCGGGAGCCCCCAACTTTGTTTCTGGCACCCTTGTTAGTACTGAAAACCTTTCTGAGTCTCTGTTTTCTCATGTGAAGTAAAAAATACTTCCTCACAAGAGCCAGATAAGAATGAACCTGAGGCTTGCGTTTGGTACATCCTCACTCAGAGCGGGTACCCAGAGGCTGTTAGGGTCAGCATCATGTGTCTCTGTGTCTCCGGTGCCCTGGGGAGTCCTTCGAACTTCAGAAGTGCAGAGACATAGCCCATGGAAGCAAGCACGGGAAGGGCCTTTTTCCTCTAGAACCTTCTTTCCGGGGCAAGAAGTCCACAGGAGGGAGCTCGGGGAACTCTGATCAGGGAAACCAGCTGCAGAGTGTTCTAGAGAGTTCCAGAGGGAACTGGTGGGTAATTGCTGTTGTGACTACCAGTTGTCTTCTCAAGTCTTTTCCAATTTAACTACCGGGGATTCAAAATTTTTCTTAGACACTTGAACAAGCCTTTAGCCTTTCCCCACTTTTCCTGCAAACGCCTTCCCCTTGCTTTTCCCCCCTTTCTGTGCTGGTGTTGATTCTACCAGGTTCTAAATCATGAATAAGTAAACCCAGGAGTTCCCCAAACTGTCTGGGGCTCAGATTCACCTGGAAGGATGTGTCTCAAAAAATGCCGACTGTTGGGCCATCTGAAGGTGAAGGGAGTGTGTCGTTCATCAAGCGGAAGAGGATGGGGCATAATTCTGATGGGAAACCAAGTCTGTGAACCACTGGTCCAGTTCTACTTGGCTGTTTATAATTTCTTCCTTTGCTTAAAATAGAATAATTCACCGTTAAGATCACAGACCATCTGTTTCCAATGTGAGGCTCTGTGGTCTTAGGACCATCAGCTTCACCTGGTACCTTGTTGGAAATGCCAACACTCAGGTCCCACTGCCGACCTACTGATTCCCAACTCTGTGGCTGGCATCCCACGCTGGTGTCCTAACAAAACCTTCAGATGATTCTGATGCTCCCTGAAGTCTGAGAACCGCTGCGACCACCTGAATATTTGGTTCTTTAAATTGAGGTTTTAATTCACCTGGGGTTGGATTTGTGGTGTGGTTCGAAACCGTACACTTCCCCGCAGTCGTTAGGAATCAATCTCCTGTCATTAAATGTTTCTTCTGTTTGTGAACACCCATTATAGCTGATGCTCCCTCCTGGTCGCGGAAATGTTCAAAATCTAGGGGGCAGGGCGCCTGGGTGGCTCAGTGGGTTAAGCCTCTGCCTTCCGCTCAGGTCATGATCTCAGGGTCCTGGGATCAAGCCCCACATTGGGCTCTCTGCTCAGCGGGGAGCCTGCTTCCCCCTACTTGTGATCTCTGTCAAAAAAAAAAAAATAAATAAAATAAAAAATCTAGGGGGCATTTAAGACCCTTATGCCAAAATACACACCCTGAGCGCCAACGGAAACCGGCAAAATATGGGGGGATAAAGATGGGAGGGATGGTGCCTAAAGTAGAAAGAAATTGCATCTCCTCCCCTGCCGTCTTCCCATCATCAAAGAGCTCATGTCAACTATCTGGAGTGTCTCCTCTTGTTTATACAGATAGGTTAAAAGCACCACACACTGGGCCCGGCACAGAACTCTACCGTTGTTCTCAGCAGTATACACACCATGCCTCCAGGCCAGCGGACCTGGATTATCCTTGTTCTAATAGTGTACAGTATCCCCTCATGCTGAACCCATCGTTTGATCACCTCTTGTGTGTCGCTTTAGGGCCACTTGCGATGATCGAGAGGTGGTTTGGACAGGTTGGGACGATGGGGAGGGGGAAGGGGGATGAGCTGTGCAGAGCAGGGTAAGACATTTCGGGATTTTTCCACTTCAGCAGGGGAGAACACTTGTATCAAGAAAGTGGGGAGATACTGGTTTTTCTTTGGGAAACGCCTACAGATTTAAAACAGCGTTGTTCAGAGAATGAACTCGATGGGTTTCTCCAGTGGTAGGATTTCCAGCAGTGCTGGTGCCCCTCCCCTCTGCACCCTGATACCCACATGGTCTGGGCGCCCAGGCAAACATCCTACAGCTGCCTTAGGCTTGGCAGGTCCCACCCCCAAGTTCTGCCCCAAACCTTACTTTCTCTTCCTCCTCCTCCCCACCCAGTCTTGGGTGGATTTCCTGGGAAATCACCTCCCCATATTTCCATACATTTGCACCAGAGTCATCAAAGGGAATTGCATAAGAAATGTTGGCAGCCCACTGGGGCTTTGAGCGCTTTAGATCCGGTCTTCTTGGCAACCGAGAGGCCCTTTCTTGCTCAGCATAAACAAACCCCAGCACTCCCCCCACATCCCCTTCCCCTCAAGGTTCAAGTTTGCTTTGAAATCCGTAGCAAAGGATTCGAGGTGTGGCCTCATCTTGGCAAAAGCCTTAATTCCCATTATCTTAAGAGACTGTACCTATTACCCTCTCCCTCCCACATGTAATTTAATAAAAGTCATGTGTGAGAGGGGATTATCCTTCATTCATCTGGAGTAAAAGGTCATCTCGAAGTCCCAAAGGCCACTTCCCGGTGTGCCTGGGGAGCAGGCCCTGGGGAAGGGGGTGGCATGAATGCTGGTATTGCAGTTTGAATAATGACCACCAGAGGGCGCACTAATACTTGGGAACTGCTTGGTTCCACCTCCATTCTAGAAAAAGGCCTGTTAGTAATAGAGAACCAACCTTGTGTGATGTAGGAGTTCTCATCTCCTCTCCACACGTGGAATGGCTAATGAGATAAAGTGAGAGGCTTCTTGCTGGGAATTGGAGAATTCAAGGAGAAGCGTGTCCAGTAATGCAAATATTAAATTCTGCCAGTAATTAATACCATTGTTATCCCACGAGTGTAGACCAGCTTGGCTGGAATCATTGGCATTTACAGCTCCGAGTGGACACTGCATACAAATGTATTTCCCGCCTTAATGAGGAAGTCAGAACCTGCCTCGGAGGCGCTGTTCATGGTGAAAAACTGATCTTTGAGCAAGGTGGTAAACGAGAGACATTCATGTTTGGGCCCCTGGAACCTGTGTGAAAATTAGTTTCAGCGGTCTGCTACAGCCATCGAGAGACCCGTGCCGTACCTGGTCCAGGGACCATTACAGGTTTAAAAGCCCAGGGAACAGCGGAAGGTGGCAGAAACATTGCCTGACGGAGCTGGATTTCCTCTAGAAAGACTCTTGTCCACCTGCCCTATCCTGGATGCTTGCTGTGGTATGGACGCTGGGCTTCATAATACCTTCATGGGTATCATCTCGCTCACCTTCATGATAGTTTGGGGAGGTGGGAGCCTTTACCTCACCCACTGAAAAAATAAGGAACTTGCTCAGCATAGTTCAGTGTTTACCCCAGTTCCGACAGGGACGGAGGTGGGATCTGAACCCACGTTGGTATAACATTCATTCCATACATTTGTTCATCAGACATAGATTTGGGGCCCTTTGTTCAAGGCGGTGTGCTAGGTGATTGGGATACAGCAAGGAAGAAGGAAGAGGAGATCCCTGCCCTGACAGAACTTGTGCTCTAGTAAGGGGTGGCTGACTCTAAATGAACCAATAAAAACCAAGATACTTTTGAGGGATACTGGTCAGAAAATAAACGGAGATTTTACGGTGATGGAAGTACCGGACAGACAGAGTGCCTGGGGAAGGCTTCCTGGATAAGGAGCCCAGGAGTGAGTGAGGAGACATCTCCATCCGTGGCAAAATCTGGGGAGGAACATTCTGGAAAGAGGGCTCAGCCAACGCAGCAGCTTTGACAGAGGACAGGGTAAGAGGAGGCCCGCGAGGCTGGAGCTCAGGGAGAGAGGATGAGAGACACAAGGGACAGGGGAGGTGATGGGGCTGGGCCTGTGTGTCCTACGCCCCTCACCGTCACACCACAGCTCCCCTCAGCCGTCTCCACACGAGAGTCCAGCTCCCAGACATATGTGTCGCTGTCAGAGGCAAGATGAGCCTGTGGCTGGATTCCAGCTCATTTCACCTTTTTTTTTTTTTAAACACTTAATTCATCCTTACTGGCCTCCCTGATTCCCAAAGGAAGACCCAGCTGCCAATTCCCTCTTTATTTTAATATCTCTCCGGGTCCCTCCATCTGCTTTGGATCAGGGTAGAAACTGTCATCGTCACGCCTGCCAAATGAAGCCCTACATCTCTGTTAACCTAACTGGCAGCCAGACACCAAGCCTTCTGATCAAGGGCAAGCCTGGCCTTTGGGACGACCAGAGGGTGCAGGAAAAGCCATCCCAGCTGAGTTTTAAGGAAAGCTCTAGGGCGATGCTTATGTCAGGATGGTCCCTGGGGTTCGTCCCCCAGTGTAGGAAAATGAAAACAAGTTAGCTGTCCATCCCCAGAAGCTGGTTAACTAAAATTTGATCTCTTCATATCATGGAGTATCAGGCAGCCATTAGAATAAGGACCTGGAGCCATGGTCATGACCTCACATGAGGGAGGTTGGAGGGGGACCACTGTGGATGAAGAGGGAAAAGCAGACTGGGAAACAGACCGTGGTCTGGCTGTGCATCGGAAGAGGTTATACAGAGCTCCATGCTTGTGACGGTGAGTGCCAGGAGCAAGTTTTGGAGAGTTCACAGCAAAATATTAACTGTTGTCTGGATGGTGGGATTTGGGTGATTGTCTATTTTCACTCTCTAGCTTAAACCCCTGCAGGGGTGCCCATTGTCCTAAGGATGAAGTTTCCACACTTCTCACAGGACACGCTCACTCAGGAGGCCAAGTGCTGTCTGACTTGTCCCCACCTTGGCAACCCGATCTACTAGCTCTTTCTTTTTTCTTTTTTTTTAAAAGATTTTATTTATTTATTTGAGAGAGAGACAGTGAGAGAGAGCATGAGCGAGGAGAAGGTCAGAGGGAGAAGCAGACTCCCCATGCAGCTGGGAGCCCGATGCGGGACTCAATCCTGGGACTCCGGGATCATGACCTGAGCCGAAGGCAGTCGTCCAACCAACTGAGCCACCCAGGCGTCCACTACTAGCTCTTTCTTAGAGCCCGTGGGCTGTCTCTCCTTTTCTCCAACAATTCTTGTCCCTTCTCTTGAGGCCTTGGCTCAGGCTTTTCCCTTGTCGGGAATCTTCTTCCCCGACGACATGCCCCAGCCACTTTGCCATTGCTGCCTCTCCTTCCTGTGTGGGTTCAGTCTTCACTTTCTTGGGGAACCCTCCCTCCTGTTGACTCCAGGGGGCTGCCAGGCTGCCCTGCCTCTGAACAGCTAACATGTACCCCCCCTACCTGTACCCCACCTGAGAGAAGTGCCCAGCCATTCCCTTGCCGGAGTATGGATTCCAAGATGGTGGCTGTGGCACCCGCCTCATTCCTGGGCCGGAGGGTCGCACGCATGCCACAGCTGCTCACAGCTCTGTTGAGTGAATGACACAAATGCCTTCCTGTACCGACTGCCTTTTTCTAACTAATGTTTAACTTTCCTTTGAGAAAAAAAATACTAAATAAAAAAAATATATATTTTTAAAAGGTTTTATTTATTTATTTGACAGAGAGAGATCACAAGTAGGCAGAGAGGCAGGCAGAGAGAGAGAGAGGAGGAAGCAGGCTCCCTGCTGAGCAGAGAGCCCGATGCGGGGCTCAATTCCAGGACCCCAAGATCATGACCTGAGCCGAAGCCAGCAGCTTAACCACTGAGCCACCCAGGCGCCCCAAAATAAAAATATTCTTCCTGACGATACACGATCATGGCAAGAATGTAAAATAGTTCTGAGAATGTTAAATTACCTCTGTGACATCATTTTTGGGATCAGAACACTAGAGCTATTCTCATGGGAGAAAGGGGACCAAAACAAAAATAAGACTTTTCCAGATATCTTCCTTCCCTGAAGGCTGTGGGTAGGGTCGAGTGTGGGCTTTCGAGTCGGGCTGCCTAAAATCTACCCCTGCCTGGCACCAGTCTTGACCAGCTGTGTGACCTTGGGCACTTGCCTATACTTCTCTGATTCTCCAATCACTTTTTTTTTTTTAAAGATTTATTTATTTATTTACTTGTCAGAGAGAGAGAGAGAGAGAGAGAGAGAGAGAGAGAGAGAGAACAAGCTGGCAGAGCATCAGGCAGAGGGAGAAGCAGGCTCCCTGCTGAACAAGGAGCCTGATTGATCCCAGGATGGTGGGATCATGACCTGAGCCAAAGGCAGAGCCCCCCAGGTGCCCCTTCAAGTCACATTTCTTACACGGACAAAATAATAACTCCTGCGTGTAGTGAGGGCTGAATAAGATAACACGTGTAAAGTGCTCAGCACAGGGTCACCAGTGCATTGTCTACCGTGGGTTTCCTTCCCCGCCGTCTCCGAATCCCCGCTCAGGGCTTCCCTTGGAGCAGGGGTTCAGTCCCTGGAGTAAATTTGTGGAAGTTCTTGTGATGTCAGCGTTACTCATTTTCTCCCAGGCTACCCAGCTCCGGGAAATCCCTCTGGGGTCTCCTCTCGGCTTGTTTTGGAAGCAGCAATCCTGAGAAAACCTGTGCCGGGTGGAAGGCATACTTGCACCTTCGGGGTTGGGGAGCTGCAGCCCGCGGTGGTGAGACTAGAAGGGCCCTGAGTGGGTGGGCTGAAGTGATGTGGTTCTGTCTGGTCCCTTGAGATGGAGCATCGTTTGATGGGAGCTTGTCGTCTTTGCCTCTTCTCTTGCTCACGGGCCGCACTGGCCACTCTCTCATGGCCAGATTCTGGGAGTTCATTTGCCCCCATTGGCTGGGGACAAAAGTCAAAGCGGCTCCTTGTCTCATTCTCTTTGGTTTAATGAATTAAATTCAAAATCTTTATTGAAAGGCTTTGCGTTCAATTTCTCGTCTTTGGCCTCAGTTTATGCATTGGGGAGACCATTCCAAAGAGATCAGTGAGGGGCTTCAACCAGAATGGAACTGAAATCGTAAACCTAGTTTAAAAATGAAAGAATTTTGGTTTTATACCTAAGAGCTTTTTGTCAGTAAATTCACGAAGTCTGTTTTTCTGGTCCTGAGTCAAAAAACAGAATTTGGGAACTCCTCGGAGCCCGGGGATATTTATGAGAATTAGTTCTGGCATGTCCCAAGAATGTCCTCTGTTTTATCTTGGAGAAATGTTTGGTCTCATCTGGTCTGGGGAGCCCACGCCCCAGCCCGCCCTGGGCCTCCAGGAAGACAGATGGACATGGATGTGCCAGGGCAGCTGAGGCCAACCCCGGCCCCTCCTGGGCAGCCCTGCCCCACTCTGGTTTGTTTGGGGAGCATCCACATACCTTGAAGGAGAGGACACTTTGACCCCGACCAGGCGGGGAAACACTGAACATACATGATGACTTCACACACATAAACTTGCTTGCGCAAGCCCTTGGATTTCAGTGCATTTCAGTGCATTCGGTGAATTTCAGTGCATCCGGCAAATACTTCATTTTCCCGTAAAGTGTTTGGATTGAGCTCAATTCAGTGTTGCTAAGGATAAGGCTTGTTTTAAATTCTGGGCATAGGCTGCTGGTCCTTGAACGGCACCACCTCAAAACTCAGATGGCTGGGTCCGCTCCCAGAACTGCTGCTTCAGGGGTGCTGGGGTGGGGCCTGGGAATGTGCATCTCTCGCGAGTGTCCAGGTGCTGCCGCCACCAGTGGTCTGTGGACCACATTTTGAGAGTCAGTGATGGAAGAGCTTCTCGGTCTGCGTCCCCTGGTTCAAACTCCCAGCTGTGCCACTAAAAAACAAATATTCATGGGAAACACGCATAGTAGACATGAACCATTTGAAAGTGAATAATTCAGTGGCATTTAGTTTATTCCCAGTGGTGTGCAAACACTGTCTCTATCAAGTTTCAGATCATTTCCATCATTTTGAAGAAAAAACCTCACACCCATAAGAAGTTTCACTCCATTTCCTCCCTTCTCTCCTATTGGAGTTTCTGTCTCGGGTTTATCTGTTCTGGGTATATCATATAAATGGAATCATAATACACATGACTTCTCATTTATTTATTTTTTTCTACACTTACCATGCTGTTTTTGAGGTTGACCCATTTTGTCAAATGTTTCACTACTCCTTTTTATGGCTGAATATTCCATTGTATGTGGATATCTACAATCTGTTCATTCATTCATCCATTGAGGTCTGCCCCTTTTTGCTGTGTGTTGTTGCTCAACTTACTTAGCCTCTCTGAGCCCCTGCTTTTTATCAGACCATTATCACAGACATTTCTTTTTTGTGGAATTGTTGTGAAAATGAGTTAGAACCCATGTGTAATAAGCTTCCTGGTACAATTCTAGGCACATATTTAATGACTCAGAAGGGGAAGCTGTTATAAATACTCTTCAGTTTGACTTAGTATTTCTCAGAAGTAGATCCTGTGATAAGGATTTGAGCCCCCAGTAGCTTATTTGGGAGGTAATCCTGAGAATCATCTTGAGGGGAGTTAAGAAGGACACAGGGCATGGAAAGAGCCAGAGTGGATTGTGTTATCAAGCCAGCTATCATAGCCTGCACCTAGAGTGGAGTCTTTCTATTTTTTTTATTTTTTAAAAATCTCTTTCCCCCATTCCCCATCCCCCCCCCCCCCCCACCCCCCAAGTGGTTCATGCAGCTAAATCTTGCTGGAAACTCTGGGAAACGGTGTAGAGCACATTCCCCAGAGTTGTCCTGCTAGGAGGTGGGGTGTGTGTCGGGGGGTCTGGGAGGTTTATACCCCTGCTCCTGCCTGCCACCCAGGGAAGGTTCATCCGGGTATGAATTCTGCAGCCCTCGGGGCTAGAGAGAGAAGTGTGGTAGAGAAAGCCCCGGGCAAGGAGAGGCAGGTGCTGGCTGTCGGCAGTCCCACTGTGTGCCGTGATGTGGCAGGCCGAGAGGAGGTGGGCTGGCACGGCAGCATCCGCTGTGTCCTTCCCGGCCAGTTCTGTCTTTGTGCCAGCGCTTAGCATGTCTATGCTCCATCTTTGCCATGAGATGAATGGGCTTGAATGATAGCTAGTTGGCTGTTTGGAGCCTCTAAATTCTGATCTGAATTCCTCCCTGGAGCCTAGCCTGGTGCTAGTTCTGTAGAACTTCTCACCGTTGCCCCTTGGGCAGCTGATGACGGTATCCTCAGTGGAACCCTCTCCGCGAGGCTGTTGGCTTGCCTCACCGGCTCTGCGGCCCCAGATACTTCTCTGCTGCCAACTGAACTGATGGCACACCCCCCGTCCCTCCACCGACTGAGTTAGCCCCCAGACCTGTTCATGTTAGTTGTGCGGTAATTTAGAATAAATTCAATTTAATGGATTAAATAATAAATAAATTGAATATCGTGTGATCCAATTAGATATAAGTGCAACATTTAACATTTCTCTGAAAACTACAATGAATGCTTTGGGAAGCTAATTTGCTGAACAAAATTGCTGTTGAATTCGGGGCAAGAAATAGTGAAAAATGGTTGTTAAAATTTGGAAGAATCCTTCATTCATAGGGCTTTGGAATGGGTCTAGATTCTCTCTGCTTTTGAGACACTGTTGACTGGGTAACTCAGTGCCTGATTCATTCCCCTTTCTTCCCAGTCTGCCTCTGTTACAGAGGCTATAGGCCAAATTCCCTGAATTTCCAGCTTTCTTGGGATCCTGGTGTGTTAGTGACCTAGTTCTTACTAATGAATACATGAAAGTGTGCTGAGGGAGGACGTGGTTATGAGAAATCAGGAACAGGTATATGTTAAGCCCTATGCTTTCCTCTTGTTTCTGCATTAAATGTAGGTAGAGTACCTGGAGCTGTAGCAACCGTTTTGTGATCATGAGGCTCTAACCCCAAACCAAAAGTCAGTAGAGTGGAAAGTCTTTTATGACACTCTAGAGCCACAGCACCAATGCAGGAATGTTTATCTTCAGACTTTGACATATTAGATAATTGAATGTTTGTATTACTTAGTTCATTGTTAGTTGTAGCCCAAAGCATTCCTAATTGATACAGCTTCTTCAAAGAACTTGAACCCAAAATTCATGGATGTGCATTCGGGGTATGGTTTATGCCAGAAAGGCGGCATGCAATCTTGGGTGACCCATCCACACGAGGATTGGTCATTCATCCCGCTGTTGGCTAATGGTGGTGTACCCATATGTTTTAGTTAAAATGTTACATAGGTAACTGGAATCTTGTCTTGAGAAGAACAGCAGTCTGACTCCCCACAGCAGACATTCTAGAGGACATTCACCAGTTGTCCTCAAGACTGTCATGATCATGAAACTAGACGGAGAAACTATCACCACCCAAAGGAGCCTGGGGAGACATGTCCCTAAATGCAACATGGGGGCCTGCCCTGGATCCTGGAACAGTAAGAGGACGTTAGTGGAGAAACTGGTGAAACCAAATGAGTCTGAAGTCTCATTAATAGTAACATGCCAAAGCGAGTTTAGTTTTGACAAACGTGTCCTGCTAATAAAGGCTGTTAATAATGGGAGAAACTAAGTGATGGGAACTCTGGGTCCTGTTGGTGAAAACTTTCACTGCAAATCTAAAGTCATTCCAAAATAAAAAGTTTACTGGGGTACGTAGGGTGGCTCAGTGGGTTAAAGCCTCTGCCTTCAGCTCAGGTCATCTCAGATCATCTCAGGGTCCTGGGATGGAGCCCCACAATGGGCTCTATGCTCGGTGGGGAGCCTGCCTCCAGCCACCTCTCTGCCTACTGTGATCCTTCTCTCTTTGTCAAATAAAATCTTAAAAAAAAAAAAAAAAGTTTACTAAAGGGGTGCCTAAGTGGTTTAGTCAGTTATGTTTCTGACTCTGATTTCTGCTCAGGTTATAATCTCAGTGTTATGAGATTGAGCCCTGCATCAGGCCCCATCCTGGTGGGGAACCTGCTTAAGATTCCCCCTCTCCCTCCCTATGGCCTCATTCTAAAATAATAATAATAATAATAATAATAATGAAATAGGAAAAACCCCCATTCATTCCTTTAGAAAAAGTTTATTAAAAATGCTCTGTAGGCATTATCAATCGCTTCTCTTGTGGTATCCTCACTTGGACAGACACTTGATGGACTCACCAACTACCAGTCTTCTAAGTAAGACATGGGCGTTTCTAGTGCACTTGGGGTGCTCACTTATGCTGCTTGCCTTGGTGATACAGAAAAAGAAATAGTTTACAAACAACGTTCTCTCCCTTTTTAGTCTACATCTCATAGCTACCTTATCATAGAGCTGCTTGGGGCTTTAAAATTTCAGTTTTAATATATTTATCTAAGGGCGCCTAGGCAGCCCTGTCGGTTAAGCCTCTGCCTTCGGCTCAGGTCCTGATCCCGGGGTCCTGGGATTGAGCCCCTGGTCAGGCTCCCTGCTCAGTAGGGAGTCTGCATCTCCCTCTACCTCTGCCCTCCTGCCTCTGTCTCAAATCTTTAAAAAATGCTTATTAAAATTTAAATTTGTATTTACTTTTGAATTTAATCTATTTTCACCATTTTACTTGCAATTAATTATTTCTACTAATCTGATTTAATTTTATCTTCAATTTGATTTTTATATTTTATTATTATATCATGCTGGGCAAGTAGATAAACCAATATGGTGGTGAGAGGTGGTTTACGGATGGGCACGGGGCTCAGGACTTTGCTGGAGTGTTCCCAGGAATGACGCCCTCTCCTTTGGCTGGGGATGCTAGCTGATGGATGTTTGCCTGGTGACATCTGTGCCATCACCAACCCAGAAGCCTGCTTGACAGTGACCCTGGAGGCAAACAGAACCCACACTTAGTAACCAGCTTTCTTAACATTGTTTGAGCTCCTGGGATCTAGCCATGTTCCTATCCCCGGACTTTTCCATTTAAGAGCCAGTAAATGTCCTTGTTCTCTTTTTAAAGTCACATGGAGTTGGATTTCTTTCTCTGTCACTTAGAACCGTAGGATTTTTGTTGGAACAGTAGACTTCTCGCTCTTGCGATTTTCAGTTGAGTCCTTTCCCTCTGCCTCCCGTGGTCCTTAGCACGAAGCTATACACACCGCCTACTCTTGCGGCGAGTCCTGTGGCACTGGGTTGACTTCCTCGCTCTGCCCGCTCTTACCTGTGCAAGTTCTAACCAGGGCGAATTCCCTGACTTCTTAAGAGCCTCAATTTCCTTGTTTGTAAAGTGGGAATGAAAGCCCTGCCTGTGGGTCTTATTTAGATAATGAAATGAGGACATGCCTGTGCAGCACGAACTGAGTTTCATTTTAAATAATGAAATGTCAGTGATTTGGTCTCCTTTTATAAGTGGCCAGGTTGTCACGGACAGCAGCCCTATCTTACTTATCTTCGTATCTTCCACAATGCCCGGAGTCCAGCGGGAGGTTGAAAAATTTTAAAAAGGGTTAAGGATCTCTGTGCTGGTTTCTCAGAATAGAAAGCTGAGTAAGACACAGTGTGTCCCCTCAGGTCCTTCAAGCCTCGTGAGAGCCATCGCCAGGTTGAAGGCCAATCAAGAACAAAAAGAGAACATACCTGAAATAACAACAGACGGGTTCATAGATGCAGCCAGATTTTCTGAGCACCTACTTCATGGCAGACCCCGTGTTGGGGGAGGGGCTGTGAATAAAGTCAGGTGTAAGCTCTTCTCATTAGTGGGTAATGAGATGGGTAAGCAACTTGTGCATACGATTTTAGGAATGAGGAAGGGGTATTATACAAATGGACTCATCCCCGTGCTTGAAGGTCGTTTCTCCAGCAGGGATCTACGTTTTGCAGATACTGGACGGATGGCACAATGAGAAATGTTTCCCCAAGATCCGGCGGGACCATGGCCTCCGGCAGGCGGGCGGCTACTACTTTTAAAAAAAGAGAAAAAGACTTGGAATTAAAAAGACTTGATAAAAAAAAGTAGCAAGACTAAAAAAGAGAAAGAAAAGAGAACAACATGAGCACTGAATGTATTAGCACTAACATAAATGTGTGGTTCCGAACACCCTTACCCACACACAAACTGGACTTGAAATAGTTATTATTTATTTATTTATTTATTTTTTAAAGATTTTATTTATTTATTTGACAGAGAGAGATCACAAGTAGGCAGAGAGGCAGGCAGAGAGAGAGAGGAGGAAGCAGGCTCCCTGCTGAGCAGAGAGCCCGACGCGGGACTCGATCCCAGGACCCCGAGATCATGACCTGAGCCGAAGGCAGCGGCTCAACCCACTGAGCCACCCAGGCGCCCAAAAATAGTTATTATTTAAAAATATTTATTTTCGGGGCACCTGGGTGGCTCAGTGGGTTAAGCCTCTGCCTTCGGCTCAGGTCATGATCTCAGAGTCCTGGGATCGAGCCCCGCGTCGGCCTCTCTGCTCAGTAGGGAGCCTGCTTCCTCCTCTCTCTCTGCCTGCCTCTCTGCCTGCTTGTGATCTCTCTCTGTCAAATAAATAAATAAAATATTAAAAAAAATATTTATTTTCAGGGGCACCTGGGTGGCTCAGTCGGTTAAGCGGCTGCCTTCGGCTCAGGTCATGATCCCAGGGTCCTGGGTTGGAGCCCCGAGTTGGGTGCCCTGTTCAGTGGGGAGTCTGCTTCTCCCTCTGCCTGCTGCTCCTCCTCCTTGTGCCCTCTCTCTCTGGCTCTCTCGCTGTCAAATAAAATCTTTAAAAAAATAATTATTTTCATAGTATATGGTTTTGTAAAAACAAAACAAAATAAAACCACCAAGATATGTCTCTCTTGTTCTTAGTTGTCAAACTTGCCTTAAAAATAATGTAGATTTCCTCTTATCTCTATTTTTTATAAAACAAAATTAAGCCAAATGTAAGGCGTTTCAGAATTGCAGACATGCAGAATCTTTACGAGGACCATTTGACCTGATTTGTTTCACTAATTAACAAAGCACCCTCCCCTGAATGGCATGTCTCACCCTACAGCACATTTTTAATCAAGGCATAAATTGTAGCAAAACCAAGGTTTTCTTAGCAAACCAGGAAGCACCACCTCGATGGAAAGAATGCATTTGTGTCGCAGCAATAACACAGCGGGAACCTGGATGAAGGGAGTGGGGAGTTAATTGCAGGGGGAATGAAGGGTCCCGAGCAATGACAACTTCCTGCCCCACGACAAGTGGCCACGAGCAGATGGCCGGGGGGGTGTCTCCCGTGGCAGCTCACGGGAAGGTCCAGGTGCTGTCACAGGGCTGATGGCATCCAGTGACCTAAAAAGCAATTAAAGGAGAAATCATTTGGAGGAAAAAATGTCAAGAAGGACATGTCCCGGGGCACCTGGGTGGCTCAGTGGGTTAAAGCCTCTGCCTTCGGCTCAGGTCATGATCTCAGGGTCCTGGGATCGAGTCCCGCATCGGGCTCTCTGCTCAGCAGGGAGCCTGCTTCCTCCCTCCTCTCTCTCTGCCTGCTTCTCTGCCTACTTGTGATCTCTGTCAAATAAATAAATAAATAAATCTAAAAAATAAAAAGGACATGTCCCTGTGAACAACAATGTCTGCGCCAGGTAGCCTGCCTGACTCATTCTAGCTTGAGCAGTAAGAGGGGTCGGAGACAGAGGGCTCCCTGTGGTCCTGGTCCCCAGGGAGCTGGAGGGCTCAGATCTGAGCTCTGAGGGGCCTGCCCTGGGGGCCATGCCCACAGGCCTCAGTGATGGAGAAGTGAAAGTCTCCTGCTGGGATACAGTCCCCCCAGTGTTTAGGGAGACAGGTGCTACCTCCAGCTTTAGGGCTGTTTATATTTGGGGGCATTGCTATGTTTCATTTCCAACTTTAAAAAGTTAGCCTTTGCTAGCCCCAATGTAGGCAGGTAGTTGAGACTATTCTCTTAGGGCTCAAAGTGCTTAGGATTCTGCATTTCAAGAGAGCTTTGTTTTTGTCTCAATCTCTGCTCCCTCTTTCTGCCGCTCTTTCTGAGAGGGGTTCTCTGTGGAATTCACAATTCTAAATGACAACTAAAATTTTTTGAAGTAGATTAAAGAACCTTAATACATCTGGTTCATAAAAATTCAGTCGTGCAACAATCTAACCTCTAGAACCGAGTCTTTCATGGTCCCATTTCCCAAGGACGATGCCTTTGCATGGCTGGATGTATGTTCATCCAAACAGATTTTTAAAATTTTAATTTTAAATTAAAAAATTGTTTTCAGAAAGGGGGGTGGGAAAGGGGTAGAGAAAGAGAAAGAACCTTCAGTAGGCTCCATGCCCTGCATGGAACCTGACACGGGGCTCGATCCCACAACCCTGAGATCATGACCTAAGACGAAATCAAGAGTCAGGTGCTTCACTGGTGGACTGAGCCATCCCGACGCCCTCTTCCAAATTTATTTTTAATGTACAAATGAATATATTATCGTTTTAACAGAAATGGAGCTGTTCATACATCTTGACTTGGCTCCCTGTTGATGGATATTTGTTTTTGTGGCAGCCTAGTATCTGTGGACACACCCTGCTCATCTTGTGACAGTTTTCTGGGTAGCTCTGCTTTGTTTGCTTAATGATCCGTCATGGAGATTTTTCCGTATTGAGACTTAGAGACCCACTGCTTCCCTGCTTCCTTTGTTTAAGGACTATGGCTATGCGGCATTCCATTATATGGATATATCACCATTTTTTTTCCATCTATTTCTCACCGATGGACTGGAGCAGAACATACATTTGGAAACTCTATTTCTCTCTCCATGCATACACACACACACACACACACACACACACACACACACACACACATTTATGGCACTTAGAGAAGTGCCGTAGGGTTAAGAAGAGAAAACTTAGGGTTAAGAAGAGAAAATAAGGAAGAGAAAAGTGCATACACACACACACACACACACACATGCAAGATCTTTACAGCTGTGCATGTGTTCAGTGCTAGTGGAAATGGTTTTGTATGAATTACTTGGATATGGTGATCTATATTGCATAGGTTATGAAGCAGCTGTGCTGGTGAGGATGGGACAGACCTATTCTTTCTAGAAAGCCTTGATAAATAAGAAAGAGACTGTAGACTGCAGTCACACTTCAAGCTTTGCAGGTGTAGACGTGCGAAGAATAATGTAGCACCCCTGCTTGGATAAGAGAAACAGTAGCCACGAGATCCTGACACTAAAGTCCAGCGTATAGTGAGGAGGGATGTTACTATAGGATGTTTGAGCCAAGACCGTGTCCCAGGAACTTGTGGTGGTAGGAAGAAGGATGCTAGGAAAGGATATTTAAAGGGGAGTTAGGGAGAGATAGAAAGTACAAAATAGGCTGGAAGTTAAGAGTATCAGGGTTGGGGCACCTGGCTGGCTTAGAGGAACATGTGACTCTTGATCTTGGAGGCATGGGTTCTAGCCCTGTGTTGGGTGTAGAGATTACTTAATAAAACTTTAAAAAGTGCAGCAAAGTTGCAGTCTTGCCTAGGATTTTGGGGTCAAATTTACCAAGCATGTAGACTTTTAGGATAAATTTCCTGTCCTTTGCCCATGGTGGAGGTTGCAAACCCATACGGCATCATTTTCCCTTTGAACCTGAGGTAGCTTCTCGAATCTTCTCTCACCATTGTTCTCAGCCAGTCCGAATAAAGTCAGGCCTGACAGGAGGGATGAATTCTGTTTGCAATCCCAGGTCTATAGGGACCTGTTCTATAGGGGATGGGTTTCGGGGTGGTGGAGCTTAGAATTGTCCTTGATGGATTCCCCTGTACTTTCCAAACCTTTGGCATGCCAGAATAAAAAACAAACATACCCCCAAATAAAAAAACAAAAAAAAAAACAAAAAAAAACCAAAAAAAACAAAAAAACAAAACCCAAACCAAAAAAACCCAGTATGGAATGGTAGGACAAGCAAGGACTTCTGAGTTAGCCAGAGTGGAAGTAAAGCCACTGGCTCGTCTGGGAACCTTGGATAAGTTAACTAATTTGCTTGGACTTCGTTTCCTCATTTGTAAATCAAGGAAAGGAATACGGCACATGAGAGCGCAGGAGGTATTGGAAAGTGAAGGGCATGCTATTGGAAATAATGCAAGTGCTCGATAAGCATTATTTCTGCATTTCTTTTTCATCTTCTTGCTTCCCTGTCTCGTTACGGGTCTCAGGGGAGGCTGACTGGCAGGACCTGGTTTATACGCGCACCCCGAGCTGCAAGGCAGTCTGGAAAGTGTGGTACCTCTAAGAGGAAGTGACCCAGTAAGTGGGCAGAGCGGGTGTCAAGCAGCACAGTTCTAATATGCCCATTGGAGCAGCTCGCTGTGCTCACTCAGCTTCTCCTTCATAATCTAACCTTGTAAATGACCTTGGCATGTCACTGCTTCACGCACAGGCTTCACAGCTCACTGCTGTAGTCTCCCTGTGTTTCCCAAACCAAACGGGCATACATGAGAGCCTGGCTTGTTCTGCTCACTTTCAGGTGCCAGGCCATGACTCTGGTCACCGGACAACTCTTGGGCTGATTGGCTGTCCTTGTGTCCAGCTGCGCTTCTCCATCTAGTCTGCTTGGTCCAAGAAAGATGGGGTTGAGGGGCCAGGTTCCTGGTGACACAGGGTGGCTGACTGCCTGGGCTCCAGTGGCTGGGGTGGGGGATTATGCAGGAAGGTGGGAATGTGATAGACAGTCATGGATGATTCTAGCATATTTCACATCCATGATTCAGCCCAAACCTAGCTTCTGTGACATCACCCAGAACCCTGCCGCTAATGTGGGTGGTTTCTTTCGCTGACTCCTGAGTGTCACATGGCAGGTTGCACAGCCCTGGGTTTATCCTTCTCCTAGGGCCTTAAGCACTTACGTTCTGTGTCCCAGAACTACTGTGTGGGCCAACTACAAGACAAGCGTGCCTCAGACTACTGGTCTCTTGGGCTGGAGGTGACCTTGGACGGAAGCAAGCAGGCAGCCCAGGATTTGTGAGGAGCCCAGAAACCTCCTCTTTTCCCCCTGTCTTCTCTTCCCTGTGGCTTTTCTACTTTAAAGGAATCACCAACCAAAAGCACACGTAACCAAAGAAAAATGGAATAAATCAAACATCATGATATCTAAAAAGTTGCTGGGTCAAAGGACACCAGCAAGAAAGTGAAAAGCTCATTCACAGAATGGGAAGAAATATTTGCAAATCATATATCTGCTCTAGGAGTAGTATCCAGAATGCCTTTAAAAACTTCCATAATTCAACAATAAAAAGACAATGTAATTAATAAATGAGCAAGAGATTTGATTAGGCATTTCTCCAAAAGACAGATATATGGCCAAAAGGCACATGAAAGATGCTTAACAAATCCAAACCACAGCCAGTTCTCACTTTACACCTGTAGGATGGCCACAATAAAGACAATAATGAGTGTTGGTGAGAATGTAGAGAAATTTGAGCTCTTAACCCACTGCTGGTGGGGATATAAGATGGTGCAGACACGTTGGCAAATAGCCTGTTGGTGCTTCAGAAAGTTAAAGATAGAGTTATCTTGTGACCCAGATTTCTCCTAGGTGAATACCAAGAGAACTGAAAACCTACATGCACACAAAGCTTGTGCATGAGTTTTTATAGCGGTGTGATTCAGAGTAACCAAAAACACAGAAACAAGTCCCGTGTCCCTCACCGGATGAACAGGTGAACAGAATGTGCTCTATCTGTTCAATGGAGTGGTATTCCGCCATAAGAAAGGATAAATCACTGATACATGGTGCAACATGATGCATCTTAAAAGCCTGATGCCGAGTGAAAGAAGCCAGACACGGAGGCCACATAGTGAACAATCCCATTTATGAGAAATGTCCAGAACCCCCAAGCCCCTGCAGACAGGATGTAGGTGGGTGGTTGCCAGGGGCTGCGGGTGGAGGGCATGGGGACTGACGGTGTTGTCTCACCCGGTGAAGAGCTTAAACAAAAGAAAACCGTATATTTTATTATTATTATTATTATTTTATTTTGTGTTTTGGAAGGAAGCCATTTCTAACGAGGCTGACGGTGTCAACTGCAGCCCCCAAATTCCATCGATCCTTCGCTATGGTGACTCTACTTTCTTTTGATTAATGGCCTTTAAGAAGAATTTTATTCCTGCGGGATGTTGACAAATTGTGGGATGGACGGAAACCACAAAACGTGTTATCTCCTGGGGCTTCCGTGAGGTTAGAACCCAGGTCTCTAGAGATGAAAAATTACTTCTTTGACCCACTACATGAGGAGACATCCCTTAATCCAATTCCAGGGTGGCCTAACCCAAGCTAATCATATAGCCTCTGCAGCACTGAAGATTAATCACCGTGCCCGCAGATGTGGGGCCGTGGCTCTGAAGACTCAGTTGGCCCAGCTGTGGTGTGTCAATAAGCCATGTGATCAATGAAGGAATGGCCATAAAACACCCTTTTGAAGGCTTGAAAGGACGGGGACAGTGACAATAGTGGAGAGGGATGTTGGGTATCAAAGGATCGGTCACTGCTGCCGTTCAAATAAAGGGTTAGGGATTTATGGCAGCTCTTGGCCTGTTTTCCCCAATTGTTAAGGGATGGTATTGGCCATATGGCCTTTCCTGTTGTGAAAACTCCCAGGTCAAATGTTATAAATTCTGTCTTTGACCGGGAGAAAGGATGAAAGCAAGGGACTTCCTTGTTTGAGCAAGGAATTAATAATAGAATGTATGGAGAAGTTAGGTTTTAAATCAACACTTATTTAGAATAGGCACTATTCGAAATGCTTGACTGATAAATTCATTAAGTCTGCACGACAGCCCTATTAGATGGGTGTGATTATTATCCCCATTTTACAGATGAGGGCACTGAGCCACAGAGAGGTTAAGTGACCTACCCAAGGTCACATAGACAATGAGTGGTACAGCCAGGATAAAAACCGAGCCTGCACTTTAATTTTGCTGTCCTGACTCTCAGTGACCTATTGGGTTCATCCCACTTCAACAGCTTTCCAGACATCAGGGCTTCCAGAACTTTTAATATGGTAATCAGTATTATAAATCTTTAATATCTAGATAGAGGATATGATATTTTTCATATTAATTGCTCTCACTCAGGACATCTGTAATTTTGCAGAAGAGCTGAATTCAGATCCACACAAATCTGGTTCCAGGATCCAAATATTAACCATTCTGTCACACTACCTCTCAATGTGGCCCACTCTCCCAAAGATATTTTTCCCCTCAGACGATCAGAATGGCAGTTGTGGATTTTAAGTCTATGTTAAAAGCTGATCAGAACCGCGATGTTAGTAATACAACCTGTTTGTCTCGGCGCAGGACGTCTGTCACTTTCCCCAGGCTGGCAGAGTGTCTATTCTCCCTTCTTTTTATTGCATTCCAGTTTTCCTTGGCGGGGAGGGGAGTTCCACACTCTCTCATCGCATGCAGTCAAGGCGTCCAATAGAAGTCAAGCAGATACTTTCCTGGGAATTTGAATCTTTCGTATTTGAGCTAAAAAAAATCCAGCACAAAACATGGTGGGAGCTGCTGAATTTTTCCAGGAGAACCTTGAGGCCGTTATGCTGCCTCCGGTTCCTTTGGTTCTAGCTTTTCTGACCCTTGGCTGTTGCATCAGTTACCAACGGCTATGGTAATGCTGTGTGACAAATGGCCACAAAACTTTCAGTGACATTAAAAAATAAGCTTTGGTCACATGTGTGGGATCAGCTGGCATTTGGTTCTTCCGCCTTGCTGGGTTGCCCACAGGATTGGGGAATGGATGGCAATCGGCGCATTCTGGGACAGAATCAGCTGGGGCAGCCTCCTCTGCTCCACGGGTCTCTTACCTTCCAGCGGGTGAATTGTGGCATGTTTTCACAGCTGCAGCAGAGGCACGAGAAAGTGCAAATACACAAGCCCATTAAAAAAGGAAAATTCCAACTTTAAAGAATTTTAAAAACCTATCTTGACACAATTATAGAGTCACATGAAGTTTTAAGAAAGACAGCAAGATCCTGTGAACCTTTTTGTGATTTCTTAACACTGAGATGTTGCAAAGCTGTATAGTGCAGTAGCACACCAAGGATTCTGATGCTGATACAACCCATTGATCTTGTTCAGATTTTCTCAGTTGACTTGTACTCACTTGGGTGCAGGTCTGTATTTGGTTCTTCCCAGTTTTATTGCAAGGGAGAATTGTGTATCCGTTACAGTCAAGATATGGTGCTGTTCCAACACGACAGAAATAACTTTGCATGGCCATGCCCACCTTTCTCTCATCCCCTGCCCCTTTCCCTTAGAAATCACTAATCTTTTCTCTGTTTTCTTTTGTTTGTTTAGATTTGTTTATTTGCTAGAGAGTAATGGTGTATAAATCTTCTTGTTTTACATTGTTAAAAGTCTGTTGGTAATATTTTGTTAAGGAATTTTATATCCATGAGAGACACTAGTCTACAGTTTTTTCTCTTTTTTTCTCTTTTAGTATAGTCTTCTGTTTTTAGTATCAGGGTAACACTGACCTCATAAAATGAATTGACAAGCATTGCCTTCTCCTCTTTTTTCTGGAAGAAGAGATTTTATGAAGCTGGTGTTAATTATTCTTTAAATTTTGGTTAAATTCTCTAGTGAAATCATCTAGTCTGGAGAATTTCTTTTGTAGGTATCATTTAAATATTCAGTTTCTTTGCTGACTATCATATTCACATTATCCATTCTATCTTAGTTTTGATGGTTGGGGTCCATAAGAATTTGTCTGTTTTCTCTAAGTTGCTGGATATATTAGTCTACAGTTGTTTTTAGTACATATTCCCTTACTATCCTCCTTTTTATGGATTCAGGATCTGTAGTAATCTCTTGTTCTCTTCCTGACAATGGTGATTTGTGTCTTTTTACTTTTATCAGTCGTAGAGGTTTATTAATTTTATTGGTCTCCCAACCCCCCAAACAGTTTTGGTTTTATTGATTTTCTCCATTTTCAATTTCATTGATTTCCATGCTTATTATAATTACTATTATTGCTGTTATTATTTCCTTTTCTCTGCTTTGTATTTTTATTTTCTTTTTGTAGGTTTTTTTTTTTTTTTTTTTTTGATTTAGAAACTTAGGTTATTGATTTGAGATCTTTTCTCTCTCTCTCCTTTTTAAAGGTTTATTTATTTGAAAGAGCCGGGGTGGGGGGTGGAGAGCACGTGTAGGGGGACGGGTGAAGGGAGAGGGACCAGCAGAATCTGTTGAGCAGGGAGCCTGACTTAGGGCTCAGTCCCAGGACCCTGAGATCATGGCCTGAGCTTAACTGACTGAGCCACTTAGGTGCCCCAAATCTCTTCTCTTTTCTACTGTAAGCAGTTAATGTTATAGATTTCAGTCTCAGCTGAGCCACATATTTTTATTTTATGTATGTATTATCTTGTAAAGACGTTTCCTTGCCTTTTTTAATTTTTTAAAGATTTATTTATTTATTTTTTATTTAAGAGAGAGAGATCACAAGCAGGAGGGGCAGAGGGAAAGGGAGAGAATCTCAAACAGATTCTTTGCTGAGCGTGGATATGCTGGGCTCCATCCCTGGACCCCGAGATCATGACCTCAGCAGAAATCAACAAACTGAGTCACCCAGGCACCCCCGTGTCACATGTTTTTAAACACCGTATTTTCATTTTCATACTTTAAAAATTTCTTCTGAGGCTTACCCTTTGACCCATGAATGATTTAAAAGTGTATCATTTAATTTCCAAGTGTTTGAAGATTGTTCCTTTGTCTTTCTGTTACTGATTTCTTGTTTGATTCCTTTTGGGTCAGAAAACAAATTCCGAAGCTTTAATTTTTCAAAAAAATTTGGGGAGTTTGTTTTAAGATCCTGGATATGGTTTATTTTGGTGAAAGTTCTATGGACACTTGAACACAATGTGTATTCTGCTGTTGTTTCATGTTTCGTAAACGTTGTTGGTCTCTACTGATTGCCAGGTTTGTTCAACTATTGTAGAGTTCGGCCCGTTTTCTTTCTAGTAGACCTGTCTCTTGCCAAGTGTCTCCAGGGATGACTGCAAAAATGTCCATTTCTCCTTTCAGCTCTATTAGTTTCTGTTTCACGTATCTTGAAGCTCTGTGGTTTGATACACACACAGGCAGACTGCTATAACTTCTTGGTAATTGTTTTATGGTTACGCAATGTACTTTTTATGTCTTTTGTAATTCTCATTGTTCTGAAGTCTACTTTATTTGAATATAGCCATTCATGCTTCTAAAAATTATTAATCTTAGCATGATCTGTCCTTTCCTTTTGCTTTCCAATGTTGTCATTGTGCTTGAGGTGAGTTTCTTATGGACAGTGTATGATTGTGTCATGTATCTGTCCTTCTGTTGGTGTATTTAGACCACTTACATTTACAGGGACTACTGACAGGTTAGGGCTTAGGTCTACCATTTTATTATTTATTTTCTGTTTGTTTCCCCTGTTTCTCATTTCTCTGTTCCTCCTTTCTTGCTTTCCTATGGTTTTCTGAATATTTGTAAGGGATTCATTTTTTGTTTGTACTATGTTTAGTGTATCTTTGTATTATTTCTTGAATTGTATTTATATAGTTTTTTCTTTTAGCGATAGCCCTAGGTTTTATAATACATGCACATAATTTATCACAGCCTTCTTGTATTGATGCTTTAGTACATTTGATGGAATATTAAAATCTTCTATTTAGTTTCCTTTTCCTCTCTACTGTTGAAATGTGATTGTCTCAAGTGGTTCCCCATTATGCACTGAGTACCACAACATAGGATGTTTTCATTTTTGCTGCAACCATAAAACATGATTTAAATGACTCAGGATGATAAAGACAGTCTATTTCTTAAATTCTGTCATTACCTATCTCACTTGTTTTTCTTCCCATTGTGAAGTTCTACTACTTCTGCTCCCATTCTTCTGTTTGTCTGAGAGCTTCCCTCAGCCATTCTTTATAAGGGTAGGTCTCTTGGCAACAAATTATCTTAGTTTTTGTTCATCTGGAAATGTCTTTATTTCTCCTTCATTCTTGAACAGTCATTTCATCAGATCCAGAACTCATGTTTGACAGTTTTTTTTTTTTTTTCATCACTTGAAAAAACATTGTGTCTCTTTCTTCTGGCTTCTATGGTTTCTGACAAGAAAGAACTCATCTGAGTTGGTGATCCCTGTTAAGTACTAGTAAGTAACCAGTTTCTCTCTGGTTGCTTCTGAGATTTTTCTTGGTCTTTAGTTTTCTGGAGTTTAGTTATGATGCGCCTTTGCATTGATTACTTAGGTTTATCTTACTGAGGGTTTGCACAGCTTCTTGGATCTGTAGGTTTATGGGGTTTTTTTTGGTCAAATTTAGATTTTCAGCCATGATTTCTTTGAATATTTTTCCAGCTGTCTCTTTTCTTCAGAGACTCCAAAAATAGGAATGTGTGATTGGCGCATAGGTCCCTGAGTGGCAATTCATTTTTTTAAGTTTGTTTTTCTCTTTTGTTTAGATTAAGTAAATTCTACTCGTCTGTCCCCTTCTGTCATTTCCACTCTACCCTTGAGCTTATCCACTGAATTTTTTTTAGTTACTCTACTTTTGGTTCTATAATTTCCAGTTTTTAGTATGTGTTATTTATTTGTTAAAGTTTTGTCTTTTCATTTGAAAAAGAGAATTAATAATTACTTTTTGAAATAATTTGATGACAACTGCTTTAAAATTTTTGTGAGAAAGCTCAACATCTGATTTATTTCGGCATTGGTATCAGTTGATTGTCTTTTCTTGTTCAGGTTGAGATTTTCCTAAATCTTGATCCTATTTAATCTTTTTAATTTTAGCAGGAAGTCACTCTGTTTGGTTTAGTGTATAGGTTCTGGTCCATCTTTGAGGACTGTAATTCCAATGGCAATTGAGTTTTTTGAGCTCTTGCAATGTTATTCTGCTCTTTGTTCTTCTGGCTCCTTGGAGCCCTTGCCAGATCCCTCCTGGTACTGCCCAGTGTTTGGGGGAATAGGTTCTGGTGGTTCTCTGCCACTGGGTGGGGGAATCAGAAGACCCTGGGCCTTATTTATCTCCTATGGCTGGGTAGGGAGTTAGGGATGCCAGACCTTGGCTGCCTTTTGGGTGGAGTGTCCGGAGATGCAGGTTCTGCTGGTGCAACTAGGTGTGGAATGTGGGATGATTCCCCCTGCTCAGGTAGTCTTTGTTGATGCTGTGGGAAGATTCGAGTGGGTTGTTCCCTGGAGCTCTGGTGCCAGTGCTGTAAGTAGATCAGGCTATTACTGATACTAGTTTTGGGTCTCCCTGCTATGTCCCTGATGGGGACTTTGGCCAGAGCTGGACTTTTTTTTTTTTTTTTTTTTAATAACTCTTGGTGAATCTGGGTTGAAGGCTCTCTGATAACCAGTCTGGAATACATGTGAACTAAAGAGAAAACCCAGGGAACTTACCATGGTTTCTTTCTGTAAGTCCTGAGGTCCCTAGCCAGTCCACTTTCCTCTCTCCACCTTTTATGGTTGTTGGATTCTTTCCAGGGTATTTCGTTGTACTCAGAGGGCAGATATAGAAGGAAATTCATCTGTGCCCCCTTGGTACCCCCAAGTCCAATTGTAGCCTCTGCTAATGTTGCCCTGCTAGCATTCCATTGGCTAAAGCAAAGCACACAGTTGAGCCTAGTGTCAAAGGGAGGAGTGAGTCGGTCCAGCCAGGCTGGGGAGCACTGCCTGCTTATGTGCCAAGGACATGGAGATCTGGAGGGGTGAGAAATTAGGGTGGTACTTGCAAATAACCACAGTTGTCCTTCTAATTACATCCTCTTTTCCCTTAGCTGGAGTTGGTTTCTCTTGCTTGGAAGCAGAGAAGCTAGATGATAAACCATGCTCAAGTAACAGCTTGATCTGTCTGTAAGTTCTGAGTCTCGTGGGGGTTGGGACTGTGTGTCCCCAGTTAGCTGCTATGTCCTCAGTGCCCAGGAAAGACAATTTGGCAAAAAATGCTGACTTGAACAACACCGGCATGGGGCATCTACCATCTCTTTTAGGACGCATAGTCACCGTGATGTACATTTGGTCTTCTTCACTGTAGCTTTCTCGTTGGGAGTCTCCAAGCCCTAGCTTGGAGCCAGATATCCCATGCAGACATATTTCCGTGACCATGAAGTAACTATGATCCAGATTCATGTTGTTATACTACATAGTATGGTGGGGTGAGTTGCAAGCAGCCTTTGACCTTTCTATTAAGATGGCTACCACAGACCCCAAACCTCAGTGCTGAGAAATCTGGTCAGTCTGGGAAGCTGGACTGGTACACATGGAGCTCTCCATTTCTCTGAAGTCATTTGGATCCAGACTGAAGAAAGCTATGAGACTTGACTCTGTGTGACCTCCCTAGTACCTCAGAGTTGGATTTTACAGCTCGCTCTCAGCAGAGCATAGAAGGAAGAGGACTGTGACATAGTCTCCCAACACACAGTGACCGTCCTAAAGTGGGCTGTGCCTGTGCAGACAGATGAACAAGGAGGACATTATGCCATGTATTTGGGCCAGGCACGTAGAAACACAGCCTTACTAGTGTCTTTTATTATTCCCTGCACGTTCAATTTTCCTAGTAATGAAGATAATATTGATATGAGTAATACTAATGTCAACTTATATTTACTTACGCATTCATGCCACAAATATTTATATAACCTTATAACATCCAAATAACCGCTCTAAGAAGGGGCACTGTGACTATTCCCAGCTGACTGGAGGCCCAGAGAATTTAAGTAACTTGGAGTACTATCTCTTCGCTAGTGAGGAGTGAGTCCGAAAATGCCCTCCTGGTTCCCTGCCGCCCTGAGGAACCAGGGTTTTGGGAAAGGAGATTATAACAGGCATTGGAATTCTCTGACCGGCACTGGGGACTCAGGCAGACCCTATGCTCAGCGTTTTGTCTTCTCTAGTGGTTCTTCAGTACCAGAGCATGACTTCTGATTTCTCTGATAGATCTAAATGCCAATTTAGAGCTGCATATTAATTTCCTCGCATTTTTTTTGCTTTTCTCACATATTCTGAGAGCACAGGCTGTCCCCTATAAGTCACTGTCAGCCACCTGTCCCTTCAATCAGTCCTGCACTCAGTCCTAATAGGACGACAGAAAGAGCCACAGAGCAGCTGCCCCGCCACCATCGGGAATGCCGAGGAAATTAATTGAGAATCAAATATTTGCCTACTCCAGAGTGATTTATCACAATTAAAAGGAATAATTATGGGCCCTTCGGGTCGTGTCAGAGATTTCGAGGGGTTGACTGCTGCAACATGTCCATAAATCAAGCCAGAGAAGAGTCTCCTTGGGTTTCAGTTTGGTCCAGCACAGTTTTCCAGTTGGGAAGCCAGGAGGTGTTCGGCGGAGTGGATTCCTACACCGAGGCAGCTTGTAAAGGCAATGCTTCAGGAGCATGTCGAGGGCAGCCAAATATTCCTTGAGAATCTGGTGGAGAGGCCCCTTTCTGGAAACTAAGAGCCCATCTGTCAGTAAGTCCACCATAGACAACTCACCCCCACCCCTGCTCACGGTGGAATTCTTCATGGTTTCTTAGTTGAGCACCAGATGTGGTTCAGAGCAAGTTCAGGCTGAGAGTGACCTTGGGGACAGCTGAGTCATATTTCGGATCTCCGTTCTCTGTAGGACATGTGCTCAGCAAGTGTGTGGAAGGCAGAGTCATTTGCACTATTTCAATTATTTCCCTTCCCCCCACCACCCCGGTTCCTTCCCCACACTCTCCGGCCAGTACATGTGATTGAATTTGCAAAAATCAAACCTACCATTATGCAGCCCTACTCCAGGGAGATGCCGAAAAGCCGTGACTTTTCAAAGTTAGAAAGCGCTTGGATGGCAGTTCTGGAAAATTCTCTCCTATAAACCATGATGACAGCTGGGATTGATTACCTTTCACTAATGATTCCAGCCCATGTGATCAAAGCAGATGGAGGAGTTAAATCCGAACAGTGTATTGGTTGTATAAACCTTTATTTGTCTTTTGTAAGGCTCTCAAGGTCAACTTTTAGGGACATTACCTTTCAGAAATATCACACAGGTGTTGAAGTTTTCCATTGACAAGGAGGTTTTCCTTACGCTCACACTATCAGATGTAAAAAAGGTGCCCATGAGAAACTGTTCAGAGGGGAGGGCTTGCTGCTCCAGGACATCATAGGCTTTTGCAGAGTGGAGACAGTTTTTGTGATTAAAAGAAAGTGTGTGGGGTCCGCGGCAGTCTGCTTATCTGAGGCGTGCAGGCTTGCCGGAGCGACAGCCTAGTCTCCTAATTAACTCGACACAAACAACCCACACCTCCCTTCAGGCACTCAAGGTCTTTGCCATTCCAGTCACCTGAAACTCTGCCACTTCTTCTCCCCAGGGACAAACGGCTAGCCACGTGGCATTCACGCAGAAGAAAGGGACTTGCCCTGGGATGCCCTAACCTACTCGGGGTCACCGTACTGTCATTTTCCTCTGTATTCGCTCCATTTTTTCTGCTTTAAGGACCAAGTCTACCTTTTGGCTCCCTGTTTCCCAGGACGGCCTGTAATTCAGACTCCAATAGTAAAATATACATAACCGGCCATTTTACCGAGTCATCATTTATGAATACAGCTCGATTAATTTGTTTAGTCAGATGTAGAGGGGCAATAAAAAGTGATTGACGAAAAACAATTAAAACAGTAAAAGTAAATTGTTTGTGTCCATTAAAACCTGCTGAGGCCGTCAGTTGAAAATTGTAGGGCCTCAATGTGAAAATTAAAACTATTGATTTCCCCCTTACGTATGTGAATATCAGAGTTCTAATTTGTTTTGTTTTTACTGGCTGAAAACCCCTGAGGTCGAAAAGAAGGTGCGCCTTCAATAAGCTCTTTTGGTGGAGTTAATAAAGATTTGGGAAGACAAATACGGGTGAGAAACAGAGGAGATGTTTTAGGAAAGAATTATGCGTCTGATGAGCACCCAAGGTGCCCTGCTGCGCTAATACTTGGTAATTTATTGCATTTTGGGGGCGAAAGTGGAAAATCAGCGGCAGAATATATGATATTCATAGGTTGAGTTTTTAGGGCTTTGTGTTAATTTATGTGACTAAGTGAGATATTTTTTTATTATTGTCATTTTATTTTTTTATGTGCTGCACTAAATCTTGTATTCCACGAACTATTATTTTTTAGTGTTCAATTAAAATACCGACATAAAAGGAATTACACATGGATAGATCTTGACTCCTAAGACGAGAACTTGGGGGAAAAACCCTGTGGATCAGATGGGGAGGTTTTCAATCAAGAGATATGATGGCGTTAAACCTTAGAATTCTGTAAACACAGACTAGCGTGTTTGGAATTCCAAGTATTAGGCTATCTGTCACTGTATCAGGTTGGGCATGAGTTGATATCAGGCTTACAGACTTAATAAATCACACATTGAGAATGCAAAGTGTTATATTTGGTGATTAAGTGAATTATCAAATAAACAAGTCAGACTTTCTCTTCATCTCTAAGGCATGGTTTTCGAAGAAGTTTTAATACAGCTAGAAAGTCAGCCCTTTGCATACAGCGTTGAAAAGGCTGTTACATGTGTGGTGTTACCCGAGTTTGACTCTCACACACTGATTTTTCAGGAAATAAAAGAGTCAAACAAATAGCTAATTTTTCCTTCTTGGGGAGTTGTTTCATTCACTCCCACCCAATGCTACAGAGTTCTCTAGAGAGGATATAAATTCTTTATCTGCAGGAAATGCTGTGGCTTTTTACCCCTTCAATTTTATTTTTTTAATAGCGTTATGGAGGTGTACTTGAGAAGTAGAATTCGTATATATTTAAGGTATGCAGTGTGATGGTTTGATAGCCATATGCATTGTGCAATGATTACCACAATCAAGCTGACTAACCCAACTTTCCCTTACCTAGTTACTGTTTTCATGTGTGTGGTGGTAACTGTTAAGATTTACTCTTTTAGGGGCGCCTGGGTGGCTCAGTGGGTTAAGCCTCTGCCTTCAGCTGGGGTCATGGTCTCAGGGTCCTGGGATCGAGCCCCACATCAGGCTCTCTGCTCAGTAGGGGAGCCTGCTTCCTCCTTTCTCTCTTTCTCTGCCTGCCTCTCTGCCTGCTTGTGATCTCTGTCTGTCGAATAAATAAAAATAAAATCTTAAAAAAAAAAAAAAAGATTTACTCTCTTAGCCAGTTTCAAGTGTGGAATGCAGTATTTAGTGACTGTGCTATACATTGGATTTCTGGAACCTAATCATCCCGAAAAACCAAACCTTTGTGCACTTTGATCCTCATTTGTCTGTCCACCCCCCGCCACGCTGCCTCCCGCCCACCCAGGTCTTGGTCCCCGGCAGGCACTGTTCTACAGTCTGCTTCTATGAGTCGGACTTTTCTCCTAGTCCACATATAAACAAGTTCATACCATATTTATCTTTCTGTGTCTGGCTTCTTTCCCTTAGCATCATGTCCTCAAGCTTCATCCTTGCCGTAAGTGGTCAAAACTCCTTTTTTTTTTTTTTTCTAAAATCAAATACTATTCCATTGTATGTATATATCCCATTTTCTTTATCTCTTCAGCTGGAGACAAACGCTCAAGGCTGTTTTCCTCCCTCGTTCATTGCAGGTTATTCACAATAGCCAAGATAAGCACTTGAATATTTCTTGAATCATTGACTTTCAAACATGAGCGAGCTGGAGACACGCTGTTCTGTTCGAGTGGTGTATTCCCAGGCACCACCTGCAGATCCTCTGATGTGAGAGGGTGGCAGACTTTGGAAGTACGCATTTTAATTAATTAATTTGGAAATAGGCATTTTTAAAAAGTGTTCCTGGTGGGAGGCCTTAGGACTGCCCATTGAAATATAGACTGCAGAACAGTGATGCTTAAATTTTGGGCGGGGGGTCAGAAATGTCCTTTAGAATCTTCTCAGAACAACAACCATATATGTATATGTGTGTGTATATATATATATATATATGTATTTGGCTGAAGGTGTCTGGATTTTATGGTCTGATATTAAGAACTTCCACTACTATATATATATATATATGTATATATAGTGTGTGTGTGTGTGTGTGTGTGTGTGTGTGTGTGTGTGTTTGTGTGGTGGTGGGTAAGCATTTTCACCCAGAAGAAGAATTAAGCAGGGAAATGCCTAAGTATCATGTGGTTTCTGTGCAAGACCTTTTTTTTTTTTTTTTAAGATTTTATTTATTTATTTGACACAGAGAGAGAAAGAGAGAGGGACAGTGGGAGAGGGAGAAGCAGACGCCCTTCTGAACAAGGAGCTGGGTGTGGGACTTGATCCCAGGACCCTGAGATCATGACTTGAGCTGAAGGCAGACGCTTAACTGACTGAGCCACCCAGGCGATCCTGTGCAAGACTTTTTATGGTCCTCCAGGGTTCATGCAGCTTCTGAGCTGAGGGTTTTGTGATTATTTGGTGGCTTTGGCTGTTTTCTGGTTGTGAGAGATACCGGGTGAGTAGGACCAGATGTGCAGACTGTGGTGTTCTGATGAGCCCTTTTCCTTACTGCGCAGGTGTTTTTATATGGCTATAGTTCTGAAGATATTTTATATGGCTATAGTGAGCGGTGAGTAGGGGCTGGCACATGCTTGGGATGAAGGGATTTCCGCCATGCCCAGAGGGGAGACTGGGTCACACGACCTGCCCCACCTCACTGGGGGACCCACAGGAGGGTTGCGCTGACCTTGCAGAGTCACAGGGTCCTGCTGGACTGAGACCAACTTTTGCTGCAGACTGCAGACTTCGCAACACTTCATGTAATCTTTTCTTAAAAACAAAACTAAAAGTGAATTGGGTATTTTAGGTGGGCAATATCATTGCAAGGCTTACAACAGGAAAAGCATAAGACTCCAGGAAAAGCCCTCTCCCATCAGGCCTCTAGTTACTTGACTAACTTGGGAGAAATTTTACATAAAGGAAAGCAGATACATTTGTACATGTCATTATCCTTTTAATTTTAACACAGTTGGTGGTGTATGAAACACATTGTTTTTTGTAAGTTTTAACATTTATATTTGTATTCTTCTCTGGAGAAGAATTTAGAAAGGGAATGTGATACCGTGTGTGTAAATTTTACCGCTCTTTCTCTTATACTGAACAATGTGTGTAATCCTAAACAGATGTTGTCAGGGGCGCCTGGGTGGCTCAGTCATTAAGCGTCTGCCTTTGGCTCAGGTCACGATCCCAGGATCCTGGGATCGAGTCCCATGTCTGGTTCCCTGCTCGGCGGGAAGCCTGCTTCTTCCTCTCCCACTCCCCCGCTTGTGTTCCCTTTCTGGCTGTCTCTCTCTCTGTCCAATAAATAAGTAAAATCTTAAAAAAAAGTCCTAAATGGATGTTGAATGGGTACAAACATTAGCGCATTTCCCGAGGGATGAGTCTTAAGATTTGGAACCAGGTTCTGGGGTGAGGCCAGAGGCATTGGTCGGCTAGCATAGGCACACCTCAGAGATGCTGTGGGTTCCGTTCCAGACCACCATAATGAAGTGAATATTGCCCTAAAGTGAGTCAAATGAATTTTTTGGTTTCCCAGTGCATATAAAAGTTAAATTTACACTAGAGATTAGTCTTATTAAGTGTGCAATAGTATTATGTCCAAAAGGACAATGTACGTACCTCGATTAAAAAATACCTTATCACTAAAAAACGCGAACCATCTTCTGAGCTTTCAGGGAGTCCTAATTTTTTGCAGCTGGAGGGTCTTGCCTTGGTGGTGGTGGCCCTGAATGATCAGGGTGTTAAGGCAGGAAGTTAGGGCGGTTGTGGCAATTTCAAAAAATGGGACAACAATGAAGTTTGCCTTATTGATTGACTCTGCTTTTCACTTGAACACTTAGAGGGCATTGTAGGGTTAGTAACTAGCCTAATTCCAATTCTGTTGCATCTCGGGGAGTAGGGAGGCCTGAGGAGGAGACAGAGATAGGAAAGCCTGACTGGTCAAGCAGTCAGAACACATGCTCACACTCAGCTTTTATTGATTAAATCACTGTCTTATAAGGGCATGGTTCTAAGTGCTGCAAACAATTACAATAGTAACATCAAAGATCACAGATCACCATCACAAATGTAATAATAATGAAAAAAGTTTAACATGAGGTGAGAATGACCAAAATGTGACACAGAGACACTGTGTAGGCAAATGCTGTTGGGAAAATGGCTTCATGAAGTGTTGCTGCAAACCTCCAGTTGGTCAAAATGTAATATCTGTGAAGCTGCATTTTAAGTATCTAGAAACTCAGTGGGAAGTTTTGTTTTTTATTTTTTTTAAAGATTTTATTTATTTGACAGAAATCACAAATAGGCAGAGAGGCAGGCAGTGAGAGAGAGGGGAAGAGCAGGCTCCTCACCGAGCAGAGAGCTTGATGCGGGGCTCCATCCCAGGACCCTGGGATCATGACCTGAGCTGAACGCAGAGACCTAACCCACTGAGCCACCCAGGGGCCCCTCAGTAGGAAGTTTTAAAGAATAAAACAAAGGAGTGGGCTTTGATACATAATAGGCGCAAAGTCCCCTCAAGCTGGTGCTTCTGCTTTCCTGGTTCTCAGTAAGGTCCCGGGGCAAAGGGGCTTTCCTGGGTGGTTAGTGTACCTGCCAGTTGAGCTCTCGTCTGGGGATCCAGGCTGGGGACTGTGGGCATGCCGCTTTTTCTCATCTAGAAGATGAAACTTTGTGGTTCTCAAGCCCGATGATCACCAGAACTACATGAGGCTTCTAGAGAAACATGCTTTCCAGTAATCCTGCTGTGGGGGGTGACTAGGAAAGGGAACGCTTAACAAGCCCTCAGGTGAGTCTGATGCTGGCAGTCCGTGCGTGGACCAGAGGCTTTCTAAAGTCTTGCCAACTGGAAATTGAAATTGTTTCATCAATGTTTCTAAGAGCTATCCTACGTTGACCACGAAGAGTTAACATAGATTTGACTACCCACCCTCAGGCTGAATCTACCACAGAGAAAATGTCATCTTAGACTACACAGAACTCCCTAAACCATAGACTACAGAGCCCCGAACTTTCCCACAAATTAAATACACCAGCTGTGATTCAGACACCCTTCCTGTTCTCAGCACCTTATTAACCTCCTCCCCGACCTGGGAATCCCACATTGCTTGCAGCTTGCTGCATGACTTAACACATACCTCTCTGTGTGTGTGTGTGTGTGTGTGTGTGTGTGTGTATGTGTGTGTGTGATATAAGTATAAGAAGCAGACAAGGTTTACTTCTTGTCCACTTTCATCTTGATAGTACCAACATTCCTTCTTCCAGCTGATATGGATAAGCATTTCTTTTTTTTTTTTTTAAGGATTTATTGATTTATTTGAGATAGAGATTGTGTGAGCAGGGGGAGGAGGAGAGAGAGGGAGGGGGAAAGAACCTCGAACAGGCTCTGCGTAGAGCCCGATACAAGGCAGTCTCATGATGCCGAGATCGAGACCTGAGCCGAAACCAAGAGCTGGTCGTCTAACTGACTGAGCCACCCACGCATCCTGGGACCAGAATTTCTAATGTCAGTATCATTTCCTTGATTTCACAGCATGATGGCCAAACCGTGCAGTGTGTATTACTATGTATTTTGGGACCAACCATCTGCGTCAGAAAGACCTGGTGAGCTTGTTAAAACATGCGGGTTTTCCAGGGTCTGGTCACAAGGCCGTGGAATCAGACTTGTAACACATTCCCCAAGGTGATAATCAGAATGCCAACACCACCGTCGCACCGATGACTTACACACATTTGATCCTCTTTAACTGTGCTAAGCCAGTGAATGGAGGCAATTTCCTATTTTAATCAAGGGCTTCTTCCAAACCAGATCAATAGTCATTTCTAACTATGGAGCTTGTTGCTGCTGAAACTTTTTTTGTTTTGTTTGTTTTCATTTTTAATTAAACTCAGTTAAGTAACATACAATGTATTACTGGTTTCTGAGTGGTGGTCAGTGATTCATCAGTCTTATTTAATACCCAGTGTTCATTATATCACGTGCCCTCCTTAATGTCCAGTATCCAGGGACCCCATGCCCTGCCCCCCCACCTCCCCTCCAGCAGCCTTCAGTCTGTGAAACTTTCTCTTTGCGGCCCATCTTCTAGCACAATATTCCTCAAACTTCAGTGTGCTTGTGAATCCCTTGGGGATCTTGTTAAAATGCAGATTCTGATTCTATGGGTCTGGGATGGGGCCTGAGACTCTCCCCCTGCTGCCCGCCGAGGCTGAGCCTGCTGGTCCAGGGACCACACTGTGAGGAGCTCTGTTCAGCAGGTTGATCTCTGCTTCTGCATGTCAGTAGAGCTAAGGTCTGTCACATGGATTTGCCCGCCCAAGGCTGACTGTCATAATACCAATTCAGGATTCCTCTGATTTTATTTAATTTTTGTAGGTGAAGGAAGCCTGAGACCCCTGGGAGGGAGGCCCAGCTCCGTAGTGGAGGAAGGCAGCCAATTACATCACTAGCCAGAGGGCCTATCGATCTGGTGCAGCGGGGTTCGTATTGAGTGGGAAACAGCCAACTTCCCACAATTCAGGGGAGCCTCGGGAGAGCGGAGACCACCTCTGCTTTATTTTATAATGAAGGGGAAAAAAGTCCGCCCTAAAATGTTCCTTAAGGGTCTTGCCTTTTACATTTATGTCAATGAGTCGCTTATGAATCAAAACCACCCACTTTGAAGATGTCAGTTCAGATATTGGTTTTCCTGCTCAGTGGCTTTATGCAAATGTTCTAGCTTCTCCCAGGATGAAGCTTAATGGGGACTCCAGATCTAGTTGGCCTAAAGTGGGAATGTGCCCCCTTGGCTGTGCACTCATGTCTGATTACCGAACCCTTGCTCCATCATTTCCTTATCCTGGGGGATAGAGTGACATTGGTTTTTTCAGAGACCTTTTGAGGGGAACGGACTTCAGAGTTCTTGGAAGTATGAAGACCATCAGTGGAGGGAGAAATGTTCATACATATGCACTTTGTTGCCCTGGAATCCAGTCTGAGGAGACTTTCCAGATGAATTTGCTTGGTGTTGCTGGACCTAGTGAAGCCTCCTCATTATCCAGAGCTTGACCTGATTCCTCGCCTCGGGGGTAATGGGCCAGTTGTCTCTGCGGTTAGGGCTCCCATGCTTGTCTCTGTTCTTAAGGCCCCCATGCTGACCTCTGTAGCATGTTCAACCGCTGCGTCATGTTGATGTGGAAGCTTGGGGAGGGGCAGGCCTGGGTGTCTCGGGGTTCCTAGTAGTGTCCAGTGCCTGGCTTGTGCCTCATACTTTAGGAGCGCTCAAAACATATTCAGACAGATGTGCGTGCTCCTAGCAGACACATGCTTTTTATATAATTTTAATGGGCATTGCTCCAAAGTAAAAGAAGATGAAACTTCAAAAATACTATCCATTGTATTCACAAAGAATTTTCTACTTTTACTAGCAGAGTAAGCTATCAAGACCAAAATGACAATCATGCATATTTGTTTCAATTCAGTTGATACCAAGCTTTGTTAGCCCCGTTGTCCTCACATCCACTGAGTTAATCATATGCCCATGACCAAAAATGCTAGATACTTCTCTGAAGCGTTTCTTCCCTTATCACTTAGCAGTAGAGTCTCCAGTTTTCACATGGACACATGGTGACCTTAAATAAATACATTTCCCACTTCCCTTGCACCTAAGCATGGTCATATGATGGCGGCAGATGGAGGCACTTGTGATTTCTAGGAACTATCATATTACTGTCTTCCTGCTGTGGGACTATAGATGTGATGACTGGAGTTCAGCAGCCATCTTAGGCTGTGAAGATGGTACCACAGCAAGAAGAAGGACCCTGAGTACTTTTCTAAAACTGCCTTACCAGCCCTGCACTGCCCGCTTCCAGACTTCATTTATGTGAATTAGCTACTGTTACTTTGGATTTGCTCTCTAAGCTAAATGGATTCCCACCTAATACAAGAACAGAAGAATTACAAGTCTCAGAGAGAACCTTTTAAAGGCCAGTCTTGAAAAACATGCTGCAGGTCAAGTTACCGGTGAGGGTTTGCATGTGACAAGGTTTTGAGTAATGTAGGGTGAGTGTTAAAAGCATGGACTTGGAAGAGTGTTGGATTTGAGTTGCCATGAGTTCTTGGACAGTCTCCTTAAGCTTTTAAACTTTTGTCTCCCTGTCTGTAAACTGGGGATAATAATATAGTGTCTGATTCCTGCTGTTTCTCTTGTTACTTTGAGTTATGGAAACTCCATATAGCTAATTCTCTAAGGGCCAAAGCAATTTCAGTTCAGTAAAATATCTTTCGTACAGTTTTTGTTTTTTTCTTTTCTTTTTAAATCAACAAAATGAAATAACAATAGAAATATAACTAGTTAAAGCACAAAAAATTGTTGGTTCCTTTCTGTGATAGTATGTCATTTGTAGACAGTTTTTACCATCTCAATGGCAGTTCATTTAGGTCTTCTTAATTTGATACTTAACCAAGTACCAGGCATTCTCTTAAGACCTGGGTACAAAAACCAAAATAACAACAACAAATGGTTAAGACATAATTGCACCATTACAGAATATAAAGCAACAGGATGCATGTCCTTCTCTTTATGAAACAGTTGTAGTATATGCAAATAACGTGGTCTTTGGGGATAGAAATGTGGATGTTCTGACCATGAGTCTTTTGTTTGGTCTCATTGATGCAAGGATAGGTAAACTGATTCCAAGTTAGTGGGGCCATTGTATGTGTGTGATACATTGTATGTGCAATCCAGATGTTGGTTGCATGATCCTTGGCCCTCTGGGTTTGACCTGGACTCTGATTTTCTCAGTCTTCTGAGAGTCCAGAAACAAAGATTCCCTCTTCCCTAGAGTTCTACAACGTCCTGGCTTTTTCACCGCTTCCTCTGTCTTGTACTCCTGTTTTCAAAGAGGGCCTCTTTGATTTATATGTGAGTGTATTTCGTCTTTCCACTGATTGTAAGGATTTTGAGATCAAGGACTATGGCTTCTTGTAGGATCTGCACATGGGTCTTCAGCCAGTGTTTTATGTGCATCCCTTCACAGTTGGACCAATTCCTGGGGCCAGCTAGCATTCTCAGAGCACACAACGTCCATCCCTCATTATTGAGCGAGAGACCTGGAAATGGGCTGCCCCAAAGACGTTCATCTGCACCAAGGGCCCTGAGTTCTACTTGGAAACCCCAGTGGGGTGGATTTCCTATGGCAGAGAGCTTGCCCCTGTGTTTAAAGGTCAGTACCTTTATTTGCCTCCTCTCCTTTGCCTTCTCCGTTTTATTGTCCCTAATAAAACGCAGTGCTTATTTTATTATTTAATAATTTCTAAGATCAAAGGAAGTGAAGTAGTCATTTCTGCTTTTATTAATTAGTCTTTTCTTTTTCAAATTAGTTTTCCATTGATGTTCTCAACAGATAAATGTAATATCATTTATTCCTCTCCGTGAAGGCCATTGAAAGTCTTAGTGGATTTAGCTTTTTAATTTATTCTTGAATTCTTAGCAGGAAAAAAAAAATGAGAGTGTAAGTTAGAACGGATAGGTTGAACAAGACATATAAGCTGCTTTTTGCCCGTTGGTTCTCATCTCTGTTGCCCAAGCGTGCCATACGGGCCCCCAAGAATCCTACAAGACTGTATTTCTATGTACCATCCATAGTAGGGGAATAATTAAATCTAATGATTTTCTAATCTCCGTGGCAGATGTTCCAGCGGTGGTTTTATTCTACTAAATAGTACTGTCTCCCAGAATTTTTTTTTTTCACTCTTAAACTTTGGGATTTTAGGTGTTTTCATTATGCCAGGAGGCATTTCCTGATGTTCAAAAAGATCTGTGTAGTTTCATGTAAGTTTCACGTCATGCTCCCAAGTGGAGACGGGGGCATTCCGCAATTCCAGTTCTGGGGGGGAATCGCGGCATGGATACCACTCTAGCAAAGAATCTGAATTGTGTTATGTATGAGCACAGTGACCTTCCTAAGTATGTTTACGGGCAATGCCAGAAATGTTATCTCTGGTTTAGGAAAACAATGGCTTGGCTTTGCTTTCCTCTGATCGAGGCTTGTGGGGAAGACCCAGTTCTCAAAGGGAAGGTGATTCACATGGCTTTTTAATCTTACCGGATTGCTTGCTAATTAGAAAGAAGAGACCTGGGACTCCCTTGAAAATGAATAAATAAACTTCCTAGGTCAGGAACTTAGGAAAAGCTGATACTCTGTATGTTACATGAAAGTCGTCTTGGGCTGATCGGAGTTTGATGTTTCTGTAGTGAAAACAACCCTTGAAAAAGTGGAGAACATTCAGTGATAGCAACATGCAAATATTTGTAGGAAAACAGCAACAGACCATATTTCAAGGACTTGAAAGGATGCTTGGCTGGTGGTGTCTTCCCAGAAGCTAAAGGCGTAGAGCCAGCCGAGGCAGAGGCTCCTAGTTTGAGACAGCAGCTCCTCTTGGAAAATGCTCACAGCAACAAATATATCCAGACCCTTATTTTCCCTTTGATTTTTTTTTTTAACTGCAGTTTTGATTAATGACAAACATATTGATGTTTGGCTTGTGGGGTGTGGGTGCTTCTCTGCTCTTTCTCAGTAAAGCCTGGACCAGGGTAGCAAACAAAATCTAATTAGTTCTTTTGAAGTAGCCCCCTCACCCCCCACTGCGCTATTTGTTTCCAAGCTCCTCCCTTTGATGGTCTAACATTGTGTGGTCTGTGGACTCTTCTGGCATGTAAAATTTTTAATATATTTGTGTATTTATTTATGTATCCAAAAGCAGTCTACACGCTATGCATATGGAAATACTTAGGGAAGAGTGTATTCGTATCTGCAACTTACTTTGAAATACATAAGATGGGTTGATGGATGGGCAGAACAGTGGTTGGATATCTGATAAAGCAAGGTAGTACAATAGTAATTGCAGAATCTTCACGGTGGGCATAAAGTTGAAGTAAAATTCAACTTTATGCATGTATGGAAATTTAAAAAATATTTATTTATTTATTTATTTGACAGAGAGAAAAAGAGAGAGAGAGAGCAATCACAAGTAGGCAGGGAGGCAGGCAGAGAGAGAGTGGGAAGCAGGCTCCCCACTGAGCAGAGAGCCTGATGTGGGGCTCGATCCCAGGACCCTGGGATCATATAACCTGAGTTGAAGGCAGAGGCTAGACCTACTGAGCCATCCAGGTGCCCCTGTATGAAAATTTTTATAATAAAATATTATTATATTATAGGACGGGAAATAAATACACAGGAGGAGCAAAGGAGAGGATACTGTCTGTCATTTAGGATTCTCAGATGAAGCCAAGCTTCTAGGAATAAAATAATTTTTTGCACAAAAGTCTTGATTTACAGGCAAACTCGGGTATTTATTGCCTCGACGTAGTAAAGGTGAAGTGGAGCATCTTTCCATGGTGTTACCTGTGAATCTGCTTCTGTATCTTCTTCAAGGCTGTCTAGTACTCCATTGGGTGAATATGCTGTTAAGTTATGAAACCAACTTTTGCTTGGTGTTTTAGCTGGCCAGGCATTACCTGCTGGGGCTGTCACAATAAAATACCATGGATTGGGTAGATAAACAACAGACATTTATTTTCTCAGAGTTCTGACATCCCAAGATCAAGGGGCCAGCAGATTGAGTTTCTGGTGAGGATTCTCCTCCTGGCTTGTGAACGCAAGGCCTTCTTGGGGTTGTCTCGTGGCCTTCCCGTGGTGCTTCTGTGGAGAGAAAGATCTGTGGTGTCAATCTTTGTCTCCCTCTAAGGACCCCCAGTCTATAGGACTGATGTCCTCTGATCACTCTTGTGTATAAATTTTACCCTTTTCTGTATAAATGGGACAATTCCTTGGCCTCCAACTTATCCCTTCCCCTTTGGTTGTATGGTGCTTTCCTTTTTTTTTTTTTTTTTTAAGAGTTTTATTTATTTGACAGAGAGAGATCACAAGTAGGCAGAGAGAGGGGAAGCAGGCTCCCCGCGGAGCAGAGAGGCCCCACTCGGGACTCTATCCCAGGACCCCGAGACCGTGACTTGAGCCGAAGGCGGAGGCTTTAACCCACTGAGCCAAGCAGGTGCCTGGGCGCTTTCCTTTTTAAGAGAACACCTGGAAGCAGTGCCTCCTCAGGGCTGGCTGGGGGCTCGGCTTATCCACCTCTTGGGGTGCCTGTCTTGCCTTCTCTCATGGGCTCCGTGTTTAATGGTGTATATTTGTTTTCCCAGATAGGGGGCACATGCCCCAGCGACATGGTCCTCAACACGGTCCGAACTTCTGGGGCTCCGTGTAAGAAGCTGGGAGGAGGAGGAGGCACAGGAAATGGGAACCTAGCTCAAACAGGGGTTGAGGCTGGCACTGGATGAGGTGCTTCTGGCTGCCCAGCCTTCTGCCACCGTTCCGGAGACTGGAGCAGCTGTTCCCATGGCAACACGTCCCCTCCTCCACCCCTCCCTGGGCCCCCTGGTGTGATGTCTATACAAAGGTACTTGTATTTTCCCCTTGTAAACTACATTTGACAGGAACTAAGTCAATATCCACAAATAAACAAAAACAAAAACCCCTGAGAAAGGGGAAGAGAGGCTCGCTCTCTCTCTGAGGGGTTGGCCTCCAGCACTCCAGCATGTTAACTTATGGGGGAAGGACACCATTTAGTCCATAACCATAAATATTTAAGTTGTTTCAAATTTGGCGTGACTATAAGCAATTCTGCAATGAATTTATATGTACACTGGGTGTGGAATTGTTGGCTGATAGATTAAACACATTTAACAATGGGTAATGCTGATTTATCTGTTTGAACCAAGTTGCGTGATCATCTCTGTGTTTTCTGCATGTCGTTCATAATCCCGCCACACAGACCAGTCTTTTTAATACATGTCAGTCTGATGAGTAAAATACTTTGTATGAATTTTTTTATCTTTAATAATCAGTGGTTATGCACTATTCTATTCATCTTTCGTATTCTTCTGAATTTGCCTTATGCATATGTTCTAGCATTTTCTTGCAAAGTCATTTGGCCTTTTAATTAGTTTCAAAGGCTCTCACCACATGAAACAGAGCAGACTTTGTTGGTAACAGAGTGCTGCTTTGTGTTGCTTTCCAAGTTCGTTTTTGCCTTTTAATCCTGGTTTTTGTATTTATAGTGTCTTACCATGCTGAGGCTTACTGGTTTTCTATGGGCCACTTTAGTATATTTATCAGAGTACGACTTTTTGCTATTTTAAATCAGCACTGTCCATTTGCCTATCTGCCCCTCCCCCTTGTCCTGTTATGGGCTGAATTGTGCGCACTCCCAATTCCTGTGTGGAGGCCCTAACCCCCACTACCTCAGAATGTGGTTGTATTTGGAGAGAGAGCTTTTGAAGAGACAACTGAAGTAAAATGAGGGTCTTCATCCCTAATGAGTGGGACCCTTAAAAGAAGATGAGATTAGATGGCAGCACAGACCCAGCCGTGGGGGTAGGAGGGCCCAGGGAGAAGGTGTCTATCTGGAAACCAATGAGAGAGGCTTCCAGAGAAATCAATGCAGCTGACACTTTGAGTTTGAATTCCAGCCTTTGGAACTATGGGGGAGATTTTCTGTTGTTTAAGCCTCCCAGTCTGTGGGGTTTATTATGGTGGCCCTGACCGACTTCAGCCCACCCCACCCAGCAAACTGTCTCCTACCCTCGGCCCAGGATTCCTATACTCTCCTTCTCCTCACCGCCTGCTGCCTGTTTTCTATTTCTCTCTCATCCAAACTACCTAGAACAAGATTTGACACAAAGTAGACACCCAGATACCTGCTAAATGAATGAAGAGGATCTGAGCGCTTTTATTTTGGTTTTAATTTGAGAAGGTCTGCTGGACTGCGCTTAAGTTACTGCATCAAAGAGGCCCAAACAGGATAAAGTTTGTCTTTCAAGGGGCAGTCTCTGGGTGTCTCAGGGCAAGTAGGGAGGCTCCACCACAGTTAGTATACTCTTCCTTCTTGTTTCAGAATGGCTGCTCTTGCTCCTGCCATCTCATCAGCATTCTATAAAAGCATCATTCATATATTTAAAAAATCTGATTTGCATTGGCATGCATAATTTCCCTACACATTTGACAAGAAGTCACATGAGTACATAAAACTGCAGGAGATGCTGGGAAATAAGTCTTGGGGCAGGTGGCCATATTGTGAGCTAAACCAATTGAAGAAAGGAGGGGAGAATGTA